>NC_056732.1:681211924-681399424 GCF_019279795.1 Protopterus annectens | reverse complement strand
CAGAGTGGAAAGGGAAGATTTCCCATTTCCGCAATGTAGTGCGATCTCGGAGTTGGTATATTTAAGTAAAGGAGGTGTGGGGGGTGCAGGGGGGGGCATAGCCCCCCTGCTATAGAGGTTTAGTTTTGTGTTTTTTGGTTTTATGTGGTTTTATGTCAGTGTTCGAACTTTTATAAGTTCAAACATATGGTCTTGGCCATATGTGGTTCAAACTAGTAAAAGTTTGATCTACTGAAGTAGATATAAATAAATAAATATATATATATATATATATATATATATATATATATATATATATATATATATATATATATATATATACATATTTATATATTTAAGGCACCTATAGAGTACACACCATATATTTTTTATCCTTCTACCTTACATACATCTCCTAACATGGAAGTAGGACAGTTTAACCCTGGAAAATTTAACCCCACTGCAATTGGATACACTTTCATGTACCAATTCATATTTATTGTCTATGACAATATTTATTGTACAGTTTGACTCCAGAGTATTTGACCCCAATTAAATTTAATAAATAATTTTACTACTTAACATTTTATTCAGGAATGTTACATAGCAATTGTTAATGTATTAAACACATAATTTAATATGTAAACATTATTAATTTAATTAATTACAGGTTTTTAACATGTGTACAATAAAATCAATTTAGAATTTTAATTAGGAAGTTAACATTTTTTTTATTATTTTTAGTTAGCCCATTAAGATATTGTGAATAGCTCCATGTAGGTATTCTAAATCTGCGCAATTGGCACAGCATAACTGAATGTATGCAAGTGTGTTTTGTAACTTTTTTAAAGTTCAAATTGTCTTGGCTCAAACATTAATTTTAATATTGCAATTTTAATGAGGACCAATAGGTGGCATTAGTTACATTTTTTAGTGTATTGTGATGAAACTCTACAGTTCGTTTGCTTTACTAATAACAACAAATCGTACCTTCCATCTCATAATAGTAGCACAAGAAGGAGCTCAAGACTTAATGCTGGCAATACATTCTTTGTGTAAAATCAGTTCAAACAGGTGTTTTAGGAAGATTGCTGGCAATACTTTCTTTGTTTATGGCTTGTACTCTTTGTTTTAATCTCGCACTGTCGTGAACTACTATCATTTCCGGTATTGAGCCTAGCAGATGTTAATGTTTATATAGATAATATGACGTTTTTAATGGCTGGTTTATTCTTTAGATGTTAATCTGTTTTTTATACTGTAATAATGTTGAATCCATATATTTAACGTTTTACAGATATAGGTTCATAGGTTCATAGGTGTTTACTAGGCTAACGACCACAAGGGCTTTTTTTAAGTGTAAGCATGCATCCCTAACCTCTAACGAGTTCTGATACCCTTGATAAGTGTAAGCATGGGCCTGGAAGATGAACCATTTACAGGTTGCCTCTTTGCATCAGAGACATACAGTAGGTGCCAAACCAGGGATGAATTTCTGGTTTACCATCCAATTGTCCAAGTTACACTTGAATTGGATTAGGGAGGAACTCTGCTTCACATGGATGGGGAGCCTTTCCATATATGGGGTAGTGTCTGGGATACATACCTATCTCTCCAGCAGGTCCTATTTATATCACAGGCAAGGTTTAAGTCTTTAGAATGAGTAATTCTGGTACTGTTTGTTTTGTGGATATGCAGGAGGTCCATCAGAGTGGGGTCTGACAGTGCCATGTATGCCAGGCATAGATCTCTCCTCAAAAGCCTGTAGGAGCAGAATACAGAGATAGGGCCTTGACGCGGTCTGCCTAGGAGATATTACTTATATACTTTCAGAATCTGTTATTGCTGGGGTCAAATCATCCTGGGTCAAGTCATCTGGAGTTAAAACATCCTGCACCCCTCCTAACACATACATATGCACTTAAGCCGAAACCTCACATAAACCTTCTTTCTCAACCCACCCACATCTACTCTGTCATTATATGTTCACTTGTAGTCACTCTCCCTGTCCTCCTAATTCTCTCCCACTTAGCATCCTTTCACCCATGTACTTTATTATACCTTTCATAGCCCTTATCCTGTTCCTCACAAATAATACTAATAAACTCTTGACATATTCTCTCTCAAAGCTATAGACTCCTTTAAACACAATATTCACCTTCACAGCTACATAATCAGCAAAGTCAGTTTGCAACATAAAAAAACAACCAAATAAAATAGCTGGCCATTATCCAGCACATCTCCCAAAACTTAAACCTCAATGGTGACATACACCCCAACCCTGGCCCAACTACTTTCCTCACCAATCCCACCCCGCTTCCTCAGCTAATTCTATATCTCTTCTACACAATAGTCTGCAAACTCCTCCTCTCTACTAATTAAATATTAACAGTATAACATATAACATATATTAACATAATTATTTCCGGCAACGCTACTATACCGGCTTGTAATCAGGAAGCAGAGGCTCGATTGAGGCAGATGGACCAGGGTGACAAACAGGGTAATGAGGAAGTGATGACATTGTACAGGGGATATTCAAAGAGGGAGCTGAGATCTGAAAGTTTGAAGGGTAATGGAGCGATTCTGAGGCTCCGTAACACTAAACAAGCACCTACTAGAAGCTCCAATGGCATGTACAGGCAAGGTTTAAGACAGGAGGATGGTTGTATCTGCTGTTCACGTCGGGAGGCGATGGTCATTAACCACCAACCGGAAACCAAGAGATTGGATGAATGGACGGACTCAGAAGCACTGGTTTCTGGGCTTACTACTAACAATTCATTTTCGACACATAAAGGTACTATTAAATCTTTTATCACAGTTGATGAACATCAGGGGTCAGATGCGGACATTACCTACAATGAAAGTATTAAGAAACTTTCAGACCTAATTTTAAGCACAAGGCATTGGGTATGGACAACAGTTACTTGAGGGACTGTATTTCTAGGGGCATAGTACCAAAGGGTTTGAGTATGTACAAGTTCCCTAATAACGCTGTGGAGGGATCACCCTTTCACCAAGAACTGTTACAGATTTTTGACCAGAGAGGTCATGATGTGATGAGAGCCTTGATTAAGGAAAATGAGAGACTCATGCAGGATTTATTTAAGGAGATTGATTACTTAAATAAATTGGTGACCAATGATTTAATGTTTAATATAGAGAATGAGAAAAGAAAATATTTTATGATTAAACACTATGTGGAGGACAAATGTGATGCAATTTATAAAAGAAAGTGTGGTAAAATTGACAGGGATTTAAGGGGATATCAAATGAAAAAAGCATACCCATTCCCTAAAAAAGATGTTTTTTATCGTAGGAATTTTAAAGAGAATTATGAGCAAAATAGGGCCTTGCGTTTACAGCAAAATAGGGTCCCTTATTCTTGGGGTGCATTGCCCCATGAGGCAAATTGTGAAATGAATGGGGGAATGGAACAGAATACAATGGATCATGAGGATTTTCTGGACCTTAGGAGGTCAGATAGGTTAAAGGAAAAATCATTGGTTCAGTATTTTCAGAGGGGTCCCCCGAATGGCAGGAGACAATAATGGAAGTAAGCAGTCCAGGGGGACAGGAATTTTCAGGTGTAGACAGGGATATTGTGGTGGAAGGCCCACGTTATAGTCTTAATGACTTTAGTATTTACAATTATAGTGGGGAAGAATTTACCTTAAATCATTTTTCATTATTTTCTAAAGGATTCATATTTATTCCCACTACTATGGGTAATATTGTGGACACTTTAATGTACTTGAAACTATTTCTAAGAAAGAAAAATCTGGAAATTTTATTTCAAGGACAGCAAAATGTAAATCAGGGTTTGGAAGTTAAGAAACCTAGTACATTTAATCCACCAATACACCCCCAGTTAAGAAATTTTGAGTTGCAAGTAGAAAGGGAGGTTAGAAGGAAAGTTACACACAAAGGGAGAAAAAATATAATCTTAATCAAGCTGAATTTGAGATACTTAGAACATTACAGGAAAACAGATATGTTAGGGTGATGCAACCAGATAAAGGGGGTGGGATGGTCTTTATGAATAGCATATTATACTCCAATAAGATGATGAACATGTTGAATGACACTACAAGACATACCAGAGTGTCAAGGAATGAAATAAATTTGGCCTATCGCAAAATAGATTTTGTATTAAAAGATATGTTGGAGGAAGAATTCATGAATTTGGATACTTATAACTATCTTACAGTAGAAAAACCTAGGATTCCTGCCTTATTTGGGATCCTGAAAGTGCATAAAAATATGGAGGATCCCCCCTTGAGACCCATAGTGGCTGCGAATGGATCAAAAACATACCCTTTGGTGAAGTTCTTGGACTCAAGGCTAAAAAAACATCTGGGTGAACTCTAGTGGCATACTTAAGGATTCTTGGGATTTGTTAAAGAGTATAGGTAAAGATATGTACTCTGATTCTATTATTTTTGTAACTTTGGATATACAAGATCTATTTAATGTAATTCCACATGATTTGGGCTCTAAATGGTTTCAGGAAGCTATCAACAAATTTGGAAATTTAGACCACAACACCTTCCTGTTATACACTTAGTTAATGGACCTGGTATTAGAGCAGAATTTTTTATTTTTTGAAGGTGAATTTTTCAAGCAGAAACAAGGAGTGGCAATGGGGGCATGTTGTGCCCTGAGTTATGCCAATATAGTTCTGATGATATGGGAACGTAAGTTTATTTTTCAGTCTGCATATGAACAAAACTGGGTATATTACAAGCACTACCTAGATGATATTTGTATATTTTGGAGGGGGAGTGAGGCCAAACTAAGGGAATTCATCCAGTACTTGAACCAGACCACAGGATTTTTGAGATTTACTCACCACATTTCTTATGAGGAGATGAATTTATTGAACATCATCATCAAAAAAGATCGCTTACAGCAGGAATTCACCTCAGGGATATATAGGAAGGACACGTTTTCAAACTCCTACTTGTATTTTACCAGCTCTCATCCCTTCAAACAGAAGAGGAGTATTGTTAAGGGTCAATTTATATGTAGTTGTAGGATGACATCTAGGGATGACGAGTACGAACAGGAAAGTCAGAAGGTTAAGGACATGTTTCTAGCCAGGAAATATCCTATCACCTTAATAGAAGAGGTTATGACAGAGGTGAAACATGTAAGAAGTTCTAGATTTGCCCCCATCTTAGGACTAGAAGGAGGGGGAGACATCAAGTGCAAGTTACATCAACAATTGGCTAGAAGGATAGTATAGGGGAAGGGACACAGTTGACTTTGAACAATGGAGAGACCTTTATGAGTAACTATGTGATGTTTTACAATCAGAATATGAATAAGGTTACAAATGTTATAACACAACATTGGGGTAGGTTTAGTAGTTACTCTGAATTGGAAACTTTGTTTAAAAATCCATTGAAATTTACTTACAAAAAAGGTAAGAACCTCAAGGAGTTATTGGAAAACAATTATAAGGGGCAGAAGGGAAGAAAACCAGGGACCTATAGGTGTGGGTCTTGTGCTCAATGCCCATCTATTCTCAGGCAGGATTCGGTATATATTAAGGATAGACACTATTTGGTCAAAAGCAGTAGTTTTTCTAATTGCAGCAGTGAAGGACTTGTCTACGTAGGTCTTTGTAAGACATGTAGTGCATTTATATACTGGCAAAACTACACGAAAACTAAAAAGGAGAATATATGAACATTTAAATGTCATTAGAACAAAGGATGGCAACAATGCATTATACAAACACAGCTTATCATGTCCCAATGCTAAGTGGGGCTTTTTTGTAATTGAAATGGTACAGCAGGATTCCAGGGGAGACCCATGGGAGAATAGGATAGAAGTAAGAGAGGTATATTGGCAATTATTTTTAGAAGCCAATACATTCCCTGTGCTTAATGAAAACATTTCTATTGCCCCTATTTTGAGAATATGTATTAAAACCATTTGTGGCTGTACACGTTTGCTTCGTGGTTATTTTGGCACCTCCAACTGGTACCTTTTTGTGACTGTTTCTGGTTTCCTGGTTTAAGGTACCTGAACTGTTTGGTTTTTTGGTTTTCATATAGTAACATAACATAACATAACATTAACATAACATATATTAACAGTAGAAGTATCTATAACAAATTACCATAATTCCATGCCTGGCTTTACCTGCATTTACCTGGCACTGTAGTCATAACTGAGACATGGCTGAAAAATGAAATGAAAGATAATGAGATATTTCCTCCTGACTATAATATACTCAGGACAGGCAGAAAACAAAGAGGGCTGGTAGAGTTGCAATACTATATAAAAACACTTTTCAGATCACCATATCACCACAAGTTATTCCCAGTTTGACAATCCTAAAATCCTAATATCTATTCTCAAACTAAATCTGCACAAATCCTTGTACATAATAGGAGTTTATATTACTTCAGGAGACAATCACAGCACAGAAGAAGACTTCTTCTGCTAGGTCTTATATCCAACATCCATCATGAAAAGCTAATATTGGGTGACTTCAATGTTGACTGACTCTCTCTCTCTCTCTTCTAACATCCTCACCCATACCATAAACCTATATGGATTTTCCAAACTGATCACCACTTCCACTTACTTCAAAAATAAGAATAACTAAGGTATCACATTAGATTGGATACTTATTTTCATTTCAAGTACAATTTCTACCTTCAACACCCACTCATACTTTCTAAACGACCATCCCCTTATATCCTTCATAAGAAAACAAACAAATATCCAAAAGCAACATCACTTTAATTTATTCCTGGTAATCAAATGTAAAATAAAATAAAATAATTAAATAAAATAAAATAAACTGCTTTAACAATGAATCTTATGTAACTTTACTATGGAAAGAATATTACACCCTCCCCATCCACAAAGGAGGTCATTTTATCAATCTCACCAATTATAGGCCCATTGTCATTCTCTCAATCTTATCAGAAATGCTCAAGAAGTTCATTCAAACCCATCTCTTACATTATAAAACACAAAACGAGGGATAGATTCCTCTCCAACTACAGCACCTCCATTGCCCTCCTCAGCTTTACCAACACACTTAACACAAACAGAAGTGAAGACAACTTTGTATCAGTTCTATTTTTTTATCTATCTAAAGCTTTCGGCACTGTTTCCTACTCTATTACAAAAACTCACTAATCTATGTCTCAAGAATTATTCTCTGTCTGGATTTACCATTTATCTCTCAATATACTGCAAGCTGTTAGAAGGCACACTGACATCTCATCTGTTTTCCCTGTTGCTGTTGGAGTCCCACAAGGATCCTTACTGATGATCTTCACTTGACTAGCAGATATACAGAACATTTAACCTTTATCTGTTCAGCAAACAACATTGATTGCCTATACTTCTATAGAACAATGCCTGACTTCCTTCCAGCTATTCCTCAACCCCAAAAAACCCAAACTAATCTTCACTTCCAAGTATCTGGCAATAAAATAACCCTCCTTCACAACAGCAAAATCGAACATTTTGCACATACTAAACTTCTAGGACTTTACATAAATGAAGATTGAATTTGACTTTTAACAGTCAACATATAGTCAAAAAACACACCAGAAAATATGCATTCTATAGGGTAAAACCCTATTTATCTAACATAAGATGTTGTGTTGCCTCTACCCTCATACTATCTACCCTGCTTTGCTCTGCACTTATGCTTACAAACACCCAACTAAAACAGCTAAACAACCTCAAGTAATACTATAACAATGATGCAAACTTTGCAGCCAGTTTCATCCATTTATTCCATCATTTAGCCCTCAGAGACCTTCAGTGACTTGAATTATTATACCATCTCACATAATCCCAACTCCCTATTATCCACAATTTAATATGCAAATCAAATGACTGTTCATCTCTAGCCAGCCTGGTGCAATGTTACCATTTCTTCTAACAAAGGTTATCAGTTAGCCATTGTTCAATATTGTAAAATGTGTTTTGAGTGATAGAGTGGAGGTGGCATATGTCATTAGAGCATGAGATAAAGGTAGAGTCATCTGCATATTGTATCAGGGAGGAGGTGGTGCAGGAAGAGTAAAGGTTGTTTGTGAAGATGCTGAAAGGAAGAGGTCCCAGAATAGAGCCCTGGGGGACACCTGTTTGGATGGGTAAGAAAGGAGAGTAGGTGGAAATCTATCTGGCTGACTGTAGCCTGTTAGAAAGGTAATCCGAGAACCAGAGAGTAGCAGAGGAGGAGATGTTGAAATCAGCTAGTTTAGTTAGTAGTTTAGAGTGTAAGATGGTGCCAAAAGCTTTTGAGAGGTCAAGGAAAAGACATGAGACCAGTCTCTGGCCTCTGTGATGGTGTGTGTGTGTGTGTGTGTGTGTGTGTGTGTGTGTGTGTGTGTGTGTGTGTGTGTGTGTGTGTGTGTGTGTGTGTGTGTGTGAAGAACAGAAGGGCAGTGGATGTGCTATGGTTTGCCCTAAAGTCATGTTGAGTAGGGGGTGAGAAGGTTTTAGTCCATTAGGTAGTTAAGAAATTGATTATGTATGCGTTTTTCTAGAATTTTAGAAAGTGGTGAGAGAATGGCTATGGGTCTGTAATTTGATGGATTGGTGGAGTTACCTCCTTTGTGTAACGGGTTGGTGTAAAAGAATTTCAAAATGTCAGGGAGGGTAGATTCTTGGATTGACCTATTTATGAGTATAGAGACAGGGTTGGCTATAGAGTGAGCTACAAGTTTAAGAAAGAGGGGGGAGATTATCTGCAGAGGAGGAGAATGGTTTAAGTAGAAGAGATTTTATGTAGGCAGTGGAAACAGAGGTTAGAGCTAATGAGATGGTAGTGGTAGTGTTGGGAGGTGTGTGTGGAAGATTTATACTTTGGTATGTGCGTGTATGCTTATGAATAGATTCAATGAAATAAGAGTTTAGTATAGTAGCAGTTTCTTGTGGAGTATTGTTGGGGTAGTGGATCTTCCAGGGTGTAGGATCTTACTGGTGCACCAGAACTTTCTAGGGTTAGAGTTGTGGGTGTATTGGCTCTCAGAGTAAAATTTTTCTTGTCTTTCTTAATATGCTTTAATGCTAGATTTCTAAGCTCTTTATATTTTTGGAGTAATACAGTAGATTTATTTTTTATTTAAAGTTTCCAGGTACTATCCCAGTTTTTCATAAGAGTAAAGGTGTCCTTTGAGAACCAGGGGGTATGGGTTGTTTTAATCCTAACTTTCCTTAGTGGTGCTAGGGTGTTAAGAACATCAAAGAAAGTGCAGCTAAACTCTATGACTGTTTCATTGAGAGGAAGATTTTTGAATGTGGACCAGTTTATTGCTGCAAGACTATTATTGAATGTTTGGACATCGAAGGAGGAGAGGTTGTGATGGTCTGTGTAGAGATGGGCCTTGGGAATATGTAGGGAGTTTTTGTGTACAAAGATGGGGAGCTGTTGACTTAGGGAGTCTGGGAGTGTGCCAGAGTTTTAATATAGGTTTGGATCAGAGGTAAGGATCCAATCTAGGGTGGAGCTATTATTATTGTTTTTGTTAAAGTGAGTAGATATTGTAATGCGTTGGTTGTAGCCGTGGAGATTGATAATAAGTTCTGAAGAGGTGGCTGATAGTTTTTGCCAATCAATATTGACATCTCTGAGGACAATAGTCTCATAGGGGATGTGGAGAGAAATCCATGAAAGGATGGGTTCTTTGATAGGGATATGATTTCCTGTTGGAATATAGATGGCTGCAATAGTTAATTTCTTTTGTGAGTTCAGGTGACAGTTGAATATAAGTAGCTCAGCTGGGTGGAAGTTTGGGAGAGCAGTTGGGAGGGGGGATAAGTCAAGTTGCTCAGAGTATAGTATTGCAACATCTCCCCCTTTTCTTGTGCTTCTATCTAGACGGTAAATGTTGTAGTGAAGGGGTAAGATTTCAGAGTTAGAGATATGTAGTTTTAGCCATGTTTCAGTTAGGGTTAAGATATGTAGAGAGTAATGGGTGGTCCAAGAGTGTAACTCTGTGATGTTGTTAAGTAGATTTTGTAGGTTTATTGAGTAGATGATGAGGTGTTTGGTAGTAGAGCGGGTTGGGGAAGACTGATGGTAAATGAGTGAAAGTTTAGTGGACTGATGAGTGGGGGTGTGAGGGTTTGTAGTGGGGGTGGTGGGATGAGGGGTGAAGGGAGGAGCTGGAGAGTTGATGGGATGGCCTGGACTGAGGTGGATGCCCACATCAAGTAGAACAGTTGTTAATGGGGAGGGTTTGGAAGGGTAGTTGTAGTAGGTGAGGGATTTGTATTTGGGTTTTGGTGTGATAAGAAACAGTGTGAATATTTTGAGTTTAAGGAGATGTATACTGGAGATATTATACAGAGAAGGAGAGATTAAGAAGGGTGGTGAGTGTCTGTATTAGCTGTGGAATGCATGAGGATAGTAGATGGTTGTAGATAGTTTAGTCCTACATGATAGGAAGTTAGGAATGAGAAATAGAACACTAGAGGGCTAATGAAGAAGAGTTGAAACATGATTGGGATGATAGTTACAAGGAAAAAGAGGTAGAAAGTGTGTAAGAGAGATGGAGGGTGTTTGTGTTTGTTAGGTTTTCAGTTGGGAGGGGGAGAAAAGGAAGAAGAAGAGAGGGATATAAATTATGAGGGAGATTAAAACAAATAGATGTGAGTTGCTGAAGATAAGTAGGTGGGTAGGTGCTTGATGGATGGGGAGGGGTCATAGGTGGAAGGGTGGAGCTTTAGGTTGGGTGGAGAGTTGTGTAATTGAGTAGTAGTAGGGTTGCCACCTTTTCAAATGTCGAAAGTGGGACATTTTTTTTTGTAGAAATGTCTGGTTTTGCAGGACAAATCATACCCATGACCAGTACAAAGGACAGAGTTTCACTTTTTTGCCAAAATAAAAGCTTATTCTTGTAGCATTTGTGTTGCTTATGCTAATTCATGCAACATTTAGATATTTCAAATGCAAAATAACTTTATGCAATGATTAAAGAAAACTTAGGAAATATTTTTGTCCTAAAATCTCAGGACATTTGCCATTTTTTCAATTTTTTTCCAGGACACAACTGCCCAAAGAGGGACTGTCCGTTCGAAAGTGGGACAGGTGGTAACCCTAAGTATTGGGTGGTGTTATGCAACGTTGGAGACAGTACAAGTGTAAGGAAAGTGGGGGTGGGTGGTAATAGGGATAGAGTAGGGGAGTGGAGTAAGCCCAAGCGTAGTGAGGGTGAACAGAGTGGGTTGGACACCTGGAAATCTACTGCTGGAGCAAAAAACAATCAGTAACCACAAGCTTGGAAATGTTTTAACTTTATATTACTGCAGTTCTCTTAGTGAAGACAGATAGGGTAGTGGTGGAGAAGTCACAGAAATAAGACGTTTTCTACAGCTGAATATTAGGGAGTGAAGGGAGAACAAAGAAAAAATAAAAAGTGTGCAGACACTGTGGGTAAAAAGTAGGGCAGTGAATTGTAAATAAAGTGGGACTCAGTGATGCACTGTGAACTAGTATAAGTATTAGACAGTTTAACAGTTATTAGCTTAGTCTTTTAAAGGAGAATGAACTGGGTCATACATAGATCATTGAAATAAATAAATTGAATGGATGTTTCCACTGTATCAGAGCCACAGTTAATGTTAGGAGTGTCAGGCAGGGAAATGGTTTCTCAGTTAGCAGGAAGTCCTGAGGTGTGTGAGCTCTTTAGAAATTGTAAATAAAAGAGCAGGAAATGCAGTAAGTTAGGAGTGCAGCGGCTCACACGTAAGACAGGCAAATTAGCACAGCTTAATATTGCAGGGTATAGTTGAAAGAGAGACGAAAGAAGGAAATTAGTGGTGGTTAGGAAATGAAATTAAAAGTAGAAAGGAGATACGGTGTCCAGTCCATCGCAAAAATAGGACAGAGCCTTGTCAGTGGAAAAAGATAGGTTTTAGACAAGAAAAAAAAAACAGAGACAGATGAAGAGTTAAAGAGAGGGGCAAAAATCAGAGGACAGACTAGGAATTAGGTACAGGGTAGCAGAAGCAATGGAAAAAATAAAGTAGGAGAGTGATACAGAGAGGTAAAGAGACTAAATGGGTAAGTCGCAGTGCTCTTGACTTGGTACAAATAAATGCAAAGTTCTGTGCATAGATGGAGCATTTCATTAAGATGTAGATGTGTGTTTCCTTCATATCCAGACTTTGATTTTTTTTTTACAAAGATAGTAACCCAATAAATCTACTCAAAACCTCATAGGTGCTATTCCCTCTTTAACCACACTGGAAGCTTCTGAAACCATGGGTTTGCACTTTCCAGCTGTCTCTCTAGCCAGTGTCATTGAAATGGGCATTCTGAGGGAATGTATCAATTTCTGTACAAAGAGAGGATCGTGGTCAATTGACTATCAAGTGCCAAGATTTGCTACATTGTGCAGGCACTTGAGACCTTGCACCACAAGTACACAGGCGGCACACTCATAGTGCACATGGATGTAAATGACTTAAGATGTACCTCCCTGGACTATAACCAGACAGACATGAAGGAGCTCTTTGAATATCCATCTCAAGCAAATATGAAGCAAGCATTGAGTAGCATTTTACCTTCATTAAGAATGATGCCACAATATAAAGAAAAGATTATCAATTTCAGTACTTGGCTTACATTTTAGGGATATTCAAATAGTGTCCAAAAATAGCTGCCTGCATTGAGATGATAGACTGTTCTGACTTATTTGCCACTGAAGGTCTACATCTATCCCCTCAAGGCTATCCTATATTGACAAAGAGCTTGTCCACTCCCATAGTGCCTTTATTAGACAATGCTGGTCTTCAAAAGCAATTAACATAATAAAACAGAATTAGGGTAACTTAATGGCATTGCTGCTCAATGCTAGGAATCTTAACAAATACTCTACTCCCTACAGGCACTCCTTATCAGGGAATGCATCACTATAAATGCATTGTCATGGAAACCTGGTTCAGGACCATTGAGAGCACTGCATCAATGCAAGGTTTCCATGCCTAACACATGTTCAGGCCCATCACACTAGATGAAGGCATTGAAGGCAACAGTGTCTCTGTATTTGTAAAACAAAAAGTTCACCTCCTGATTCATTAGACAAGATGATGACCTGGAATACCTCCATCTTCAACATGTCATAAACAAAACCCCTTATCACAGCTCTGTTCCCCCACCAGGTATAACTTCCTCTCTGGTTATATTGGACCGCCAGTCAGTCAAAAGCACTACAAGTGAAACCAGAAGCATCATGCGGCGTCTTGGTAATCAGAGTTTATGCTAAAGCTAACCTACTAAAACTGAACAATAACCTCAAAACTGGTAACCTCTCTGCAAATATGGAATCCTTTACCACTAAATTATATGCCCATCTAATTTGCTGCATAGATGCATCTGTCCTCCTCTGATGTAAATACAATGCCAGATTTAAAAGTAATTCCCATTGGTGGAATCTAAATATAAACAGGCTCTGCAATGAGAGGTAAAAGCTCACTGCACGTGAAAAATAAACGTAACTGTTTAGGTGCCAGCAATGCTCTTGTTAAAGTTAACAGGGAACTCTGGACCCTGATCAAATCAGCCAAAGTTAGATATTAAGTAAAAACAGCCAACCAGGCAAAAGATAACCACAAAATCTTATTTAAACTATATTAAAAATCTCAGAAACAATGCTTAGCACTGCACAGAGCTAAATGTAATTTATACCACATCCTCAGACCCAGAGGACATAGCTAATCTGCTAGTGGATACATTTAGCTCTGACTTCATCCCTTTCACCAACACACCCATTGCTTTATCACATACCAGCCTCCACAGCATCCCAAATCATCCATGAAGAAAACCTGAAAGAATGATCCAGTCCCAAGATCACAGCTACTAAGGGACCCAATAACATACCAGGATGCCTGCTGACCAGTCTGAAACAAGATCTGTCAAACACTCTACAGATGCTACTCAGTATCAGCCTCCAAACAGACTTTGTGCTGGCCAGATGGAGGACAGGAAAAGTCATCCCCCTTCACAAAAGTGAGGCATCAGTGGATCTAGGTATTTATCAGCCCATAACATTCCTCTCAATTGACCAGATTTTCATAGCATATCTAGATTTTTGTCTTCATATTTTGGTATGTTCCACATAAAAGTTGTGGTTTTCTGGCACATCATTGAGAAATGAAGGTACTGAGTAATGGCAGACATTTCAGTTTCAGATGTCATATCCTTCAGAAGATGTATGTTCAAGCAAAATCTGTTACTCTATTGGCTTTCTAGGTTTGTAAGAACAATGTATAATTTCTGTCCAGACTATGGGTCTTTGTCCAGACTTCTTGTGCTAAGAGGTTGAGAGGCATGACCTATAAGTCTGACCAGCCTCATCTGTAAGGCTATGGAATTAATACATAAGGACATAAGCAGCCCTCAAACTATGGACCTAAGTCAGTTCAGCTTTGTTAAGGTCAGGTCCTGCCTACTGAAACTGATTGACTTTATCAAGAAGGTTTCTGAACCAATGGATGAGGAAAATTGAGTACACAATGCATATCTGTACCTCACGAACACATTTGATACCATCCCACAGTCATGTATAGTTGATAAATGTACCCATTTTAATATAAATCCCTACATAACTCAGTTTTCTGTCTAATGAGTTATGGAAATCTACATATCTCACTAGATAGAAAAGTAGCTCACTAATAGGTCTCAAGAAATGATGCTGGTCAGCTTTACCTCCCCTAAACGACCTGTTGCTAGTGGTGTACTCCAGGGTTCATTCCTTGTCTTACTTTTCTTTGAAATGTACTTCTCAAAGGTCAAAGCTAATGTTATGGGTTTATGGATGACCACATTTGCAAATGACTGTAAACTTAGTACCATCATAATATCTCCAGAAGAAACCAGTATATCTTCAACAGGGTTTTTCCCCAAGCAAATAGTTGGTGTCAAAACTGTGGACTGAAACAAGCTGCCAATAATATGAATAATAATATCCATCAGTAGGTATGATGTCCCTTGTAACTATTACATCAAAAACTCACCCCTGCAAACTGAGTCAATAGTTGCATAGGGGTGTGGAAACCTATGTAGACAATGAGCTGTCCTTTGATGACCATATATCAATTATTGACAGAAAGTACTTTTTCATTAGGTAGCTTATTTGTAAGGGTATGGTGCCCACATTAAGGAACACCATCATTTCACTGTATTTGGCATGTCTTGGGCCATTCACTAAGTGTATTGCCCCCTTTTGTATGTACCTGGCCAAACCTCGACATAACTTGAATGGGCACAACACTTAACTCACCAAGAAGATCAAGGGCCTATATTATAAAAGCTGTACTGACCATCTCAAACTGTCCTTCTTCTCAGTGTCTTACAGACTACTGAGAAGTGATATCTGTTTTGCTTACAACACTCATCCAACCCCATCCTTTCAGACGTACTGCACATTTACAAGCCCAAAGATGATATAAACAGCATTTCAAGATATTTTAATCTATTCTGCAACATAAACAGAATATATTTGGGGGGGGGGGGTGATAGATATGTACCATAGAGAATACCATTTCTTTGGAATTATCTTCCTCTCCTGATGAAACAAGGTATGGCTCTTACTCTGTCCAAGTCTAATCTGGGTGAATGGTTGTGAAACAACATGTTCACCCTTGATTTGGCACCTTTGTTCCTTATGTGTAGAGGTAATATGTAAATGTACATCCACCTCTGGGCTATTTGTACTTAAAATATAAGGGCTGTGAGCTACTTGAACTTAAAAAACAAAGACTAAAATCTTGGGAATGCATAGCTAGGCTTCAAGGATCCTCATGGGTCAATAAACTACCTAGCACCTATGAGTCTATGAAATATAACATTGATCTGCACTTTAATCTAAATAATACCAGCTCAGAAGTTTTTGTGTTTTTCAATGACTTATGAGTATTTGGAATAAGCTGCCCTTTAAACACAATCCTTACAAGTCTGAGATAAGTGAGTGATACTACTGGGTAGTCGGATAAAGTCAATATTTTCTCAGGATCCTTAAACTGCTTTAATTAGACCACTTTAGGCATACAATGGAAGTTTTTTGTGGATACATTAAATAGAACTGACTCAGCACGAATGTGCACAAAGAAGATTTATTATGAATCTGGCTAAATACAGTCAACAGGAATATTTAATTGCACTGAAACTCTTGATATTGAATATCATCAAGTATAGGCACATAAGGTGCAAGTCTTGTCTGGTTACAAAGTGGTATACAATGAAAGCATTACAACTTTATTATGCTTACAAATGTACACTTGCTCAGGAAATTATAGATATGCAAATCTATACTACCAAGGGGCATAATTTATGAGTTTGAAAAGAATGAAATTCTTGTCTTTAATAAATTATTTTGGTGAGTACTTCCTGTTCACATTAGATATGTTGGGACTCATAATATCTTTACAAGCTCTTAGAGACCTGAGAAAATATGGGTAAACCTCAACTAAACAGTTCAGAGTCTGTACTCCATGTAGGCTTTTAGGCTAATACTCAGGAATATATTTCTATGTCCTTGTGTTCCTATGGCCTTACATTATGCAACGTTTTGTAATATTCAGTTTATGTAAAATATGGGAATATAAATTCTGCTCAGCATGTGGATGCTTATTTTATTTTATTTCCCATTTAACTGAAGCAGAAATCTGATCAAGTGGGTCATTTTTACACTCAGCCCGGGGTGCACAAAAATACAAAAATATGATAACAGAAACAATAACATATCATTACAGAGAGAGTTTTATAGCTAAGCACATGAAGTTTATGTTGTATAAGAACAGAATTCATTTAGAATGAATACAAATTGTATAATATATACTATGCACTTTTTGGAGGAGTAAGGAGGGGTGAAAAGGAGAGCTGAAGTTAAGAAAAGAGGTTAGTAATGGAAAACGGTCGTTTGGTGGGTATTACGAAGGGGAAAGGAACAGGAACAGGATGTAAATATATATCCATAACATTTATTCACTGCCCTGGAATAGCAGCAGTTGAACATTATTGTATAGTTTATTATCCACTAAAATGTAATAAACCACATGGATTCAGTTTCACATTATAGATGTGACTAGGCTTGATGGTTAAATACTAACAAGAAGCAGACATTGTGTCATCAACCATTCTCTTTACTGATGTGGCATCAGCTGATGAAGCCAGACAGCATCATATGGCATCTTACATGTAGTGTTCTCACATGAGATAGGTTCATAGGTTCATAGGTTCATACTAAGCTATCTGCCCTAGGGCATTTATAAGCCTAGCCAGAGTGCGTTTGGCTTTCGCCACCCATTTTACATTAATTTTGCTATGCCCTTTTTCGAGGTTAGTACACTGTGCCTCTGTCTAACAGTGACACAGAAGTGATACCCGGGGTAAACCTACGATCTCCCATCCACTCATCAAGATTCCTCCTGAAGAGAGTCAATGAGGGACTCTGCCTAACCTGGACTGGGATTTTATTCCAGAGTGAAGGGAGCCTCTGGGTTATGAATCTGTCCCTCCAGCATGTCCTATTTATTTCAGTGCTTAGGTTCAAATCTCTTGAGCGTGTAGATCGATGGGATTTGGATTTTCCTGAGGTGCAGCATGTCCATTAATTCCGGGTTGGACATGGCTTTATACGTCAGGCACAGATCGCCTCTGAGCAGATGGTATGCCACTGAGTAGAGCTGGAGTTTCTTTAACCGGGTAGCATATGGCATCTGTTTGAGCCCTTTGATCCTCTTGGTGAAGTACTTTTGGAGTCTTTCCAGTTGCTGCAGGTGTCTGGTAAGGTACATCCCAAAAGGGGCATTGTACTCAATTATGGGCCTGATGAGGGATGAGTAAAGAGGCACGATGACCTCCCCTGATCTAGATGTGAATCCCTTCATGATTAGGTGGGCTATATAAAATGTTTTTCTAACCACTTTGGCCACGTGGTTGTCAAATGAGAGATTGCTATCAACTTGGGTCCCCAGGTCCCTAATTACTTCTTCTGTACTTAATGGATTACCACCTATGTGGTAATTTGTGGGCACTTTGTTTTTGCCAAAGGGGAAGACTATACAATTTTTGGCATTTAGCTTGAGGCCATGGCTCTGGCACCAGTTGTCTGTTTCTATGAGGCCCTTTTGGAGGATGCTTGTGTCGGCTGGAGAGTCGATTATGGCACCCAGTTTGCAGTCATCTGCGAACTTGGTCAGCCACAGTCCTTCCGTGTTGGCCTGTACCTCCGAGAAATATATACCGAACAAGAGAGGTTCCAGGACTGAGCCTTGTGGGACGCCACTTGTAACTGGTTTGGAGTCTGACATGACTCCAGCAATTCTAACCATGTGGGTTCTGTCCTTGAGCCAGTTTGCAACCCATCTAGTGACATAGGGGTTAATATTTAAGCTGGTGAGCTTATCTATAATGCCCGAGTGGGGTATTGTATCGAAGGCTTTTGCGAGGTCCAGGTAGGCTGTGTGGACCACCTTGCCCTCGTCAATGGCCTTGGTGACTGTTTCAAAGAAATCGACCAGGTTTAAGAGGCAGGATCTGCCCTTAACAAAGCTGAACTGGGTAGGATCCAGTGTCTGTAGGTCCCCAATATCTTTATTTATGAGGTCCATGATGATCCTTTCCATAGCTTTGCAGTCCAAGCTAGTCAGGCTTATGGGGCAATAGCTTCCAGGATCCGTTAAGGCACCACCTTTGTGGAGAGGGACCACTGTTGCTGTACTCCACTCTTTGGGTACATATCCTGTAGTAAGGCTGAGATTAAACAGTAGTTTTATGTTTGGGTTTAGCTCTTCTTGGAGTTCATGTAGGACACAGCCTGGGACACCGTCTGGTCCCATTGATGCTGTGTTTTTTGCTTTGGAGATGGCGGCTCTTACCTGAGCATCTGAGATGTCAGGGGGGACAGCACCCTGCTCGGATAGATATTTTCCCTTTTGGTGGGGAGGGGGAGGACGTTTGCACTGAACCTGTCAGCTAGGATGTTGGTAATGTCTGTGGGTTCGGTGTATTTTTTGTCATTTTGGACTAATTCTGAGCATATCTGGGAATTCCCACCCAGGTTCCTAACATAACTAAAGAAAGCCTTGTGATTACCCTTAGTGTCCTGTGCAATTTTTCTCTCGAAGCTGGCCTTAGATGATTTTATGAGTGCCCGTAGTTTTTTGCTAATACTGATCAGCGATGCCTTCCCTTTTTGGGATTTTGCTCTGTCATGTAGTAGCTTCCTCCTTCTATTGTATAGTTTGTTTATGTCTGGGGTCCACCAGACAGGACGTCTGCCTTTGGAGGATTGGGTCTTGGTTTTATTTAGGATTGCATGATCCATGCATTCCTGAAGGTGTTCATAGAATGCGTTTATAAAGGATTCTGCAGTCTAGGCCGTATTTTCCACAGGCCCGGGGGCTTTGAAGGATTCCACCTCAGTTTTGAGGAGTGTGAAATTTGCTTTAGAGAAGTTTTTCACTGTGGTTTTCTGGGCAGGGGGTGGGGTTGGGATGTGAATATCCAGTGAGATTAGTTTATGTTCTGATCTTATCAGTGAGGGATGAGTCAGCCTGGGATGACATGCTCGACAAGCCACGATGCTTCACTAGGGACGGCTTGCACCTGTCACCCCTGGGCTTTCAGATATTGGCAAAGGCTCTTGCTACCCCCATAGTGCCTTTTTTAGGCAAGGCTCAAAAGAAAATCCCACCTCCATAGGTATCACAAGGGATAAGAAACTAAGAGTAATGCTACTCAACGCCAGAAGTCTAAACCTCAAGATGCACGCACTCAAAACTCTCCTTAGCATGGAGAACATCGATATCTGTGCAGTAACAGAAACCTGGTTCAAGGTTCCCGAGAGCACCCCAGCACTACCAGGTTGTACCTCATACCATGCTTTTCGGCCCCAAAACTTGGACCAAACCACAAAAGGAGGGGGTGTATCAATATTCGTCAAAGATACCCACACCTCCAGGTTGGTGGCACAGCACGAAACATCAGAGACTATCCATGTACAACTAACAGTGGGTAAAACTGCCTTCCAGTTTATAGCCTGCTACAGACCACCCTCCCAAACCCAGGAATCCGACTCGGCCTTCCTGAGAACACTGGAAAATATGAAGGTCTCTCCAAACACCATTATATTGGGCGACTTCAACTTCCCAAACATAGATTGGGAGCATTACTCTAGCTCCAACACTCTAGCCCAAAGGTTCCTAGAATTTATAAACTCAAATGCTATGGAACAACTAGTCACCACTCCCACAAGAGGGGACAACATACTAGACCTGATCATTACCATCATGGGGACTCTATGCTCCACACCAGAAGTATATCCCTCATTGGTAAGATCAGACCATAAATTAATTTCACTGGATGTCCACATCCCGACCCCACCCCCAGCCAAGAAAACCACAGTGAAAAACTTCTCAAAAGCGAACTTCTCACTTCTCAAAACTGAAGTGGAATCCTTCAAGGCCCCAGGGCCAGTGGAAACTACAGCCCAAACTGCAGAATCCTATATAAATGCATTCTACGGACATCTCCAGGAATGCATGGATCATGCTATCCCAAACTAAACCAAGACCCAATCATCCAAAGGCAGGCGTCCAGTCTGGTGGACCCCTGCCATAAATAAACTGTACAACAGAAGGAGGAAGCTACTACATGATAGAGCAAAATCCCTAATAGGAAAGGCATCTCTGATCAGTACTAGCAAAAATTACGATCCCTCATAAAATCCTCCAAGGCCAGCTTCGAGAGAAAAATTGCACAGGACACCAAAGACAATCATAAGGCTTTTTTCAGTTATGTTAGAAACCTAGGATGCAACTCCCAGACTCCCAGACTTGTTCTGAGTTGATTCTAAACGACAAAAAATACACTGAACCCACAGACATCACCAATATCCTGGCAGACAGGTTCAGTGCAAACTTCTCCCCCTCTCCCCCCCAAAAGAGCAAGTATCTATCCCGGCAGAGGGCTGCCTCCCAAACATTTCAGATGCTCAGGTGAAGGCTGCCCTCTCCAAAGCAAAAAAACACTGCTTCCATGGGACCAGATGGCGTCCCAGGTTGCATCCTACATGAACTACAAGAGGAACTAATCCCTCAAATAAAACAGCTATACAATCTCAGCCTCACTACAAGATATGTGCCCACAGAATGGCGTACAGCAACAGTGGTCCCACTCCACAAAGGTGGAGCCTCTACAGACCCTGGAAACTATCACCCCATAAGCCTGAGTAGCTTAGTCTGCAAGGCTATGGAGAGGATCATCATGGAGCTCATAAACAAAGACATTGGGGACCTACAGACACTAGATCCTACCCAATTCGACTTTGTCAAGGGCAGATCCTACCTTTTGAACCTGGTTGACTTCTTTGAAACAGTCACCAAAGCCATAGATGAAGGGAAGGTAGTCCACACAGCCTATCTGGACCTTGCAAAGGCATTTGACACAATACCCCACTCGAGCATCATAGATAAGCTATCCAGCTTAAATATAAACCCCTATGTCACAAGATGGGTCGCAAACTGGCTCAAAGACAGAACCCACAGAGTGAGAGTTGCTGGAGCCATGTCAGACTCGAAACCGGTCACAAGTGGCATCCCACAGGGTTCTGTCCTGGGACCACTCTTGTTCGGTATATACTTTTCTGAGGTACAGGCAAACATGGGAGGACTATGGCTCACAAAGTTCGCAGACGACTGCAAACTGGGCGCCATAATCAACTCTCCAGCTGACACAAACATCCTTCAAAAAGGTCTCACAGAGACAGATAACTGGTGCCAGCACCATGGTTTAAAGCTAAATGCCAAAAAATGTATAGTCATACCCTTTGGCAAAAACAATGTGCCCACAAATTACCACATAGGTGGAAACCCATTAAGTACAGAGAAAGTTATTAGGGACCTGGGGACCCAAGATGATAGCAATCTCTCCTTTGAAAACCACATTGCCAAAGTGGTTAGAAAGACCTTCTACATAGCCCACCTCATCACGAAGGGTTTCACATCTAGATCAAGAGAGGTAATCATGCCCTTTTATTCATCCCTCATCAGGCCCATCATAGAATACAATGCCCCTTTTGGGATGTACCTTACCCAATACCTGCAGCAATTAGAAAGACCCCAAAAGTATCTCACCAAGAGGATCAAGGGTCTCAAACAGATGCCATATGCTGCTCGGTTAAAAAAACTCCAGCTCTACTCAGTTGCATACCGCCTACTTTGAGGCGATCTATGCCTGACATACAAAGCTATGTCAAATCCAGAATTAATGGACATGCTCCACCTCAGTAAATCTAAATCCCTTAGAGCCACATGCTCGAGGGACTTGAACCTCAGCACAGAAATAAATAGAACTTGCTGGAGGGACAGGTTCATAACCCAGAGGCTCCCTTCGCTCTGGAATAGAATTCCAGTTCATGTGAGGCAGAGCACCTCACTGAATCTCTTCAAGAAGAATCTCGATAAGTGGATGGGGGATCGTAGGTTTGTCCCAGGGATTACTCCCATGTCACTATTAGACAGAGGCACAGTAAACTAAACCTTAAAAAGGGCACAGTATACTCAAATCAAGGGGTGGCGTAAGCCATACAGAATTGGGCTAGGCTTATAATTGCCCCAGGGCAGATAGCCTAGTATGAACCTATGAACCTATGAGACCCACGATCCTCTTGGTGAGGTATTTTTGGGGTCTCTCTAGCTGTTGCAGGTGTCAGGTAAGGTACATCCCAAATGGGGCATTGTACTCAATTATGGGCCTGATGAGCGATGAGTAGAGGGGCACAATGACCTCTCTTGATCTAGATGTGAACCCTTTTGTGATTAGGTGGGTTATATAGAAGGTTTTTCTAACCACTTTGGCAATGTGATTATCAAAGGAGAGGTTACTATCTACTTGGGTCCCCAGATCCCTAATTACATCTTCCATACTTAGTGGATTACCATCTATGTGGTAGTTTGTGGGCACATTGTTTTTCCCAAAGGGGATGACTATGCACTTTTTGACATTTAGCTTGAGACCATGGTTCTGACACCAGGTATCCGTCTCCATAAGACCCTTCTGGAGGATGCTTGTGTCAGCTGGAGAGTCGATTATGGCTCCCAGTTTGCAATCATCTGCGAACTTGGTCAGCCACAGTCCTCCCATGCTTGCCTGTACCTCAGAGAAGTATATACCAAACAAGAGGGGTCCCAGGACTGAGCCCTGTGGGATGACACTTGTAACCGGTTTGGAGTCAGACATGGCACCCGCAACTCTGACCATGTGGGTTCTATCCCTGAGCCAGTTTGCAACCCATCTCGTGACATAGGGGTTGATATTCAAGCTGGTAAGCTTATTTATAATGCCAGAGTGGGGTATTGTGTCAAAGGCCTTTGCGAGGTCCAGGTAGGCTGTGTATACTACCTTTCCCTCATCTATGGCCTTGGTAACTGTTTCGAAGAAGTCAACTAGGTTTAAGAGGCAAGATCTGCCTTTAGCAAAGCTGAATTGGGTAGGGTCAATTTAATTTTATTAACCTGTACAATTTCTCACAAGTTATAAACTGGCCCACTCAAACTGACAAACAATCTAAAAAAGAGTCACTACTGAAAAGGATCCTGAGTGACCAAGCTGGCTGCTTTCCTATCAATCTTAGTGACCATGCCCCTACATTTCTAATCAGAAAAAGAATTCAGACTCAGTCTGAAAATCCCTTCAAATACATCTACAGCAAGAAAAGTCTCTCACCTGGACTATTTAATCTATTACTAAATCATTATGATTGCTCACCTTTAAAAAGCCTAAACCTGGACCTTGCAGTTGAATTTTTTAACAACAAATTTCTTGAAATAGTAAATAGCCTAGCCCCCACCATGAAAATATTGCCCCAAATGCAAACAACTACCATGACTTTCTCATGATGCTAAACAACTGATTAAACAAAGGGACAGAGCCAGTGTCCTATACCTAGCCAAAAAAAACAAATCCTACCTCACCTCTTATCAGCAATTAAGAAACCAAACTAAGAAAAAAATTAGCAGTGATAAAAAACACTGCTTTCAAACCTCTTAACAAAAGTTCCTACACAGCCTACAAAAATTCTGGAAACAGTTAACTTCCAACTCAGCCCTGCTAAATCCTTCAGCCCCTCTCCTTTCACAACCAATACCTCCATACTCTTAGCCTTGCAGTTCAACTCACATTTTATTAACTCCATCTCCTCACTCCTTGACAACCACAAAAAACAGCCTTTCACTCTCCCCTCCACTTGCTCAAATTCCACTAACTCCTTCTCCTTTGAACTAATTCAAACATCCTGCATTAAAAAGCTCCTAGGTAAACTAAAACCTTGCTGCGTGGCTGCCAATCAACTACGAAACAAATTCCTAAACATTGCTGCTCCATCTATTGCCTGTCCTGTCTCTATACTAATAAAAAGAAACAAACCTTGGGTGACCCAGGAATACAATTTATTGTTAGCGCTTTCAGACGCAAAGATATGTAACCTTCTTCAGAAAACATAAATAACAAATAAAGGGATTTAAATAAACCCTTAGAATGACATCATAATTCATGAATTAGTGTTTAATAGTGATGAGCAACACAAAAGCCTATAAACTTGCTTCTTCAGATGAAAATGGAGTTATTATTTAAAAAAAAATAATGTTTGAGGCAGACAGCATGGGAAGAGACAAAGATCACACTATATGACTCACAGCAACAGACAACAGCAGTGTGCAAAAAAAAAAAAAACAGCAGCCAGAGAAACAAACTAGATTTGTGAATTGGAGGATTTCTGAAAATGATCAAAATAATACCAAATTAAAATGATTAGGTATAAGGGGGAATTGTACACCTACAAATCCCAGCAGAAAATACAATGGAGCTAGAAAGAATACATAAACTTGGTTTAGAAAAAATACAACATATACTGGCTTGTAGAGGTCAGAAAGAATGTGATCATGGTATATTCAAGCCTATTTCATTTCTTTAAAATGAAGGAAAAGTGTTGCAATTCAGTCATTTTCAAAGACTAATATTATATGAAGGGATGAGATTAAAATAACTAGGAGCTTCTTTTGGGAACTGTATAAAAATCAGTGCTTACAGGTAAATCCAGAGCAAGATAAGGGGTCATGAAAATTCCTTATTAGTGATTTTCTTATCAGTCCTGCTAAGAAAATGTGGATATGAAAGAGTTTGGCATTACTGAGCTTATATGCAGCATGCTATCCATTTTATATTAGGTCAGCAGAATGGTCAAGACCCAAATGAATAGCACAGAGAAAGTGAGATGACAACAGGGCAGTAACTAGGTCGTTAGTAAAGTAACTTATCGCAAATTTAGTCACAAGCAAAGTCACTCCATAAGAAGAAAAAAAACATTCTAGGAGAGTGACCAAGATGAAAATAAGACCAGTGTGCAGGTAATGATTATGGAAAAAGAAATCTGTTCAAAAGTTTGAGGGAGAAGCTGCCAGAAAACAAGAGAACTATTGAATGGTGGTACTGAGTGGAAGGAACTATGACCAAAGCAAATGTCAGAGGCAGATATCTGGAATCATGCAGACAGGGCAGCAAAACTTGGCATGGTATTTTCTCTAGTGATACAGATAAGAAAAAAGAGCCTTATGACTAATGAGCTGTCGATGTTAGTGTCATGGATGTGATCTGATAACATAAAGGGAAAAAGTAGGAGTAGGGAGAGAAGAGACAGTGGTCTGGTAAAGATTATCAAAAATGGATGAGGGGAGTGAGTTTAAAGTACTTTTACAATACAAGGTCACTGAAATGCTACCAATACAAGAGGAAAGAGAGACAGAGAGAGAGAGAGAGAGAGAGAGACAGCACAAGCAATGTCCCTTCACACTATCAAATCAATAACAATACTCTAAGTACCCATGAAGTGGTAAGCGACCTGGAATCACAGGTTGACCGTGACCTTAACTTCAAACACCATGTATCTACCATTGCAAGGAAAGCTTTCCACATAGCTCACTTGATTAGTAAAGACATCACCTCGAGAGCAAAAGAAGTTATAACTCCTCTATACTTGATTCTTATTCAACCTATAATTGAGTATAACACCCCATTCAGTATTTACCATACTAAGCACGTACAGCATCTAGATAGACCTCAGAGGTTTGTAACAAAGAATATCAAGGGCCTCCAGCATGTGCCTTACATGGACTGACTAAAATCCCTGTCACTATACTCTGTATCATACAGACTACATAGGGGAGACTTATGCCTGGCCTACAGAGCAACCCAAGACCTAAACCTAATGAACTTACTGCATATCTGTAAATCAAATGGGTCTAGGGTTACCCATTCCAGGGACTTGAATATGGCCTGCGACTTAAATATGACATGCTGGAGGGACAGATTTATCTCCCAGTGACTGCCACATCTTTGGAACAGGCTATCATTTCATGTGAAAAAGAGCATCTCTATGATACTGTTCAAGAATAACAGGATGAGTGGGTGGGGCACAGTAATGCCTTACCAGGGATAGCACCCACAACCCTCCTGGACATGGGCAGTCATCACTAAATGCAATCTTGGGTATTGACTAGTACCTCTACACTATTATATTGGGTTAACGGCTGGGCGTAGAATGATCTCCGGGTTGATAGCCTAGTAATCTCCTATAATCCTATGATCCTATGAAAGATTAGAATGTATTATAATGGTGGGATGACTGAACTTTTTAAAAACATTGGCCATAGAGAGCATGGGAAATACATAGGAAAATAAAACATTGAGGCCAGGGGATGTATGGTACAGTGAAACTGATGTAGATTATACATATAAGTGAAGTGTGTGTGGTGTTATCTTTTTCATTTCATCTGTATTCTACTACATAAAATTGTATTGAGGTAGCACTGTAGCTGTGATCATGCATGTGAAAGGTGTAGGTCTGGTTCAGTATGAGAAGGTATTGTGGTATAGCGAAGAAGGTATTAATGGAGGCAGGATTTAGCAAGAGGTCAGTAAATATGGGTACAAGGTGGAAAAGTGATTCTGTGCAGGAAAGGAGTGTTAGTCTAAAGTAAAACACAAGATGTTGACTGGAAATATGTGACCGGGCAATGGACACCCTTGACACTGGATGAGCAGACTGAAGACAAGAAGAAGAAAGAAGAAAGAGTCAGAAAATATTAAAGTCTGTGTATGAGGTGTTGAAAGAGTAGGTAGGCATGTGACAGAGAGTGAGAGTGAGAGACAGAAAGAGGGCACACAGTTGTGAGGGTTAAGAGAATATGCTTCGAAGTAACGTTGCATGTGGACCCAAACAGTGAAAGAGGGATATCAACATGAGACAGCAGAAGGAGGTATTAATACGGAATGGCTATATACCTGCAGGAGTAACAAATAATAGAAAAGCCAGGGAGCAACAAACTGGACTGGAAGAGATTATAGCCAGACCAATAGATAGTTAATTGAGCGAATCAGAATAGGAAGGGTCAGGACCGGGAAACAAGTGGTCTTCCTTTTTATCTGTAACATTGCCTGTTAACAGGAAGTAAAGATGATGCATCAGGTTATGCAGACATGGGAGTGATTGTTATTTAACACATGAAGACCAGTGACACTATGATACGACTCTAAAGAATTTGTTACCATGTATATGCTCAATTCGTAGGCACTAATTTTGTGGTGATGAATGAATTGAGGGAAAAAAGTTTATTTCATTCATCAGACATAGTTGTTTGTTTTTTTAATTCCTGGGTAGACATTTCAAGCCTATAAAAAGCAACAAGAAGCTCATTGAAGAGTATGAATGTCCATCTTCACAAACTGCATATTAAACTTGTTTATTATTTGAACTATTTAATGCGGATAATAAAACACCTTGAAAGGGTAAAGCAAGAGTGACATGACAGCTAGTTATGAAGCATACTGCCAAGTAAGTGGATAATTAGACATTGAAAGTTTTCTTGTGCCTTAATGTGGTAGAAGGAGGGAAATGAGTCTGAGGAATGAATGGAAGGAAGAGGTGAGCATTGCATTGACCAAATGAAGAAAATAGGTTAATAGAAGGACCTGGAAAGTACAAGAATGGCTTACAAGGATGGAAGGGAAAATAACATTTTTAGGGTATAAGGCTAGGAACAATAAGGTGAATAGGGTATAGGACTATAAATGTGAGTGCACATCAGATTAATGGGGGATAGTAGAATGAAGAAGCAGAAGCAGAAATGTGAAAATGAGGGAGAGGAATGCAAAATAGAAAGACAACATTAAGGAGCAGAATACCGCACTGATTGAGATACAGAAGGGAATATGCTACAAAATGTAACCAGGCCAACAGATTCTTTAGGTGATGGACAGCCTATATTAAAGAAAGGGAGCTCAGAAAAAAAAGGGGAGTTTAAGGTGGTTGGAAAGGGAGGACAGAGGATAGTGATCTGAAAAAGAAGGTGAGAGGATATATGATACTGGTGACAAAGCACAGAGAAGGCTGCTCACTCCCAATTATAGAGAAGAAAGTGGTCAGAAGATGGTAAAAGAGATTGTCAGATAGTATTGTTGAAGAGATAAAAATGAACATCAGGGATTTAGAAAATATAGAAGCACAAAATTCTCAGAAATTAAATCTGATCATAAGCCCAGTAGGGATTATGGAGAAACTATATTTTTCAGGAATAAGTGAAGAAGAGTATCAGAAAAAGCAGTAGCACGGAAAAGGCAAGTCATATATGGCAGGGAAGAGCAGAGTTTCAATGTGTGAAAGGAGACAGTTGGGGTTACCATCCAGATAGCAAAGCTTTTGTGTGTATCTTTTTAATGTGAGGGTGGAAGTTTGTGAGGAAGGTGGAAATTACATGCAGCAAGTTTACTGTCATACTTCACTCTGAAAAGAATAGGTTAAATGGCTGGAGAAGGTTTAGAGAAAAAAAATATAAAAACACATCAGGAAGAAATGAAAGGAGAAGAGGATGGATTTAAGGAGAGACAGGCATAGGGACAAAATAATCTACTTTTACTAGGAATGGCTTAGTTCAAACTAGCAGGTTGGATCGGTTTATAGATTAGGGTGTAAATGAGAGACAGGTACTGGAAATACAGGCAAAGGAAATTTGGATCATGCAACATTAGTGCTGAGGATACAAAGGAGAGGTCAAGGAGTAAAGGGGAATGGCTGATTATATGGAATCAATAAGTGAAGAATGGAGTGTTAGAGAAGATGATTATGGAATTGTGGAGCTGGTGATAAAGGAAAATTCAAAGGCAAATGTGGAGATACAGGAGATATAGTAGGATTGCATGAAGATAGCTAAAAGCAGCATATTGATGAAGTGGGGGTTAGGAAAAGGAAAATTAACTACAAAACAGGTAACAAGGCGACACCTAAAATGCTAATTTAGCACAATTTTAATTATAACCGAAGTAGAAAAACAAATCGTTACTAGGGCAAGCCAATGCAACCTCATACTCCTGCATCCTGAAATATGGTAACTTCTAAATTTCATGACTGGGGCGATTCCAATAAGCCAGTGATTTCATTGCCATTACTTGACTAAACTTGAATCAATTAAAATCTAATCAACTAGTCCCATTTTGATATATCATGGCATGAATACAATTATCCCAAGAGGAAGGAGGAAAGGATTAAGAAGCTTGGCTATCAATTCTTAGAGCTGCAGAGGAGACTACAGAAAGAGGGAATAAAACTAGAAAAGAGAAAGAAAAGATCTCAGGATGAAGGTTGAGTTACAGTTAGTGACAATGTTCAATATTTATGCAGACTGTATTTATAGGAAGGATCTTTGGTGGGCTCAATGGAATGGGATGGGGAAATTGGCAGAGCAGTTAGAGTTAACATTCATGGAAAGGAGGAGTACAGAAAGAGTGGTGACATAAACAAATGTCAAAACAAAAGGTGCAAAACCTGGGACATTACATTAAATACAGGCTTAGAAAATTCCTCAGGAAGCTAGCTATTGATAGAAATTCACTAACCTGGTAGGTAGATTGGACCTTAGACCCTTTTCAGTTATGACATTATTTATTTTTCTTTTGTTGGCTGGATTATTTCCACTAGGAATTTTTTTTCATGAAGACCGAAGGTCATATCTATATTAGTATCAGAAATGTGGCCAGAGCATCAGAGAACTTCCCTTTCTCTGTTCAGTAGGTGCCATGGTTTCTTCCTGAGCTGCCACCAACTCCTGTAGATGCAGACTCAGTTTAACAGCTCTTCCAAAGGATGACAAACTCAGGAGTACAGAACCCTTGTTATGTTGCACTGCAGTGTCAGCAATCCATCTACCTGTTGTGGGAATAGAACCCACAAACTTCTGAACCAAAAATAAGTGCCCTACCTGTTACACTACTAACACTTAATGCAAGACCCCAAATTTAGAGTTAAATAAGATGGAGTTAACATTATGACTACATTATAAGCAATAGACTGCAACAGAGGTGTTCATCTTAACAATAACATTTAGCATGTGGCTGATTACCCTAATTACCTAATGGTATGCAGGGTCATTTGGAAGTGCTTGATGAAAGTGTGCCATGGGATTAGGAGAAATGGAGACTGGAGTGGATGTATGGAACAGAGAAGGGATAAATTAAAAGGATGGGAGTATTGTGGCAGAGAAAGTAAGCAAATTATTAAGACTCTAAACAGGAAGAAATGGAGACTAGATTGATACGTGGTTAAGTTTTACAAATGGTGAGAGAGGACAGCATAAAGTCTTACAGAACAGTGAGGAAGGTATGATGTTATATGGAGATGTAGAGTATAGTGGCATTATAAAAAAAAAGGAGGGAATAATTTGACTCCTGGTAACTATAAAACTATTTCACTGATAAATCTGGATATCAAAATTTATGCAAAGTTATAGTTGGTGAAAAAGGAATGGTGATTTTTTAATAAAAGGCAAGTAGCAGACAACAAGTATATAATAACTGAATTTATGATGAGAATAGGAAGAAAAAGGAACAAATAAGAAAGTTAACTCTAGTCAAAACCAGGAAGTATTTTGATTAAGTGATGTGATGCTTTTAAAGGAAAGTACTTCATATTAGGGAAAAAGGGGAACACTATAGGGCCTAAGTGGATGCTGTATAGATAGGGCCAGTTTCAGAATTGGTAATGTATGGAGGACTAGGATGGAGGTGGCAGTGGAAAGGAACCCACGATAGATATGTTTTTTTTCTCTAGAATCTATTTTGTTGATGAAGGTAGAATTGGGTAGAGACGTAATGTCGGCAATAAAGGAAGTAAAGAGGAAGGTGTGTTTTTGTATGTTTGCATCTGAATGCTCCTGATAACAGAAAATTTGAGAGGTTATTAAAGCAGCATGATAGAGGTTTTTAGAAAGTTTGGAAAGGTGTTTGCAGTGAGGTGTAATAGAGACAAGACAGTTTTTGAGAGGCTAGGAGAACATGAAGGAAAGTAGGATTCTGGGAGCACCACCAAAACAATGACTCAAATACCTATGTTTGGAAATGGGGAACATGTTCATTGGTGGATAAAATAAATATGATTAAGATGTGAATACATTAGTAATTTTCCACATAATTATGAATATACTTGATTTGTCAAAAGATAAGGAGTTGGAAGATGATTCAGTAAGGCACGCATAAATATGTATCAGATGGAAAAGTTAAGACTGAGGGCTAACAAAGAGTCAGGGAAATGGACTTTGCACTATGGCGTCAACTACACTTTAACCTTTTAGTCTAAAGCAGTGAATTGGGTTTTCTTGGTAATACAGAAATGGGATTGCTAGCTTGCAAGGAGTGTAGGGAAAGGAATGGTGGAAAAGGAGAAGAATAGCCAGAGAACAGAAGGGATAAAGAGAGACTTTGAGTTAAATGGGAAAGAAAGAGAGATAGACTGAGAGAGAGATGCCATCGGCCAAGTGGACATGGCTACAAAACAGAAGACAGGGGATAGATATAGCTACAGATACAGATACAGATACAGATATAGATATAGCTACAGATACAGATATAGCTACAGATGCAGATATAGATATAGCTACAGATACAGATACAGATATAGCTACAGATACAGATATAGCTCCAGATACAGATATAGCTACAGATACAGATACAGATATAGATATAGCTACAGATACAGATATAGCTACAGATACAGATATAGATATAGCTACAGATACAGATACAGATACAGATATAGATATAGCTACAGATACAGATATAGCTACAGATACAGATATAGATATAGCTACAGATACAGATATAGATATAGCTACAGATACAGATATAGCTACAGATACAGATATAGATATAGCTACAGATACAGATACAGATACAGATATACCTACAGATATAGATATAGATACAGATACAGATATAGCTACAGATACAGATACAGATATAGATATAGCTACAGATACAGATACAGATAAAAATACAGATATAGCTACAGATACAGATATAGCTCCAGATACAGATATAGCTACAGATACAGATACAGATATAGATATAGATATAGCTACAGATACAGATATAGATATAGCTACAGATACAGATATAGATATAGCTACAGATACAGATATAGCTACAGATACAGATATAGATATAGCTACAGATACAGATACAGATATAGATATAGCTACAGATACAGATATAGCTACAGATACAGATATAGATATAGCTACAGATACAGATATACCTACAGATATAGATATAGATACAGATACAGATATAGCTACAGATACAGATATAGATATAGCTACAGATACAGATACAGATAAAAATACAGATATAGATATAGATACAGATACAGATATAGCTACAGATACAGATACAGATATAGATATAGCTACAGATACAGATACAGATATACCTACAGATATAGATATAGATACAGATACAGAAACAGAAACAGAAATAGATATAGATATAGATACAGATATAGATATAGCTACAGATACAGATACAGATAAAAATACAGATATAGCTACAGATACAGATACAGATATAGCTACAGATACAGATACAGATATAGATATAGATATTCATACAAATATAGCTACTGAAAGAGATACAGATACAGATATAGATATATATATAAATACAGATATAGATATAGATATAGATACAGATAGCTGCAGCAGGGCTTGCCACCAGGCAGTGTGAACATTAGATCAAGCTGATTGTCATTGATGAAGTTACATCCGCAACCCCATGTGCAAAAATGGGAAAAGGGGTTGTAGATGGATGGATATACATATAGATATATAGATATAGATATACATATTTAAATGAGAAAATAAGTATACAAGTAAAGAATGAGTCAGACATGAAATACCACACAAAGGAAGCATGCTACATTAAATAAGGGGAGGAGGATGCATGGGAAATGTATAACCACTGTGGAAGTTGTCGTCAAAACATAATACTGCACAAGGGATTTCATTACCTTAGGTGGTTATAGAAAGAGAAAAAAGAATGCTAGAGTGTTGGAGGTGTAATTTAAAAAAAATAGGGTGATAATACATGTGTTTTGAGGTTGTGAGTTAGGAAAGGACAGAAAGCATACAAGGAATGGCAAGAAATATTTAACCATGTCATAGCAATCTAGCTTGTGAGCAAGGGGGGGTACAGAAATGAAGAACTAAGAAGGAAAAAAGGAAGATACTAATTCTAAGAGCAGTGGTAAGGATGAAAGTAACAGTGAAGGAGAAACTAGGTAAAGAGGGAAGTATAAGAGGGCTGTTCTTTTGGCTGTATTCTTTGTACAGACATGGTTCCTGTAACAGATATAGTACCTGCATTGTTTATGTTTTTCTATTTGTTTCTTCAGGTTTGCCCCCCCCCCCCTTTTATGATAACTTCCACTAGTCACCCATAACAGTTCCAGCCATATGAACATTCCAGTACATAACTAATAACTGACATCCAGTTAATAATCATTATACACAAAAATAAATGAATTATCACATAACTAAAATTGTTCAAGAAACAAAAAAAATGTTAGAATAGTACTTCTTAAATGTTTTAACATTATTGTCTGTCTTGTAAGAGTTCTAAAGTTTGCTCTCATATAGACACAGAGATTATACCATGACCCCCCAAAACGTACACGCTGATTGGCCAGCGTGCCCGTTGTAAATCGAGTTATACTAATGGAAAAAGGTCTGGTCGCCCGGACTTTTTTCCATTAGTATAACTAGTTTTTTTAAAACACTGTCTCGCTATGTTAAATGGGTTTAACATAGCGAGACAGCTTTAAAATAAGCAACGGAGATGTCCGTTGCTTATTTTAAAACTGTCTCGCTATGTTAAACTCATTTAACATAGCGAGACACTAAAAGCAATGGAGATCTTGCTTTCTCCATTGCTTTTGCTCAACTCTGATGTACCGCGCAGGCGCCAGTACATCAGAACTGCCGCGGATGCCAGACATCTGCGGAAGGGCAGTAAACAGGCATTATACTATGCCATTATTTAAGAAAAGTAACAGTTTCTTTTCTTAAATAATGTCATATAATAGCAATAACCACTTCTGGTGGGTAATGCTAAATTTACCCATGGTTGGCTTTGTTTGGTCCCTCGGGCTTCGCCCTCGGGACCAAACCACGCCAACCGTGGGTAAATTTAGCATTACCCACACCCAGGTGTGGGTTATTGCTATAATAATCAACATCCTTTGGACCTAATTTCTACCCTTTAAAAATAAACCCTGCAAAGACTAAGACCTTATTCAAGTTCATTCCACTTTATTCTGATTGAGCGAGGAGCCCCTAAGTCCTAACAGCCAGAATTTATGTCTTTATGAAGGGGGTAAGCTTTTTGTCAGTGATCTCTAAAGCGCCACCAACATTCTTGACCATATACAAGCTGAGATTGGGCAAAGCCAGGGCATGTGCAAATAATCAGCATTGGTAGTTGTACATCTCCAACAGGTCACTTACCCTCTGAAGCCTCTAATCCTTACTCCCAAAGGGGAAAACAATGAATAACATTATTGTTCAAGGTCAGTGATCTTCTGGTGTGTTGTGATTATTACCTATGATGGGCACACTCTCATGAAAGTGCAGAAATGTGATTTGTAGTTTTCTCTTTAAATGCATTACAAAAATAAGTGGCATTTAAACAAAACAAAGGTAAAACTAGAAAGCAATATCTGTTGTCTTGTACCTCTAGCACCCACTGGGCAGCTAGCTTCCTCTCATTTGAGACAACAACTGAGGGGATGACCATTAATTCAGACCACTCTAGAAGAACATACCCTCTCATGAATTCTTGCAATTTCTGAAAAGAAATGAGAAACTCCTTCTCTCAACCCATGGATATACAAGTACATGGGGAAAAAGCTTCCAAAATGTCTCTGAAACGATTAAAGCCCTTGGGCGGCCACAGTGGTGCAGGGGTTAGCATTGCCACCTCACAGTAAGAGGTTCTCCAGTTCAATCCTTGGCTGGGGTGCCTTCTGTGTGGAGTCTGCATGTCCTCCCTGTGGTCGCTTGGGTTTCCTCCATGTGCTCCAGTTTCCTCCTACATCCCAAAGATATGCTGTAGGTGGATTGGACACTCTAAATTGGCCCTAGGTGTGAGTGTGTGCATGTGTGCACCTTCTGTGGAAGATTGGGTGCCAGGCTGGCAACTCAACACCATAAAACTCCACTGCCAATCATGAGCAGACAGGTGATCGACTGTGGCGACCCCTAACCAGGAAAAGCCAAACGAAGAAGTTAGTGACTGCTGTGCATCATTCCCTCCATTTTATTTTTGTGGTTTTCAAAGTACAGCTTTGCTTGCTTGCTTACTTACCTCTTTATACTTCAGGTGAAATTTTATTTATCTTCATTAACATAAATTAACATGTACCCATTATTTCCTGCTTCATGCAGGAATTTCTGTATTTATTGCAGTTTAGACCCCCAGCCACTCTGAAGACATGTGTGTGTGTGGAGGGGATTCTCATGGTTTAGCCCTCCACCCACTCTGATTAGGTGGGGGGATAGGACTGCCATGATTTAGACACACTAAAATACATATATCTGCTGGATACAAAGCAGAATGCTCCTGTTATCCTGTCAAATTCTGTGAGTCTTAAAACAGAGTTGACATAGAATAGGTAATGAATGCTGCGAGATACATCATTCCACTTACTGTTTTATGAATGAAGAAATGCACATTTATGTGAGCAGGGGCAGGTATTGGAAGGAAGAAATATATGTAAATCATTTCCTTCTAGAAACTGATCTGTTTTTAATAATTTTATTGGCTTAAATTCATGGACACACCCACACATGCAGTCCTTAACATTGCAGCAATATACTACTAACATCAGATCTACTTGCATTAAAAAATGTTAAACTTTCCCCACAAAAAAGCCCCTTCTTATCTTTTATAAAATATATAGCAGATTAATGCGTACTTCATATATATTTTTGACTGGTAACAAGCCAAATTATTTCAGTTAGGGCACACAGATCTTATCAGAAACTGGAGAGTAAGATATGAAGCATTTGCAACAACCCACCATGTATAATCAAACACAGCTAGAAATCAACCTTAATCACTCCTACAAAAGCTATCATAGGATTGAGAAACCTGAAACCTACTAATCTTGTAAGATAACTCAGGTTGTGTTAGGTATTTATTCCTCAGTTTCTGTGCTTTCCTATCTCCCTCACTCTAGCCATTGTATGCAGACATGAGCTTGTGAACTGCTTTCTGCTGTCCTCATCATTATACCCAGTATAACTACAGAAAACAACAGTGTTATTTTCACATTTTTCATAAAACAGATGATATCTGTATTCTGCCACAAAGTTCTAATAAGCATAAATAAATATATTTTTTTTATTCAAGAGGAATGCATCATCTCATGTGCTAAATGCTGCAGCTGTTGTCAGGAGAACTCCATAGCTCCAACATCTGTGAATGAGTCATTCTTTAATTATTACAGATGCTTTTTTAAATTAGCTTTCAGGCTATGTACACTGAGGAGAAAAATACATGGACCTGAACTACAAGTCGCATAGCAAAGATAAATAGTTTCCAATGGCATTACTGCATTTGGAATTGTTCATTGAAAAGCACCACAGAAAATGTCTAAAAATGTATTTAAGAATTATACAATTTCTATTAAATTTCCTCAAAAATGTCTGCATAATTAGTTGCTACAGTGATTAAACCATCACATGATGATAAAGTTAGTTCAAGGTTATCATTAAGGCAAATACATTGGATCAATGAACTGTGAAGCAGTTTTGTGTAGCTGAGCACTAGAAATTGATTCAATATTCTCTGTTTCTTTATAAAGTTACTCTAATCAAGTCAATTAATGACTTATTCCTCTCTGCATACATAAGAATGAAGCTTTGGGACTGCACGTGATCATGGTTTTAATATGTTGAAGTAAAGCTGAATTTTACAAAGTACCGGTACAAGCAGAACCTTTATTTAACATGCACCCAGTTCTGTATTCTCTGTGAAATTCATAGTGATACACTACATATGATACACTACTCAGAAAGAATAAATGAGACTAAAACACGAGCACTGCACTCAATAGCATTGGAGTAAGAAGTGGGTGATAAGAAAGAAGCAAAACTAATGTATTTGCAAATAAGACTATTCCTGAAAACCAATCGAATAATAACATGCATGCTGCCGTTGCATGCAATTTAACATTTTATACTGGTGAATTTCGATAATCTTTTTTATTAGCTAGTTTAAAATATTATTTGACTTAAACTATGATGTAACACATTATAACAGACAATTCTAATGAAAATGATATGTATCTGTTGAACTGGACTGTAATATAAGTTGTGTTAAGCGCTATTAAGTAATTTGTGTGCTGATACACACAATTCTAGAGAACCTGTACAAATGTCAGCATGTTATAAATTACTATTCAGTGATTGCTGAGCTGATATACACAACTCTAGAGAACCTGTACAGATGTGAGTTTGTTATAAATTGCTTTTTATGCATTTATATTTTGTTGACTGGATTAATTCCACTAGGCCGATGGTCTCTTTTCAAGGGAGACCCAAGGTGGTGTTCATACTAAGTATAGGAAATTTGGGTAGGACACCAGGGAACACCCTCTACTGTTGTTGATGTCCCATGGGATCTGTTACCACTAACATCCTTGAGGATGGGGAGTTCAAACCTCCCACCCCCACCTTTTTTATACTGTACTTCAGTGTCTGTACTGGAAAAGTACTCCAGGTGCCAGATGTGGAAATAAAACCTACTACCTTCTGTACCAGAAGGCAAGTGTGTTACTGACTGACCTACTCTGACTGTTTAGCTTGCTATTGATTATGCCATAACTCAAGATGCTTTCATATGTGCCCTATGCCATTACTTATATATAAAGCAGATATTCAAGGATTGCGATCTGAAGTTGGTTTAAGCTGCTCAATGTGTGTGAAACAGATTAGTATAACAAAACTAGGGAATTGCATTTTGAGAGCTGAGTTGGCCTAGTGTTGCGTTGCTCTGATTGTAGTTCAGAAGGTCCTAGGTTCAATACTTGTCAGGGGTGTCTTTGGCTTTACTGGAAAGGCTCACCCCAGCTCTGTGACAGTTGGCTGTGAGGGAAAGGTTAGTTTTTTTTTTACTTAATGTATTTTGTATTACTTTATTGCCTTTTTCTATTTTGTATACTATGATTTGTTTTCTTTACACTGTGGTTTACTTGTATTCTGCTTTTACCTGCATATTAAAACTTGAAAGGAGACCACAGCTCTGTCTCTTGTGAGTCAAGACAGAATTTCCCCATCCTCCCACCCTGTTATTGCTGTGTTCTTAAACACCATTGTCTTTCTAGTTGCCTGCCCCTTATGTTAATTTGACCATATATCTCGTTTCCTCTCTGCTTTTACTAGCTGACGTGAGTAAGCACAAAATTATAATTTTGTGAAATCACCCCCCCTTCAACTATTTAAATTTATTGGCCATCCTACTGCATTCTATAGTACCAGAATACAAAATTGCCCACCCCCTTTCAATCTATCTTGCTCTTTTAAAAATAGTGGCTCTCCACAAAAACTTAACATTTTAGACAAGTTACCCACTTTCATATCTAACTGTTTAGTGCACACTGCAGTGTTTAGGATAAACCATTTTTTTTTCATTTTACCTTTAAGCATCTATTGCAAGACAACCAGTTATTGAAGAGCCCACATTCTGCCTCTCAGTAGTCATCTTGGGATTAGTGCTTCTGTTTTCTCCTGATGAGAGGAGGAGTACAATGGCATTATTTCCTCGAGACTACTGATCACCAGAAAGCCTAACAACTGCTTTATAGGTCACAGCTTTGAATCTGTGCTTATATTCCGATCCTGGTGAGTGTAAGAGCAGAGTGCATTGATTTCTGACTCTTTCTGGTTGGAAAGTAAGTGTCTGTGCTTAATGTACCTGATTGGTCTGGTTGCTATTTGAGGCATCTACCAAAAAAAGCTACAAGCCTACAGACCCTTGCATCATCTGGGACAAGACTGTGGATCCCCAAACAGGCTGTGGCCTGCTTCTCTTCTTGGGATTGGCGCTAATATTTTGCTTCTGGTGAGAGAAGAAGCAAAGGAGTATTATATCCCAACAGAGTGAAGCTGTGGTGTGACCAGCATTCATACTAGCCAGACAGTAGCCACGCATGTGACTCCCTTCTTTTCATCATTCTTGACAACATAATTCTTTGTTTTCAATAAGTACTGCTTGATTTCTTTCTAAATTCAGAATATCTGCCTAAATGCTTCATCTTTAAATTTTCAGGTTCTATGTATTAATTTCCCCTCAATTGTTTGGCAGTGCTCTGTACAGACTCAGACACCTTGAGTGACATTTTTTCTGTAAACACACAATTGAAATTTCTCCAATATCTAGTTGCACACAAGACAGCTAGTTTGTAGTGACAAACACTGTCCACATAGTTGCAAACCGGATATCCCTGACAGTGATTGATATTCTCACACCAACAGTCTAATCAATAACAAAGGGTCTGTTGCCATGGATATGAACTTTCCTACTGTCTCCATTACTAGCTTGGTGGATATGGGCATCCTGAGGCAATGTAGAAATTGCCTCATGTTTACTGACAGCCAGTTAATTCTCAAACAAACTGATACAGTGTGTCAGAGATGTATTTACATAATGTCACTGGAGGCAAAGCTCTCACATAAAATTACTCTTAATGTTAATAAGGTTGTCAGTAGTAAACATGCTGCATCCATCACGCACAATTCAAAGCAGACATATAGACAGACATATACTGAAGCACTTACATGTAACCTTCCTAAACCACAAAGACCTCCTAGACAAAGTACACATAAGAAATACCCTCAGCAGCCTTAAATGCACTCTTTCAAAACAACACCCACATCAACAGATAGAGCTACATCTCATGGACCCTCTACCTCTAAGCCCATAAGGCAATTCACCACACAATCCAACATTCTAGTCATTGGAGACTCAATTGTGAGACACACTGATGTCCCTCTCACCAGGCTGAGTAAGGAGAAAGTTACGGTCAGTTGCTTATCAGGGGCTAAGATCTGTCACATTATGCATGCACGCAGGATATTGGATCACAATTACCAATATGACTCAGTCATAGTCCATGTGAGAGTAAATGACCTGAGATGTACCTTCCTAGACTATATGACGAGAGACATCATAGAACTTTCAGAATATGCATCTCAGGCTGGTATGAGCCTAGCATTGAGCAGAATTTTACTTTTTCCAAGGATGATGCCACAAAATGAACAGCAGATGATTGACTAATAATTGACTTAGTTTCTGGTGTCATTCTGAGGGGGTGCAATATTTGTCAGCATGGAAGGAGATGGTCAACAAGCCACACTGCTTTGCCAGGGATGTTCTGCACCTCTCCCATCTAGGCTTTCGAATATTAGTTAAAACATTGTCTTTCCCCATAGTGCATTTTTTAGACAATGCCAAACTGAAAGTACTTCTGACATAGCAAATCAAAACCAAGAAAATCTAAAGGCATTATGCTCAATGCCAGGAGCCTAAACAAAAAACTTCACTCCCTGGAAGCTCTCTTTACCCTAGAGAATGCTGATGTCTGTGCGGTCTCAGAGGTGTGGTTTAAAGCTACTGGCGGCACACTAACAGTGCAGGGTTATAACGTCTTCCACACATTTAGACTAGTTACTTCACAGGCAGGGACTAAAAGTGGGTGTCTCTATTTACATCAAAAATAAATATACTTCAAGGCTGGTCAAACAGGACAATGCACTTCAGCTGCTCTATGTTCAAATCATCATACGTAAAATCCAATATCACTTCCTTGCAAGCTATAGGTCCCCCTCTATGACCCAGGAAACCCATACCATGTATTTAAACTTATTAGAAACCCTGACCAACCAACCCAATACCATATGCATGGGTGACTTTAATTACCCCACTATTAACTGGGAATCCTATATGACATCAAACATACAGACACAGAGATTCCTGGATTTTGTGAACACAAACTCCCTGGACCAGACAGTTAATACATCAACCAGGGGTGCAACCATACTGGATCTGGTCCTCACTAATATGGGAGAGTGCTGCACACCCCCCTACTGTAATGCCTTCCCTGGTAAGGTCAGACCACAAAATGGTCTCTTTGAAGTAAAAATAAAACCTGGACCCCCAGCTAAACCGGGAATATTCAGGAACTATTCTAAGGCTAACCTCCTGCTATTAAGTGAGAAACTGGCAAAATTTCAAGTCCCTATAAACCCTGAGAAGACTTATGCCTATGCAGAACTGTTCACAGAAACCCTGTATAAGCATGCTAATAGTTGTATAGAGGCAGCTGTACCCACCAGGAAGAAGTACAGAACTAACTCAAAAAATAAGCCACCCTGGTGGAATCACAAAATCAGTCAGATGTATAACAGGAGGAAGAAAATCATGGCAAAAATTAGGAGGTGCAGCACTCAGCAGGATAAAAGCACTCTCATTAAACTAAACAAACAACTCAGAGGATAAATAAAGTCTACCAAAGCCAAATTTGAGGTAAGTTTGGTCTACCAGGCCAAGGACAACTACAAAGCATTCTTTAGCTATGTCTGCAACCTCACAGGCAGTACACAATTGTGTGCAGAGCTCATTGTAAATGGAGCCACCTATACTAAGCTAGAAGTTGAAGTAAACTTCCTGGCTGATAAATTCAGCTCTAACTTTACTCCTCTCTCCCCCTCAACCTTCCCTCAGGAAATATCATCAAATATAACTCCCCCTACTATCACTAGGGAACAGGTCCATAATGCTCTTTCTAAGACCAAGAACACTGCATCGGTGGGCCCAGACAATATCCCAGGATGCCTTCTAAATATCATTAAAGATGACCTATCAGGGCCTCTGGAATTACTATTTACCTGTAGCCTCCAAACAGGCTTCATGCATCATGAATGGAGAAAGGCAGCAGTCACCCCTCTGCACAAAGTTGTGCCATCTACAGACCCTGGAAACTACAGACCCATAAGTCTCATTACTCTTATATGTACAGCCATGGAAAGAATTATCATGGAAATGATCAATAGAGATATAGTGAACCTCCAGACACTGGACCCAACCCAGTTTGGTTTCATAAAGGGCAGATCATGCCTACTCAACCTGGCGGACTTCTTTGAAAAGGTCACCAAAGCAAAGGGCAAAATCATTCACATTGTCTTCCTTGACCTGGCCAAGGCATTTGACACAATACCCTACTTGGGCATTGCTGACAAACTCAAGAGGTTAGGTACAAACCCGTATGTCACCCAGTGGTTAGCCAACTGACTCACAGACAGGACTTAGGAAGTTAGAATTGGGGAATTCACCTCTACAAAGAGGGCAGTCACAAGTGGCGTCCCTCAGGGATTGGTCCTTGGACCTCTCTTTTTTGGCATTTACTTCTCAAAAGTCAAGGCCCTCTGGCTGACTAAATTTCCAGATAATTGCAAATTAGCAGCTGTCATTGAATTTCACACTGACACAAATGTTCTCCAGGAGGGGCTGACAGAGACAAACTGGTGTCAGAGTCATGGACTAAAACTAAATGCCAGGCAATACATAATAGTATCCTTTGGGAAGTCACACCCCTTAGAACTGACCCAGTAGTCAGGGACTTAGGGACACACATAGATAGTAATATAGCCTTTGCTCATCATGTGTCTACAGTGGTGAGGAAATCATTCTATGTTGCGCAACTTAAAAACAAAGATATGGCACCTAAGTCCAAGCAATTCATTGTTCCACTGTATTTGGCATTCATTAGACCTATCATTGAGAACAATGCTCCCTTTGGTATGTACCTAACCAGGCATATCCAACAACTGGAATGTCCACAGAGGTTCCTCGCTAAAGGAATACAGGGCATAAGTAATATGTTCTATGCAGACCTCCTCAAGCCCCTATCCCTGTATTTTGTCTCCTACAAGCTTTTGAGGGGAGATCTATGCCTGGCATACAGGGCATTATCAGACCCCAATCTGACAGACCTCATGCATATCCACAAAACAAATAGTACCAGAATTACCCATTCTAAAGACTTAAACCTTGCCTGTGCTATAAACAGGACCTGCTGGAGAGATAGATATGTATCCTAGAGACTATCTTGTCTATGGAACAGGCTTCCCATCCATGTGAAGCAGAGTTTCCCCCTAATCAAATTCAAGTGCAACTTGGACAACTGGATGGGAAACCAAAAATTCATCCCTGGTTTGGCATCTATGTCTCTAATGCAAACAGGTAACCTGTAAATGCTTCATCTCCCAGGCCCATGCTTACACTTATTAAGGGTATCAGAACTCGTCAGAGATTTGGGATGCATGGCTAGGATTAAAAAGGCCCTTGTGATCATTAGCCTAGTAAACACGTATGGTCCTATGAACCTAAGAACGTATGAGAGGGTTGTAGCAATAATCATGACTTTTTGAGCAAAGCATGACAGGGTTTAATTATTGTTACAGGCCTTAAAAAGAATAATTATGTAGTAAATATCATTATATCAGATTTGTTTCTTCATTGTGCAAAATATTTTAAATATTCCTATGCTTCTTTAAGCATTTAATTTATTATTTGTTGTTGTTATTTATATCACTTCAGTTCTTTATGATTAGCAGCTTCTCTTGCAGAAGCTGAGATGTGACTGGTCATTGTTTTTGTTGACAGATGCCTGTGAATTCAACCTGAGGCTGATTTGATAACCTGGTTCAGTTTCTTTTAAATTAAGTTTTGACTTCTATGTACTTATGTATTTTTGTTTGTTTAGTTGTCTATTGATTTACTTATTGTTTATTTGTATAGTTGTTTATGCATGTATTTATTTAATACTGTTTATTAATCTATTTGTATATTTGTTTATTTATGTATTTATTTAATGCTGTTTATTAATCTGTTTATGCATGCATGTGCTTTTATTTTTGTCCTGTGGCTTTTGATACATTAATCAGATGTTATGCTGCTTTGCATTTATATTGCAAATGGTGTATGTTTTGTGATATAAAGAAAGCCACAAAACAGTTTGTAAGTTGACCTTTCTTTTTTGTCTTTTTTTTTTTCAGTGTCCTCAGCTAACCATCATCTCTCCCACCAGCCACTCAAATGATCAGTACATTCCTCTATTAGGAGTTCTGTGACTTATTAATTTCTACAGGAGGATCTAGCAGACCAGGAGTGGGGTCATCATAGGTAAAGATAGACTTGATTTTCTCTTATCCCTGATATTTCCCCTGCAGCATCCAAGGGGGTGATGTACAATGGGTTTAGGATGCATGAGCTTACCTCCATGAAAATGTTACCAAATGTCTCTGCCCCATTGTAAACATCACTTTAGTATGACCACAGTTCTTCATCAGTGATTCTGCTGCTAAAAGCATGCCCAAGCATATTCCCCCAAACTCTCCCCACAGGGAGGAAAGCAGGCCCCACTGGTTCACTACTCCCTCTCCTCATTCAGCGCCTCAGGTACAAGGGCTGTTACTTGAACCATGTTCTCTTTCTGATAGTCCAAGATCCCTCCTTCTACACAAAACAGCCAGCTATAATGTGGATCTTGTTGTTGCATATCACTGTCTCTTCTCTTCTGTTATGCTTGTAGTTCACTTGTACCAGGATTGCTGTTCAGTTTCAGCTGTATCAATATAGTTATTCAATTTTGTTTAGAGTGCCTTGTCTTCAAACTGTACTTGCAGAAAAATAATTTACATGATCTGCTGTGTATTAATACAATTCTGCAGGTTGTTCTGAGGTGAATAGGGTATCACACTGTTAAAAACAGATGTCATTGTTGGAGTTTTTTTCCCCAGGCTTTCAACAAAAATGGGACCCAAACTCAGTTTGTCAACCCAGTAAACAAACAAATCAAAACAAATCAAGGACAAACAAATACACAGGCAAAATAACACTTTTTAATTTGTGTTCATTTTATTTTCATTAGCAGATAAAAATAAACATGCAAATGTTTACAGTTTGAGTAGTGTCTCGACCACATGCTATTAAAAATAAATAAATATGCTGAAGAAACAACATTATATATTAAAAAAGACGTAACAAAAAATGCAATGCAGTACAGAAAACTAGAGATGTGTATATAGTGTGGCATATGAACTAAGTTTATACAACAGGAAAAGAAATGTTCATCATCCAAGCCCTCATCAATGTAGTATCAGAATGTGCTATAAACAAAAGCAGACAGCGCTAGTTAATTTAAAACCTGAGCAAGAATCAAAGTATCATTCAATACAAAAAAAAAAAATAATCAACTTATCCTCTAATGAAACAAGATAACAAGATGCTATTGAATGCAAATGTAGTATTTTATTATATCATTATGTCATAGGCCTTTCAGCCATATGGTATACATTTTGCATAGACATTTATGGAAAATGTGGTGTCGGGTACGCTTAGGCCAGGATTCAGGAACACATAATGCGCTACATACTCCTATTTCCAGTAGGAGTTATTCAAAGACTGCTGTAACACTACTTTGGTAGGAAACTATCATAGTAATAGGTTCATAGGTAGGTACTAGGCTATCTGCCCAAAGGCATTTATAAGCCTAGCCAGAATGTGTTGGCTTTCGCCGCCCCCTTAGATTAGCTCCCTGTGCCTCTGTCCAGCAGAGCCACTGAAGTGATCCCCCGGGGTAAACTTTCTGTTTCCCATCCACTCATCAAGGTTTCTTTTGAAGAGTGTTAGCGAGGAGTTCTGCCTAATGTAGATTGGAATCTTGTTCCAAAGCATGGGAAGTCTCTGGGACAGGAATCTATCCCTCCAGCACATCCTATTGATTCTTGTGGTGAGGTTTAGATCCCTAGAGTGTGTGGCTCGAAGGGTTAAGGTTTTCTTTAGGTAGAGCATGTCCATCAATTCTGGGTTGGACATCGCCTTGTATGTCAGGCAGAGATCACATCTGAGTAGGCAGTATGCAACTGAGTACAGCTGGAGTTTCTTTAGTCAAGCTGCATAGGGCATCTGTTTGAGGCCAGTGATCCTCTTGGTGAGGCACTTCTGTGGTCTTTCCAACTGTTGCAGGTGTCTTCTAAGGTACTTCCCAAATGGAGCACTGTACTCTATGATGGGTCTGATGTGTGATGAGTAGAGGAGCACAATGACCCCTTTTGATCTGGATACGAACCCTTTTGTGATTAGGTGGGCCACATAGAAGAAATTTCTAACCACTTTGGCAATGTGATTATCAAAGGTGAGATTACTATCTACTTGAGTTCCCAGATCCCTTATTACACCTTCCATATTTAGGGGACTACCACCTATGTGGTAGTTTGTGGGTACTTAGTTTTTTCCAAAGGGGATGACTATGCACTTTTTGGCATTTAGCTTGAGGCCATGATTTTGACACCAGGTGTCCATCTCATTGAGACCCTTTTGGAGGATGTCTGTGTCAGCCGGAGAGTCAATTATAATCCCTAATTTGCAGTCGTGTGTGAACTTGGTCAGCCATAGTCCTCCTGTGCTTGCCTGTACCTCTTATAAGTATATGCCGAACAGGAGGGGTCCTAGGACTGAGCACTGGGGAATGCCACTTGTAACCGGTTTAGAGCCAGACCTAGCTCCTGAAATTCTCAACATGTGGGTTCTGTCTGTGAGCCAGTTGGCAGCCCATCTTGTGACGAAGGGGTTTTTGTTCAGGCTGGTGGGCTTGTCTATAATACCAGAATGGGGAATGGTGTCAAAGGCCTTTGTGAGGTCTAGGTAGACTGTGTGTACCACCTTTCCCTCATCTATAGCCTTGGTAACTGTCTAAAAGAAGTCCACCAGGTTTAGGAGGCATGGTCTGCCCTTAACAAAGCTAAACTGGGTAGGGTCCAGTGTTTTGAGGTTCCCAATGTCTCTGTTAATGAGTTCCATGATGATGTGCTCCATAGCCTTGCAGATCAAACTGGTCAGGTTTATAGGGTGATAATTCCCGGGGTCTGTTGTGGCTCCACCTTTGTGGAGCAGAATAACCGTTGCTGTGCACCACTCTATGGGTACATAGCCTGTGGAGAGGCTGAGTTTGAATAGTGTGTTTAGGTGTTTAGTTAATCTTTGAGCTCATGTAGGACACAGCCTGGGACACCGTACGGTCCCATTGATGCTGTGTTTTTGGGTTTGGAGAGGGCTGTTTTAACCTGAGTGTCTGTGATTTCAGGGACTCTACATTCTTCTGGTATGGTTATGGGCCCTTTTGGGGGTGAGAGGAGGGTGAAGTTTGCACTGAACCTGTCTGCCAGGACGTTGGTGATATCAGTCGGTCCAGTGTATTTTGTGCCATTCTCCACTAACTCTGAGCAGATCTGAGCATTGCCACTTATATTCTTGACATAGCTAAAGAATGCCTTGTGGTTATCTTTGGCATCCTTGGCAATTTTTCTTTCGAAGCTCGCCTTGGATGATTTTATGAGGGATTGTAGTTTCTTGCTGATACTGATCAGGGATGTCTTCCCTTCTTGGGATTTTACTCTTTTCTGTACTAGTTTCCTCCTGCTATTGTATAGCTTGTTTATGGCAGGAATCCACCAGACTGGTTTCCTTTTCTTGGAGGAGTGAGTCTTGGTTTTGCTTGGGATGGCATGATCCATACATTCTTGTAGGTACCCGTAGAATGCATTAGTGAAGGATTTTGCAGCCTGGACAGTGTTATCCTTCAGCATGGGGGCTTTGAAACTTTCCACCTCAGTCTTAAGTAATGTGAAGTTTGCTTTTGAAAAGTTTTTCACAGTGGTTTCTTTGTCTGGGGGTGGCGGCGGGAATGTGGATATCCAAAGTGATTTGTTTATGGTCAGATCTAACCAGCGAAGGGTTGACCTCAGGTGTGGAACACCAGTTGCCCATGTTGGTGATGACCAGGTCCAATATGTTGTCACCTCTGGTGGGAGTGTTAACCAGTTGAACCAGGGCATTTGAGTTTATAAATTCTAGGAAATGCTGTGCAAGGGAGTTAGTACTTGAGTAGTTCTCCCAGTTAATGTTTGGGTAATTTAAATCACCCAATATTTGGGTGTTTGGTAGGACCTTTATGTTTCCCAGTGTTTCCAGAAACATGGAATAGGGGTCCTGGGACATGGTGGGTGATCTGTAGCAAGCTACAATTTGAATTGTAGTTTTGTCCATTGTTAGTTGCACGTGGATGATCTCTGAAGCATCTTGCTGTCCACTAACCTGGAGGTGTGGGTATCCATGATGAATATGGATATGCCCCCGCCTTTTGTATTTCGGTTCGGGTTCTGTGGCCGAAATGTATGGTATGAGTTGTAGCCAGGTAGTGCTGGGGTGCTCTATGGAGCCTTAAGCCAGGTCTCTGTTACTGCGCATATATCATTTTCTCCATACTGAGGAATGCCTCGAGTGCATGCATTTTGAGGATTAGACTTCTGGCATTGAGTAGCATTAACCTCAGTTTTTTTGTTACTTGTGCTATTTACGGTGGTGGGTTTGTCTTTTGAGCCTTGCCTAAAAAAGGCACTATGGGGGTGGTAAGAGCCTTGGTCGGTATTTGGAAGCCTAAGGGTGACAGGTGCAAGCCGTCTCTAGCGAAGTAGCGTGGCTTGTTGAGCATGTCATCCCAGGTGGACAGACACTGGGTCCCCTTTGAATGACACCGGAAACTTAGCCAATTGTTGAAATCGAGAATTTTTTCTTTATACTGTTGTATCATTCTTATTGAGGTCAGGATGCTACTCAGGATCAGGGTCATACCGGTCTGGGCTACGTGATCACAGATCTCTTCCATGTCTCTTTTCATGTAGTCCAGGGAGGTACAGCTCAGGTCATTCACACCAACATGGACAATGACAGAGTCATATTTGTACTTGTTCTGGAGTGACCTGAGTGCTTGTCTTATGTGGCTGATCCTGGCATCTTACAGGCAGCTAACAGTAACCTTCTTCTTATTCAGCCTTGTGAGTTGGACATCAATGTGCCTGACTATAGAGTCACCTATTACTAGTATGTTGGGTATGTTATTTTGCCTTAAGGGCTGTGATTGCATGGCACACTGGTTTTGTAAAGTATGTGTTTCATAGTTTGTGTTGGGAGGTGGAGGTTGCTTGGATGTTTGCTTTGGAGGTCTCTGTTGCTTTTGCAGATTTTTATTTAGAGCCTCCAAGTATGTGTTCATGTATTTATGTGTGTTTTTTGCCGATGCTGGTTTAATGGGTCTATGTGAGACTGGTGGTGTGATGCAAGTATTACCCTTCTCCTCTTGACTGTCTGATCCAGTCTTGGGTTGAGAGAGCTTAGCCTCCCGTTTGGTTGTATAATTGCATATCTCGCATGTATTAGTGTTTGGTGGTAGGAGAGGGTTGTCTGTGTACATGAGACAGTTGTAACATTGCCTCAAAATGCCCAGATTCACCAGTTGGACTAGAGAGTACACCTGAAATGCCCTTTGGGCATGCCTGGATAGGACAGTGAACTGTTTTTGCTGGATGGCTGGTAAGGTCGAATAGAGAGCCTTGTCCTTCTGTACAGTACAGGAGAGTCTAGTGCTAGGGTTTATAAGTGCTTGCTATGAGTTTTGAGCAAGTGCCAGGCTGAGAACAAATTAATGGCTTGAGTGCTTAAGTTGAAAGTTTGTCTAGTTCCAAGAAAAAAATTGAAGAGGAAACTTTGTGGAGCCAGGAATATTTTTACCCTATCTAACCGGGGCTGCCCAAAAAACGGGCAAATGCAGTATGTATAGCAGGGAAATTAAAGAGATAGAAATGAGCCCAAAATGGCCAATAAAACTACTAATTTCTGGGCTGAAACCACTCCTGCAGGGAGAGGCTGCTCAAAGCTCGGTGAACAGAGAAATGCCCTTCTATCCAAGTAAGGTATGGGCAAACACAGAGATTTGTAACACAACCCTGAATTCAGCACTAACCTGAAAACTGGACTACACTAGCTTTGAAAGGCGGGAAACAAGTATATTTTTTTTGTTTTTTTCTTTGATTTTTTCAGAAAATAAAGCAGATATAATCAAGAAAACACTTTAAATGCACAGAAAAGGGTACTTATTGTTATATATCGCAGATCAGAGTTGTAGTCAATGCCCCAAGTAATAAAGTAGGAAGAAACACAAATACAGTAAAAGCAGATGAATAAAGTGCATATTTTTTTCTCACTGGTTTAATCTCATTGGAAAATCCGTGTTCAAAATTAGTCAAGTGCACTTCCTGGAACTTTAACAAGAAATGGAAGAGCATGGCACACTGAGTCAAAGAAAAGGTTTATCTTGCTACTTAGCAGCTAAGCAATTAAAATATGCATAATGTTTTGACTGCATACACCCACTGAATGTCTACTGCTGTAGCAGGGCTGTTTAAGCCACAGCAAGTTAGTACTATGAAGTTGTGTGTGTGTGTGTGTGTGTGTGTGTGTGTGTGTGTGTGTGTGTGTGTGTGTGTGTGTGTGTGTGTGCGTGTGTGTGCGTGTGTGTGTGTGTGTGTGTGTGTGTACATATGTGTATGTGTGCATGTTTGTATGCTTGTGTGTGTGTGTGTGTGTGTGTGTGTGTGTGTGTGTGTGTGTGTGTGTGTGTGCGTGTGTGCGCAAATGCATGTGTTTAAATATGTATGTGTGCGTTTGTGTGTGTGTGTGTGTGTGTGTGTGTGTGTGTGTGTGTGTGTGTGTGTGTGTGTGTGTGTGTGTGTGTGTGTGTGTGTGTATATGCTTGTGTGTGTGCATGTATGTGTGTGTTTCCATGCTTCTGTACGTGTGTGCATGTGTACATGTTTGTAGGGAGAAACACTACAGTGATTACTTCTGTTTTTTCAATTTGGAGACACGCATAGAGGTGCTAATGAACTTTGGCTGAACGTGGCTGTTTCATGTATGTAAGTTATTTTTTATCTTTGGGTCACTATTGGTGCTTCCCAGTAAAGCTGTTATAGTGCCAAACAATATTTTCTTTGAATTTGAACCTTATTTGTGCCTTCACTCTTTGGTATATTTCTGCTGCACTACTTCACTAAACTAATGCAACATAAACAGAGCTCACAAAATCATAAAAATCAAATGAATAATATTGAGGTCTTCTTCAAATATTATACATTTCGGAAAAGTGCGTTGTCAGATATAGATATGTCATATTGTTATGCTTTTGATATTGTTGTAGTACTTCCTAAAATTTGTTACTAATTCCTTCCACTGTGCACAGGGTTAGTCCATGTAAAATCTGTTACTTGATATTTATTAATGGCAAGTGTTTCTTCAAACTGAAAAATAAAATCAATGAATGTAATATTAATTATAGATTTGCTATCAGTTACAGTTCAGTGCAACACCTGGTCTTAACTAGTATTAATCTGCTACAGTAGTGTGGTTTCATTTCAGCTTTTATCAAGGAGAGAGTCAGTATTTATTTATTTATTTTAGTCCCTGCCAGAACTGCCAAATAGCTCCACTGCCTTCATGCAAAAGGCCCAGTTGTCCCACTGGGGGTGAAAGACAGGCATCCTTGGCTAGGCAAGACTGTTATGACCCGCTGTTTCTTTCTAGAGTGCCTTTTCAACCCATTCATTCCTCCTGTGGTGACATTCAGTTGGTAGGCAGCCGAGCAATCTCCAGGTACAGCTGGAGAGCTACCCTCTGCCTAGGAGCATGTCCACCCTGGTGGCAACTCTTTGAGTTTTGTAGCCACTAAGAGCTTCAGGAAGCATGTTTCTAGATAGTCCCTGGGCCACATACATATGGATATTGGGAGTGTATGCTCACAGGATTGTTCTGTGTAGGGACAAAGCTTAGTGCTCCTTTCTAGTTCCTATCACTAGGTATCCTTTCAATGTTAAAACATTCCCGGGGATTTGTGAACAGTGAATACATATTGCGTTAAAACAATCATGATTACCCAAATGTGTGCAATGAGTAGCATCACTAAGCAAATATGCAGGATTGTAGCCCCTGCTTGGGTCCACAGCAACTGCTAGCAGCCACATTGAGGTAAGACAGTGCTTATGCATACAATGTAAACAAAGGAATATACACAAAGCAGAGTTAATTAATTGAGTTCCTGCACAGCACAACAGCAGATTTAGCAACTTGGAATACATAAAAGACAGGGGAACCTAGCAATACAAATATACAAGAAAGGTTAATACAGATGTAAATAGTATTGATGAATTATCGTACATGAGGGGTGAATCCCTGGCTTTGACGTGTACATCAGTGAAGAAAACACAGAGGAGTAAAATGTTCAGAATGGAGACATGGGTGTTATTTAAACTGGCATGCAGGTTAGGCAAGATTCCAAATTCACATGTTTATATGTATTTTAGTACCAATGCTAGGGTAAAATGTGATACACATAAAAATGTAGACCAGTTGAGAATATTAAGGAACATCTGGACATACTGACCATATACTGTAAGCAATGATAATGGAAATTATAGCAGTTATGACATCAACATGCATGCTGGGAGGTGCAGGAATTTGGATAGTTAATACACCCCAAATCAGTACATAGTTTACTCCACATGGATCTGCCATAGAAACAGAAATGTCACATTAAAGACAAATGATTGGAAGACTATGCTGCAATACATTGATACAGATTTAAAAATATAACAGAGGAGTTGTAGCAATGTGGAAGATGTGGGACATGTCATGAAAAATATACTGTGATAGAAATCCAGGAAAACACAAGTTAGGTAGTGGTAGTCCAGTAACATCTACTGTATGTGTGTGTTTGTATGACTGCCAGTGAATCCTGAAAGGAAGGTTAATCATGACAGCTAGCCCATAGGAGAACTAATAATAGCACAAGTGTGCTTGATGTCAGTATTGTGTAAGGACAACTGCTGTTTGTGCTGTTTCACTTTATTATATGCAATTGAAGTGTAAGGCAGTTCAGGCTATTTAATCATTATATTATGTGTGCACTTCCTGCTGTTGCCACACATGCACAGTTAATGCAGTCTAACAAAGTACTCCTCTGAAGGTAGTATACTATCATGTTGCAAATGAACATTTCTCCTGAATTGACCCCAGATACCTGGATCACAGCATGCAACATTGCTCACAGACAGGGGCAACAGTATGTACCATGAGGTAGTAACTGAGCTGTAGAAATTAACAGAAGTTAAATACAACATGTGTACACTGACCTATAATAATATTGGTGCCTCAGTGCATTGACCACTATCTCCATTCCACAGTTGTCAGCAGAACAATGAGCCATTCTAACAGAAGCAAATTCTCAACAAGAAATGACAACTATGCCACAACATTGATTACTTATAGTACTTTGTACTTATAGTTATGCAATGGAAAATCATTATACGGGGTATGCTCATAAGGAAGAACAGCACTCACAGCATGTACATCACCTATCCTTCCCAAAACCAACCTATTATAACACAGGAACTATTACAGTTTCTGACCACTATGTAGAATGACAGACTTCAATAGCTTTTGAATAAGCCGTTCTTTCCTGTAACCACTATATTGTGAACAAAATAATAAAAGGCATACACTGCTGGATTGGAGTACATGCAATGTGCATTAAGCTCCTCTTAACCTGTGTACTAACTGATGATGCCACAGAAGACTTTATATCACACTTGTCACACATCTGAAGGGGGTAACCTGAGCATTGTGTTTGAATGCATATGGTTTACATTAAAGGAATTAGAAAGCTTATTCGTACTCTCCCCAATTGTAAATGTTTCCAATAAGCTGAATTGTAGACATCAATTATTTTGGAGAAGCCAGTCCTACACATTTTCATTCTTTTACACATTCAGTAGCTGTTGCACACCACCACACTTGAAAAGCTGTCAGAGTTCATAGTTTATAAAGCTGAGTATCAACGACTAATGACACAGAGAATAGTATCTTAAATCTCATAATGCACACACTTGAAGGGATTATAAAACAGTCTGTTGCAATGGCTAAGCTTCCCATAAAATGTTTTCTGGTGCTCAAAGAACGTTAACCTCTTAGTATCTGTACATGTGTAAGTTTGCATATTGCCATATGTTTGGGAATCCATTTTTGTATTTCAATATTGTCTTGCACAAATAAGTTACCAGATTTGAACCCCAGCCTAAGTCCAAGTTCTATAGAACTGCATACTAACTGCTAATACCAAGGAAGAAATCATCATTAGAGTTGTCAGAAAGTGCGCACTTAAATGGATGACTTTCATGATGTTTTTAAAGACATATGACTCATATAAAATATGTTTTAATTCTCCAAATTCTGTAATTACACAGTTGTTACTTCTGCATTGATTTTTCCATATCACATCTGCAAATACTCTGGGAAGAAATAGCCAGGGAATTGTTAAGGCTATGCTTGTATAGACCCTAAGGCCAATAGCCTACTACAGACCTATGAACCTATGAAGCCATTGCTACCAAATTCTGATTATCTGATATACAAGTACAGTAGCTAAAACAGGTGGATTTAAAACACTGCTTATTTACATAAATACTCTAAAAAGACGTGTATTAACTATTTCTGCTACAGGAGACCTTAAGTTACAGGTGTAAGAAAGAAGAAAGCACACACTTCAAGGTCAACCTTAATCATTGCTTTTAAATGCTCATGTAACGCCAGTGTTCACACAAACGTGATTCAACCATGTCATCATATGCTGGCAGATGCAGCCCTGTTTATAACTGTTGAACTCCGGTCTATGTACACACTCTATAGTATTGCTTATAAGTTGCACCTGCAACAGATGAAATCTCACTTCAAGTGTGAGAGAAAACATATTTGAAGGGAAGACTTCATGATTGTGCTTCCAAGATAAAGGTTTGGCTTAAAAGTCATTGCAAGAGCTAGGGGAGCACCCTTTCCATGTAGATGTTTCCACTGAGTGGATGTGTGCACACCAGATCTGTTGGATAAGCCAATCCTACCTACCACTAGAGTCACATACATATATATTACTTAGTTATTGCTGCATTTAAACAACTGTCTATGTCCTCTGACTGGAGGTCCATGTATTAGCAGCTCATGCCACAGGAGTCTTACTACAAGTGTTAGAACACATTTGACGAGAAGACATCATCACTGTGTTACAAGCCAAATGTTTGGCTTAAACATGAGTGAAAGAGTTGTGGAAGCCCTCTCCCTCTATAAATGTCTCTACTGAGTAGTAGTGCACAGACCAGACCTGTTGGACAAGCCAGTCCTACCTAGCACTAGAGTTCCATTCACTCATACTAATAGACCACTGTGGGATTTGGACATATGCCTATCAATGTCGACCATGTAGAAAACTATTAATGAACTGCTCATGCCACAGGAAAGGTCATACTGGCAATATGAGACACAGTGTAATTGATGGGATGACATCATCATTCTGTTGCATGGCAGATGTTTGACTTAAAAGTGAGTGAAAGATTTGTAGGAGCCATCTCCCCCTATAAATGCATAAAAGTGTACACACTAGATCTGTTGGATAAGCTAGCACTATATATTGCTATAGTCACACACAGTCATACTATTCATCCATTGCTGGATTTGAACATCTGCCTATCTTATTCCACATGCTAGACAACATCGTGTCAGTGGCTGACACCACAGTAAAAATCTTATTACAAATGTTGGACAGTTTACATAATATATATTTTTGTGAAAGGTCAATGAGTTGTGACAGACAAACAAAACAGCAATGTGTTGATCGCAACTGTAAGAATAAGTTATTTATCACATCATTCATATAAAGTGTTGTATCATGAATATCTATATGTTGAATTAAGGTGTACTGAATAGGTTCATAGGTAGGTACTAGGCTATCTGCCCAAGGGCATTTATAAACCTAGCCAGAGTGTGTCAGCTTTCGCTGCCCCATTGATTAATTAACTGATCCTCTGTCAAGCAGAGCCAATGGAGTGATCCCAGGGGTGTATTTTCTGTTACCCATCCACTCGTCAAGATTTCTCTTGAAGAGTGTTAGTGAGGGGCTCTCCCTGATGTAATTTGGAATTTTGTTCCAAATCATGGGGAGTCTCTGTGACAGGAATCTATCCCTCCAGCATGTTCTATTTATTGTTGTGGCAAGGTTTAGCTCACTAGAACACGTGGCTCGCAGTGACTTGGATTTCTTTAGGTGGAGCATGTCCATCAATTCTGAGTTGGACATGGCTTTGTAAGTCAGGCAGAGATCACGTCTGAGTAAGTGATATGCCACTGAGTACAGCCGAAGTTTTTTCATTCGGGCTGCATAGGACATATGTTTGAGGCCAGTAATCCTATTGGTGAGGTACTTTTGTGGTCTTTCCAGCTGTTGGAAGTGTCTTGTGAGGTACATCCCAAATGGTGCATTGTACTCTATGATGGGTTTAAAGAGTGACGAGTAGAGGGGCACTATAACCTCTTTATTTCTAGATGCAAACCTTTTAGTAATTAGATGGGCCACATAGAAGGATTTTCTAACTACTTTGGCAATATGATTGTCAAAGGAAAGATTACTATCTACCTGGGTCCCCAGATCTCGTATTACCTCTTCTGTATTAAGGGGTCTGCCACCTATGTGGTAATTCGTGGGTGTTTTGTTTTTCCCAAATGGGATGACTATGCATTTTTTGGCATTTAGCTTGAGGCCATGACATTGACACCAGGTGTCCATCTCAGTAAGGCCCTTTTGAAGGATGTCCTTGTCAGCTGGAGAGTCAATTATGGCTCCCACTTTGCAATCATTGGCAAACTTGGTTAGCCATAGTCCTCCTGTGTTTGCCTTTACTTCTGAGAAGTATATACCTAACAGTAGAGGTCCCGGGACCGAGCCTTGCAGGACACCACTTTTGACTGGTTTAGTGTCGGACCTGGAGCCCGCTATTTTTACCGTGCGAGTTCTGTCTCTAAACCAGTTGGCAACCCATCTCATGACATAGGGGTTTATGTTCAGGCTGGTGAGTTTTTCTGTAATACCCGAGTGGGGAATGGTGTCAAAAGCCTTGGCGAGGTCAAAGTAGGCTGTGTTTACCACCTTTCCATCATCTATGGCCTTGGTGACTGTCTCAATGAAGTCAACCAAGTTTAATAGGCATGATCTGCCCTTAACAAAGCTGAACTGGGTCGGGTCAAGTATTTAGAGGTTCCCATTGTCTTTGTTAATGAGTTCCATGATGATGCACTCCATAGCCTTGCAGACCAGGCTAGTCAGGCTTATGGGGCAATAGTTACCAGGGTCAGTTGTGGCCCCTCCTTTGTGGAGAGGAATAACCGTTGCTGTGCACCATTCTATGGGCACATAGCCTGTGGAGAGGCTGAAGTTGAACAGCATGTTTAGGTGAGGGTGAGTTTGATCTGTAATTCATGCAAGATGCAGCCTGGGATACCATCTGGTCCCATTGATGCTGTGTTTTTGGCTTTTGAAAGGGCTGTTTTCACCTGTGCATCTGTGATTTTTGGGACACTGCACTTTTCCGGTATTGTTGTGGGCCCTTTTGGAGATGAGAGGGGGGTGAAGTTTGCACTGAATCTATCTGCCAGGATGTTGGCAATATCAGTAGGTTCAGTATATTTTGTGCTATTTCACACTAGTTCAGTGCAAATCTGCGAGTTGCCACTTAGATTCTTAACATAGCTAGAGAAGGCTTTGTGGTTATCTTTTGAATCCTTGGCTATTTTTCTTTCAAAGTTAGCCATGAATGATTTCATGAGGGACCTTAGTTTCTTACTGATACTGATCAGGGATGTCTTTCCTTCTCAGGATTTGCTTTTTTTCTGAACTAGTTTCCTCTTTCTATTGTATAGCCTGTTTATTACAGGGGTCCACCAAACTGGTTTCCTTCTCTTAGAGGAGTCAGTCTTGGTTTTGCTAGTGATGGCATGATCCATGCATCCTTGTAGGTGCTCATAGAGTGCATTTGTAAAGGTTTATGCATCTTGGGCAGCATTATCCTTTAGCGTGGGGGCTGTAAAACTTACCACCTCTGCCTTAAGTAAGGTGAAGTTTGCTTTAGAAAAGTTTTTACTGTGGTTTCATTAGTTGGGGGTGGTGGTGGGGTGTGGACATCCAGAGTGATTAGTTTATGGTCTGATCTAACCAGTGACGGGTTGACCTCCAGTGTGGAACACTTGTTGCCCATGTTGGTGATGACCAGGTCCAATATGTTTTCACCTCTGGTAGGGGAGTTTACCAGCTGATCCAGGGCATTTGAGTTGATGTATTCCAGGAAGCGCTGGGCCTGGGAATTTATACCCGAGTAGTTTTCCCAGTGAATGGTAAGGTAATTGAAATTGCCCAATATCAGGGTGTTTGGTAGGACCTTCATGTTTTCCAGTGTCTCCAGAAAGGTGGAGTGGTGGTCCTGGGTCATGGGGGGTGATCTGTAGCAGGCCACAGTTTGCATTGCAGATTTGCCTGATGTTAGTTGACATAGATGATCTCAGAGGTATCATGCTGCGCCACTAACCTGGAGGTGTAGGTATCCTTGATGAATATGGATACATCCCTCCTTTTGTGTTTTGGTCCATGTTCTGTGGCTGAAAGATGTGGTATGAGTTGTAGCCCATTAGTGCTGGGGTGCTCTCTGGAGCCTTTAACTAGGTTTCAGTTACTGCACAGATGTCGATGTTCTCCATACTGAGAAGTGCTTCAAGTGCATGCATTTTGAGATGTAAACTCCTGGCATTGAGAAGCATAACCCTCAGTTTTTTGTTAATTGTGCTGTTTACGGAGGTGGGTTTGACTTTTGAGCCTTGCTTAAAAAAGGCACTATGGGGTCAGCAAGAGCCTTGGCCAGTATTTGAAAGCCAAGGGGTGACAGGTTGACAGGTGCAAGCCGTCTCTTGTAAAGCAACGTGGCTTGTCGAGCATGTCGAACCAGGCTGACAGACACTGGATCCCCTTTGAATGACACCAGAAGCTTAGCCAATTGTTGACATTGATTATTTTTTCTTTAGACTGAGGCATCATTCTTGGTGATTGCAGGATGGTACTCAGGGTCAGGGTAATACCAGCCTGGGCTGCATGATCAGAGAGCTCTTCCATGTCTCTTTTCATGTAGTCCAGGGAGGTATATCTCAGGTCATTCACACCAACATGAACAATGACAGAGTCATACTTGTACTTGTTCTGGAGTGACCTGAGTACTTGCGTTACGTGGTGTTTTCTGGCTCCCAACAGGTAGCTAACAGTAACCTTCTGCTTATCCAGCTTAGTGAGTGGGATGTCAGTGTGCCTGACTGTAGAGTCACATATTACTAGTGTGTTAGGTATGTTATTTCGGCTGTGATTGTGTGGCGCACTGATTTTGTGTTTTATGTGTTGTCTGGTTTGTGACGGGAAGTGCAGGTTGTTTGGATGTCTGCTTTGGAGATCTCTGATGCTTTTGCAGGTTTTTATTTAGAGCCTCCGAGTAGGATTTTGTGTATTTATGTGTATTTTTTGCCAGTGCTGTTTTAGTAGGTCTGTGTGCGGCTGGAGGTGTGGTGCAAGTGTTAACCTTCTCCTCTTGACTGTCTGTTCCAATCTTGGGTGGAGACAGCTTAACTTCCAGTCTGGCTGCATAATTGCATCTCTCGCATATGTTAGTGTTTTGTGGTAGGAGTAGAGGATTGTCTGTGTACATGAAGCAGTTGTAACATTGCCTCAGGATACCCAGATTCACCAGCTGGAGTGGAGAGTGTACCTGAAGTTGCCCTTTGGTCATGCCTGAATAGTAGGGTGAGCTGCTTAGTCGCTTGGTTGGTGAGGGGTGAATAAAGAGCCTTGCCCTGCTGGGCAATCAGTGTCAGGGTATATTAGTGATTGCTATTATATCTGAGCAAGTGCTGTGCTGTAAGATGCTTTTTGAGTGCTTAGGTTGAGAGTTAAGACTAGTTTGAAGGGAAAAACTGAAGAGGAGACAGTGGAGCAGGGAATAATTTATCCGTAGCTAACCAGCACTGCCTGATGTGCAAAACAATGCAAACGCAGTTTTTATAGTAGGGAAATGAAAGAGATAGAAATTAGCCCAAAATAGCCAATAAACTACTAACTTCTGGGCTAGAACAACTCCTCCAGGGACAGATAGGTTGCTCAAAGCTCCCCTCTCTCACAGGTGAACAGAGAAACTTCCGTCTATCCAAGTAAGGCATGGGCAACTCAGAAACTTGTATCACAGTCCTGAATTCAGCACTAGCCTGAAAACTGGACTATACTAGCTTTGAAAGGCGGGAAACAGGGAATGTTTTTTTTTTTTTTTTTGTTTTTTTTAAAAAAGATAAGGCAAAAACAGTAAACAAATACACTTAAAAACAGCTTTAAATGACTACAAATGATCAGAAAAGGCTATCACACTTTAGTGTGCAGCCTACAACAGTTAAACAAATTATTTAAATAAAAAAACAACTTTTTAAAAGTGCAGGCAGTCAAATAAGTGCAATATATGAAAAAAAAAACTTTTAAATCACAATAAATGGTGGAAAATCTGCGTTTAGGCGGAAAACAGTTAAGTACAGCAAGAAAGCACAGAAAACTGATACTTAATCACTCCAAAGTCTCTTTTCTATGCTAGATGGCTTGTATCAATTTAAGGCTTTCTAGTGCTAACCAGTAGGTTAGTTTCAGGAAAGATGGGAAAGAAGCACAGATACGGTCTTTTAAACCAGAAAGTTGAAAGAGATGGACAAACTGTCCAAATGGTCAATAAACTACAATTTCTTGGCCAAGAACCTCTCTTCTCATGGTAGACAGGCTACCTAGAGCTTACCACTCCCAATGATAAGCTAGAAGACTTTATTCTAACACAGAAATGCTTGCGGGGCTCAGAAGCTTACCAACAATCCTGGATACAAGCAACACTGTATCTGGACTAAGCTAGTTACAGGAAAGGTGAGAAACAAGCGCAAGTGTGGCTTTTAAACCTGAGCGTTGAAAGAGATGGAAAAAAAAAAGTGCCCAAACGGCCAATAGCTACAATTTCTGGGCCAGGAACCACTCCTCTTGTGGTAGATAGGCTACCTAATGCTTGCCACTCCCACTGATAAGCTAGAAGGCTTCCCTCCAACACAGAAAGGCTTGGGGGGCTCAGAAGCTTACAAAGAGTCCTGGATACAGCAAATCTGTATCTGGACTAGACTAGTTACAGAAAAGGTGGGGAACAAGTATAAACGTAGGCTTTTAAGCCATCAAGTTGAAAGTGATGGAAAACTGCCCAAATGGCCAAATAAACTACAATTTCTGGGCCAAAACTCACTGTTCCCATGGAGGATAGGCTACCTAGTGCTTACCACTCCCACTGATAAGTTAGAAGGCTTCCCTCCAACATAGAAAGGCTTGGGGGGCTCAAAAGCTTACTAACATTCCTGGACACAGCAACTCTGTAACCGGACTAGGCTAGTTAGAGGAAAGGCAGGAAACAGGCACAAGTGCGGCTTTCAATCCTGAAAGTTGAAAGAGATAGAAAAAAAATATTGACAGGAACAGCAGGAAACAAGCACAAACACAGACTTTTAAATCAGAAGGTTGAAAGAGATGGAAAAGCTTCCCAAACTGCTAATAAACTATAATTTCTGGGCCAGAAACCATTCCTCCTGTGTTAGATAGGTTACCTAGCGCTTGCCACTCCCACTGATAAGCTAGAAGGCTTCTCTACAACACAGAAGGGCTTGGGGGGCTCAGAAGCTTACCAACAGTCCTGGATACAGCAAATCTGTACTTGGACTGCACTAGTTATAGGAAAGGCAGGGACCAAATGCAAAACGGACTTTTAACTAGAAAGTAGAAAGAGATGGAAAAACTGCCCAAACGGCCAATGAACTACAATTTCAAGGCCAAAACCCATTATTCCCATGGTAGATGGGCTACCTAGTGCTTATCACTCCCACTGATAAGCTAAAAGGCTTCCCTCTAACTCAGAAAGGCTTGGGGGGGCTCAGAAGCTTACCAACAGTCCTGGATACAGCAAGTATGTATCTGGACATGACTAGTTACAGGAAAAGCAGGAATCAAGCTTAGAATTTTTTTTTTTTGTTACAGAAAAGCAGCTAAAACAGCAGTAAATACAAATCAAATTGTAGTGCAGGCCAGCACACCCGAGTGTGTAGCAACACTACGGCAAATACAGTTCAAATAAATGCAATTAAATTAACAAATGACTAAAAAACAAGTGCAGAAGGCAGTAAATTAGAAGGCAACTAACAAGCAGTAATAAGTGCAGAGTATGAGCGACTAAACAGATAACAGCACACAGAAGAGTAACTAAGACAGTTGCAGTAAGAGCAGCTGAATTAAAAAAAAAAAATATATATATATATATATATATATATATATATATATATATATATATATATATATATATATATATATACATATACATTTTTTTTTTTTTTTTTTGAGGGAGGGAACAGAGCAAGATTAAGAGGCTACAGGGGTTGTCCTTCCCAAATCCTCTCTGTGTACACAGTAGGAGTGCCTGAAATCAGAATGCACTTAGCTGACTGAGCAAATGAGATGAGCCCAGAAGGAATATCCAAATACAGATCTACAAGAGGAGTGGGCAATTTTAAAGCCACCAACATTAACACCAAAACAAGAACAGAGAGGGTGGGTGAGGAACTAACTGTTGAGAGACAGCCACAACTTCAGTTGAGTTAATATTCAGTGAAAAACACAAATAAATAAATTAAATACAGTACTATATGCAAAAGAGCAGATACAAGTGTACTTAAATTCACTTATACATCCAGCTGATTTCAGGTAGATGTTAGCCGGCCAAAGCTCTGATATTAAGCAGAGATAACTCAAAATGTACCATTTACATAAGGCAAGACAGAATGTCAGTGATGAGCTGAAACTATCGCCTACTGCTATCAATGGCTACACAGAAATTCTAAAAAGTACTCTGTAGAGAGACAGCCACAACTTCAGTTGAGTTAATATTCAATGAAAAACACAAATAAATACATTAAATACAGTAGTATATGCAAAAGAGCAGATAAAAGTGTACTTAAATTCACTTAGACGTCCAGCTGATTTCAGGTAGATGTTAGCCGGCCAAAGCTCTAAATAGTTACATTGTAAATTGCTGTAATCTTTCTGTAACCTTTGTGTTGGAGCTTTTCTCCCCAGGACTCCATTGAAAATGGGATATTTTGGCTCAATGGACTATCCTGGTTAAACAACTGCAAATAAAATAAATAAAATAAATATTAAGTATATATGTTTAGAATATATGAATAGTTGTATGATGGCTGATACCTACTGATGTCAAACAGTGGAGTGTCAACTATGCACTCCTGAATGTTCATCTCAACATCTTTGTATGAAATTACTGATTTATTTTGGGGATCATTGACACAAATTTGTGATGTGTGTACATTGTGCAAGGTAGCTACAAGCCATGCATACAAAACATATAACACTATACTCAATAATACTACTTTGCAAGTATGTTTCCAATGGTACTGCTTCACTGGAACAAATTTGGAAGGGTAATGAGCTTCAGTGCAAAAATAATTTACATTATGTATTAAGTATTCAGCATCCCAGTGAACTCATCATATCTACCAATAAACCATATGCAAGTAATACAAGACACTAACATTACATTTGTTCTTTTTGTCAAATTGCTTCTGGAAAGGCACTGCTGGCAAGCTCATTTGCATGACCGATGGCAAAGTATTAGCACATGCATAATTATTTTCTGAGTTTCTGAACTTAGAATATGAAGTAGCATTGGTCTGTGGTGTTCAGTGCCAAATGTGCAATAGAAGAGTACATGCATAGTGACATTTCTATTTCTGAGCCATTTCAGAACTTGTGTACATTATGTTAATGGTTTATGTATCATCATTACAACATGTGTCATGCTCATTTCAGTACAGTGTTCATTATATGGAGCATGTAAGGCACTACATTATAACATACATTGACAACTCAGGCTTCATGTCTTTCATGAAATGCATACTAATGCTAAGCATATTATTCTAGCAAATTTCTAAGTTTATAAGAGCAATAAGTCTAATCTGTCCCTATTTTTGAGTCTTTGTCTCCACATTACATTAAGCTTTGTCCAGATTTCTTGTACTTTGAGGGGGAAATGTATGAGCAGGGGTAGGGAACTGGTAGACTAAATAAAGGAATAAGCAGTATACTGGTGGTGGACTAACATATCTATTCAGTACTTCACAAGCGAAATGCTCTTATAAATAGAACCTTAACTAATGTTTGATTTATTGCTGAATAGGAACACCTAGTAGTCTGCATCAACATGCCATAGAATACACCATTATCTGACCACACCATAAGGGGAGTCATAGTTCAGGAAGTAAAACTCACACATTTGAAAGAGTAATGACTAAAGTATGAAGCAAAACACCTCGTGTGCATCACAGAAATAGTAATGAGAATAGCATCCCGCATGATGTACAGTAAACCCAGCAGTATGTGATACATATAAGAATAACTGATAGCGCTATCAGTATTGTTTCCTGTCATGTTGTGGGGCTAAGCACAATAGCATGAGGAACAATGTATTAATGTGGGTGAAAGTAAAATCTTCAGTTTTTGCCTTAGTATGTGAAGTGTTGCTTATTGTCGTTTAGCACTGGTATGTGACAACAAGCATCTTGCAAATGCTGAAGAAAGAAACAGAGAGTTTGGTTTACAGCCCATTTGTGGCCATGTGAGCAGTATGGTCATCTATTTTTAACTAGATCAAAGGTGTGAAAAAGGCTTTATATTCAATTGGTAGGGATAGGAGGTGGTAAGCAGAGGGTAGTACACCGAGTTAAGAATAAAGGAATGTGCAGAATGGTGGTGAGAGAATAACATAACTATTCAATTCTTCACAAGCTAACAGTGTATTTCTACAAATATTTTGAGGAATTTGGATAGTCACCACATCAAGGGTGTGTAAAAACAGCTTAGTGTTGTGTGAACAATTCGACCAAATCAAGTGCATCATACACACACATTTGTAAAATGGAGAGCTATGTATGGGGTGTCATTTTTTGTGGGGAGGGGCAGGTGCCCCTTTTCATTTTTATTTTAAAAAGAAAATGTTGGAGAAGGCATTTAGGAATAAGAGGTTTAGGTAAGTATAGCAGGTTAGTTAGCAGGTGCAGACATACAGGACATAAAAGACAGATGATAGTGATAGACACATAAGATTGGGGACATCATGATTGGTGATAATTATGGGACTTTGGAGATATATCCTCATCTAGCATGACTATAGTCAGAACCTAGTCCTTACTCTCGAAACTCTCATCACTGTCAAATGTTCCAGACACCGTGGACAGTGACAGCTGGGGGAGTGATTTCTCTATGTGATGCAGGAATTTTTCTATTCTACCAATATGGCACCAAGGCCTCTTTCTATTATATCCTTCATCATCAGTGTCAGCTCTTGAAGGGTGATATAGTCACCACCTCAAGTGGCACTACTCCCTGTGGGTAGCACTGCCCCAACCTCCAAAACAGAGTGAGGTGACACAGCTGGTCCAGGTAGTGCAGGAGTTGTGGAGGCAATACTGGATGCCTGTGCTGCCTATGCTATTGTCTCTACAGCCACCTGTCAAGAGATGGCAGTATAAGCTTCTGAGCCCAGTCTAGCTCACCATGCTAGTGGCTGTGTTGGGGCAGGAAAAATAGCCTAAATGCCATTAAAAAGGAAAAAAAAATGAGAGAAATAGCTTAGAGGGAGAGACAACATAGAAAAATAGCATAAATGTCATGTAATTGTCATAATTCCTAGTCCATGCATATTGACACATAAATATTTAGATTTGTAATAGCCACATATGAATGTGAAGCCATACATGTATGTTAAAGTACACATTAATTTCATCAATACTATACACATTATGCAAATAGTGTAACAACTGCATATATGCTTTATGCATTAAAACTCATAAAATGTCTATGTGAAGTGAGTACAATGTTATTCTAAGTTATTGATTGCAAAATAATAAACTTTTAAGTAATAAAGACTAATTGCTGCTGCTTAGATTTGAGTCCACACACATCTTTATTGAGTAAAACATTGGTTAATGCAATGATGCAAGAGCTATTTCAGCAAGTATGTATGTCTTGCATATATAGTACATGTCTACTCAAATCTGACTGTGTCAAGGAATTATGGACTGATGTTTATAAAATTGATAAAATTATTTCAAAATCATGATATGGCTATAAGTCACAACTGAGCCATGCTTACCCCTATCTCTTGGAGGCATTGTAGTCTCTCCTGATGTGTTTCACTATTTCCTTCTGTCTCTGCAGAAGCTAAACAGAATTGAAAAAAAAAAACTAATAAACACCTTTTTGTGTTGACAAGTCATAGCATTGTATTACCTGGCAATGAACAACTATACAATTCAGATGGGTCATAGGTCTTAAAATATTTTTCTCATCAGCTACGAAAGTCCTGCTTGCACTTTTTCAAATCATCATAACAGTGACAGCATTGTTCACTAGTACGTGAGGTGCCTGTTGTACTGGTGATGTCACTGGCCAATCTATTCCAAGCCTCAGCCATGTATTGTGACCAGGTGTAGGTTTCCTGCAGTAGCTACCAAGTGTAACATTTAACAAAACTCTAATAACAATCTTGGACTCCTCCTGACACCACATTTGTGCTCTAACTTGAGAACATGCCTCACCATTCTTACCATTACTTGTCATATCTTTGCAAAGATATCAGGAAAAATGACAGGGAAATAACGCCCATTTCAGATATTGTGTGTGACGGGCCTGGTCACTATGACAGAAACATTAAACAACTTCATTGACTTTGGGAAGTGAACTGAAAAAAAGGCACAGACATGGGCTGGACTACAATCTGGGTATGATTTCTTCAGTGGTCTCTTTAGGTGAGAAATATGGCAGTAAGACTAGGCCATGTGTACTGATCAGTGTATTTACAAATGCTCCATAGTGATTCCGGTAACTACCGGTTAATGATGATATTGCAGTGATATTTCAAATGATATATAGCCTTCTCTGGGATGATTGGTAATCGTTATAAAGCAAACACAATACTGGCTATGGAATAAAGAAAGAGTCATCTTATGTTAAGCGCTTTTCATTTACTGCATTAGTAAACATCATTAGACCAAATCAGTATAACAAATTCACAACAGTTAAATAGTTTAAAATTTGGTGTCTTTTTTAACTATTTAACTGTCGTGAATTTGTTATACTGATTTTGTCTGATGAAGTTTACTAATGCAGTAAATGAAAAGCGCTTAACATAAGATATGACTCTTTCTTTATTCCATAGCCAGTATTGTGTTTGCTTTATAGTAGTTTGTGCATTTTATTTCGTTTTTATTAGTTTATGATTGATAATCATAACAAGAACATTTTCAAAAACAAATGCAACTTGAAAATATCAATGATGTTATTCCGTGTTGTCCTTATGTAAATACCCTTTATGCTTTAAGTAATACATAATCTTGGTGGCATATAAAAACTGTGGGAAATGGCACCAAGGAATCAAAGCCATAACAAAAAGGAACCTGAACTTCTTCATATTAAACTATTAATTATTATACAACTTTGAAAAAGATTAGATATAGACCTATGTTTAATAACACTGTAACTTTGGCACTTTAAGGTATTCCTTTATTGGAGGAATATTTTAAAGCAAAAATGTATTCCTGGGGAAAAGTTTCTATCGCATTGAGCTTTATTGACACGTGTCAAGGTCAAATTTATTTGCACAGTTGATGGCAAACTCTTAGCACACATGTAATTATTTTCATAAAATGTGGTGCCAATTCTCTGCAGCTATGCATGCGTGCTGTCACTGCTCCATGCCAACTGCCACACAATAAGTAATGAAATATTTCAGAACTGTTGACTTGGTTTGATGACCTGTTGCTTTTTATTGACACCATGATGCATTTATTTTGTAAGACATATTGAGGAAGGAACAATACAAAGTTTACAGAAAGTGATATTCCACAGTATATATTGGTACAATGTACACATAATGAAAATTACATTCCACTGAAGCCAATATCATGCATATTTTCCAGGCTGTGCTGATGTGTACTTTATATTTCCATAAACCATTATGTTGCCGATTGTGCAAAAGTATGAGGCAGTACAAATATTATTTGTAACATTATGCAAATACAAGGATTGTTTTACTATAATCAGTGCTATCACTACTGCAGGTGACACAGATCACATTTATCTTCCTTAGCATTCATTACATCTTCTTTAGCATCCATTATATGCACTTGTGTTGCAACATTCACATTTTAAATTGCAGGTTTAGTTCAGGTTTATATAAATCAGTGTGATGGTTTTTCAACTTATATGTTTTCATACAAAGAAAATGTTGATAGTGCAAATCTGCAGTATAAACATGACATCATCTTCTCTAGATGTGAACCTTACATCTATGGCATTAAAATGAAACAGTGACATGATTAACAGCTTTTGCCACCAGAACATTTAGACAGCAATATACTTACATTATCAAACACGTGTCATTTGTCCTGTTTTGTACATTTCTTGGGGAATGTGATCCTTGCAGAAGTGATGACAGCAAGCATATAAGATTAGAAAGACTAGAATGTGTGATTTCCTTTTGTGTGCATTACACGGTGGTATGGCGGTAGCGTTGTTACCTCACAGCAAGATTTTTTCCCGTTCGATTCTCGGCTTGGCTTGGGAATGCATTCTGTGTGGAGTCTGCATGTCCTCCCCATGGTTGGGTAGCGTTGGAAAGACATGCGTGTGTAAATGGGCGTGCCTTCGTTGAAGGTTGGGTTGTCGAAGGTTCGTTGAAGGTTGGGTTGGCGTTTCGTAAAAAATCTACTGCCAATCAATAGCAGACCGGAGTTCCGCTGTGGCGACCCCTTACAGGGAAAAAGCCGAAAGACAAACAAACTTCATTGTAATCTCCTTGAACCATGAATGTGTTACATTTAGCAATGAGGTTAATTTTTTTCTGTAATTCTTCATTGTATATATATTTGAAATGTCTTACAGCCACTTTGTCATTACAGGCACATAATCTTCTTATAAAATCTTTACCAAACTGTGCATCAAGGTTCTTTGCTAAGTCAATAAATGTACATGAAACCTTCTCAGTAAGACCTTTCCCTCTGACCCACCCTCTGGAGGGGCACTTCTCATTAGCAAGAGAGCTAAACAAGTAATTGAACTTGCAGAATTGCTAATGAGTCACACTTGCAAGGCATTACTAGCCAAAGGTCGTAATATTCACTCTTGTACTGCTCAGGTGTATGCATGTCATTGTGCAGATATTAACATCATGTTTACCTGCCCAGCACCTAAAGTAGATTGATTCAGGAGTAATAATGAGCTGACACCTAATGAACATATTCAAAATCATTAGAGGGAATAATCTACACAATGTAAGTAAAGCCTGAGACTACTGATCTTCCACTGTGCTAGGGAAGACTGATTAGTTCCCAAGTGCTACCAAGCAAAACTGTTGTTGTTGAGGGTTCCCATTTAAATCAGCAAATGCTTAAAATAGTAAACTCTGATTTATCAACCCTTTAAGAGAGAAACCTTAAAATCCTAAAGACACAGGGCAGCATTTTTTTTTCCCAGGGAAAAAAATTCCTGGGACGTTTTCGGGACTTTTCCATTCCCTCCACTGTGGTGTGATCTCGGAGTTAGTATATTTAAGTAGGGGAGTGGAGGGCACAGTCCCCCACATCAGGGTGTATGTGGAATGAACCCCCCTCCCACTTTATTTTGTGTTTTGAACTTTTTTTTTTTTTTGTGGAACAGCATTATTTTTTCCCCCTGGCGAAAAAAAAATCGCTGTTCTGTGTCTTTGAGATTTTAAGGTTTCATTCTTAATGGATCACCAGCAAGAGTGAAAGGGACGGTCTACAAGAGGGTAGTGAGACCAGCTATGTTATATGGGTTGGAGACAGTGGCACTGGCAAAAGGGCAGGAGTTTGAGCTGGATATGGCAGAGTTAAAAATGTTAAGATTTGCACTGGGTGTGACGAGGGTGGACAGGATTAGGAATAAGTATATTAGAGGGTCAGCCCAGGTTGGAAGGTTTGGAGACAAAGCCAGAGAGGCAAGATTACATTGGTTTAGACATGTGCTGAGGAGGGATGCTGAGTATATTGGAAAAAATGATGCTAAGGATGAAGCTACCAGGTAAAAGGAAAAGAGGAAGGCCTAAGATAAAGTTTATGGATGTGGTGAGAGAGGACATGCAGGTGGTTGGTGTGGCAGAGCAAGATGCAGAGGACAGGAAGAAATGGAAACAGATGATCTGCTGTGGTGACCCCAAACGGGAACAGCCAAAAGAAGATGATGATTCTTAATGGGTCAATAAATCAGCGTTCACTATTTTAAACATTCACTGATTTAATATAGGCACATTGCTGACTGTTAGAACAATTGCATTTCCAATACATTTTGGAGTACTCTCTTAACATCTGTCAAGGAATGTAATGTTCTTTACAAGTACTGCATACAGATTTATATTTTGAAATGTTTTTATTTCCAACGTGTGCTAACGTTGCAAAGTTGTGCTTTTGTAATAAATACATAAATGGTTCATCTCCCAGCCCCCTGATTGTAAATGTTTCATCTCCCAAGCCCCTGCTTACTCTTATCAATGGTACCAGAACTTGTTCGAGATTTGGGATGCGTGGCTAGGCTTGAAAAGGCCCTTGTGGTCTTTAGCCTAGTAAACACCTATGAACGTTTGAACCCAAGAGTGGCTGTTATTTCAGTACTTCTTTACTTCTATTTCATGGGTTTGTAACAACATTCGGAGGATGTTGAGATATCTGAATTATGAAGCTTATGCTGGTTTTCATTATAGTAAGTTGTTCTATCTGCCTAGTATTTGTATATTTGATTATTCATTTATATGTCCGGGCATCAGGGTTTGTTCTATTGTGGCATATGGTGATTGTGCAGGTCTTGCATTGATATATTTCAAATATGTTATTTACATTTTTAAATCAGCCATCTTGTAACCCTGTACCTCCTGCTGTGTTGTTTGTGTCTTTTACCTCACAACAGAGATATGACAGCAAAACCAAAAAATATATCAGTACCATGGAAGCCTCCATTCTCAGATGCTGAGAATGAGGTCATAGTCCATGGCCATTGTCTCCATGGGTCACAGTTTCTAAATCCACTTTTAGCAGAAAAGAACTTCCATGACCATTTCTGGTAGCAATTAGTCAATGATGTAAATGCTGTGAGTGACCAGTAGTCTTAAGTACACTACGATAGTGTCAAACATATGGCCAGTGACATGATCAAAAATGCTATTAATAGAGCCAGGGCTGTGGCATGGAAATGAAAAGTTCCTGTTATAGGCACACTTACCAAACCATCACTGAGACAGAGGAGCTCCTGAAAACTCTAATGAATCCAGGCAGCTCAGAAGAGCTCCATAGTACTGTTAAGTATGTGGGAGCAGAGGTGGAAGACAGCCACATGTCAACTAGTGATGCTTCAGGTATGCTATATATATATATATATATATATATATATATATATATATATATTATTGGAACTTTACGTTTTTATTCAGTTATCTTATTTTTTTAATTACAATACTTCTGTCAACTGCAATTTGCATCTGGCACTGAGGTACAGTGACAATCTACACATGGAATGGATATACAGGTTTTGTATATCCATACATATCTCTTTCTTTCTATACACACACACACACACACACACACACACACACACACACACACACACACACACACACACACACACACACACACACACATGTGTGTGTGTGTGTGTGTGTGTGTGTGCATGTGTGTACATATCTATCTATATCTATATCTATATATAAATAGGGTGAAGTAGCACACAAGGGTGTCAGTAGAGGTGTCTAGAAGAGGCATGCTTGCCACCCTCCTCCAATGTTGGTGTGTCAGTATCTGCCACCCAACGTATGTGCTAGGTCAGTGTGAAGGCATAGGCAAGTTCCGCAAGGGCTTCAGAATTGATAGTCAGAGTACTGTATGTTATGCATTTCCATGTATGATACTGCATAAATCATGTGTTTGATACATTGGACCAACTGAATGACACACTGGACAATGCAGTGTCTGTTATGAATCATCTGCTGTGGGAAGGTCAGTATCCATGAGGCTGAACAGTCAGCACATAATCAATTGTTAGCAGCTGTGACTGAGGCCATGCCAGATACCACCCCCATAGTGGTACTTCTTCCACTACTCCATCAGTGCTGAATGTGTCCACACCCAGGCATGGTCGGCTTTGTGGTCATCATCATGGATGGAGTTGGGATGACAACTAATCTAGAAGACATTATCCTCATTCAGTTAGCACCCCAAACTTCTAGCCAGACCCATGGAACTAACAGTGCTACTCCTGTCAGAGATAGTTCACATGGTTAGGGGCGTCAATGATGAACTGAATCCTCTACCATACATGGCTCACACCTGTTGAGGATGCAAGAGCATATTGCTAGCACAAATGCTTTGGCTATGTTTCCGCATACCCACACAGTACACCTCACTTTGACCATGACACCTCACATACAGTCTTAATATTCTTCATATCTGATTTCTTGACATATGAAGATATAAACCCTAACAGTGCATATTTGGTCCCCTGAAGCTCATCTCTCACATGCAAATCTAGTTCTTTTGCATCAGGATTGCTCTCTTGCAATCACCCCCCACCCACTCAGCCACAATGTGCAATTGATGATGACTGCGCCATACCATTTGCACAATTTTGTGACTTACAGATGCCTATGTCTGATACACAAAGATGCCATGATTGCTTAGTCAAATGCTTCTTTTCATCAAGCTCTGTAAAGATTTTCAGATTATTTGAGTCTGCTTAAGTTCAGTAGTGCTTTTTAATTTAACATTCTGGACTGTGTGGAGATGAGTGAGCTTGAAGGGTATGTCAGTAGTGTTTTGGAGAAAAAGGAATTACGCTGGCAGCTGAAATTAAATGCATTCAGAAAACCAGGGCTTAACTACAATTGCTCTGTTAAGAGACTGCTGGATTTATGTAAGCTGCTACATAATCTATAAAGGTTTAATTTGGGAATTTGCGAGGAAATATTTTTATGTACTAAAGGTACCAAACATACTAAAAAGTAATAAACATTATGTGAAAAATATGCAAAAATATATTTGTTTAGATACTGTAACCTCAATTCTGATTTAGATTTAGTACACTCTTGCATCACACCAGTAAGCTGCAGTGGTACAGCAGTAGCGTTGTTGCCTCACAGCAAGAGGTTCTCCTGTTCGATTCTCGGCTGGAGTGCCTTCTGTGTGGAGTCTGCATGTCCTCCCTGCGGTCCAGTGGCCTCTGAAAGACATGCGTGAATGGGCGTGCCTTCGCTGAAGGCTGGGAATCAGGCTGGCAACTCGGCACCATAAAAATCTACTGCCAATCACTAGCGGACCAGAGTTCTGCTGTGGTGACCCCTAACCGGGAAAAGCCAAAAAGACAAACAACAACACTCTTGCATCACACCAGAGTTTTAAATAGCAGATTTGAAACAGACATTTTTTTCAAGTTGCTATTACCATAAAGTTTTGGTATAATTCCCTCATTTAGCATACTGGTACACACTCATGTACACACCTGCACACTTTTATACATTACTGGTTTACTTCATGCACTGTCATTTGTACTTTTTCTGTGTTTTTTCTACTGGTTTTCATTGTGTAAATATTTTCTGGGGCTGTAAACATGAAAACTGCCATGACAGTTTTTTTTTAGCTCTCAACTGCAAAACACTGGCATTTTCTCTGAGCTGTAAATAACTTAGTTTTTATGCACACTAGTACATATGGATGGATGATTATTAGAAATTAATACAGAGATATATATTTATATTTATAGCGCTCTAATTAGACAATGTTTATTATTGTTCTTAAATGCACTTTTACTCACCTCTTTATATTGTTTTCCCGAATAAGCTGGTTTAAAATTAAACAATACATATATTTTCCACACATACAAGTGTTTAAAAGCAATATGTTTAACACTGTAAAGTATTTCTGATTTTTTTGTTAATGAGGATCATTTGTCTGTGACAAATAAAGGCTTGTTGCTTTGGGACTCTATCTGGATTTTATGATTTTTGGAAATTACTCTGACTGAGCTCATCAACAATGTTTAAGACTACAAGTTTTTCTGTTTTTTTATTTTATCCTCAACACTCATGTTGGAGGAGTTGGAACTTAACATATTCCTGTGGTTGTTCATTTTTTTTATGTTTGTGATCTTTGGTGCTGTGCCCAAGGATTTGCACTGGCATTAGGAATCCACTTCATTAGCTCTTCTCAGCATGGAGAATACACAGCTGCTAGACCTAATGACTGTGCCAATATGTGATGATGAAAGTCAGTGCCACAGCATTAAAACAACTGACAATCCACAAGGTTATAATAACATGAATAGGAACTTTGATAATTTTGCAAAGCTAGAAAATCAACTTAAACTGCTACAAGATCTGTTCTGGGAGCAAATATATTTCACACAGAGTTGAGATAAAAAAAGATTACCAAGGGGCCTGAGACATAATAAAAGTTAATGTGGAACAATGTATGTGAAAAACTAGCACAGTAGTAGACTGACATTCTTGAGGAGTCTAGTTTCAAACTAATAGACTTGATTATCAAACACAATAAACAAAAGTAGGAATTCACAAAGGACATGATTGAGATGCTTGAGACTTAGTGGGAGGCAGATCACAAACAGAAATTCCAGAATGTGGCAGAGAAGGTTCTCAATTATCAGAAGTCCAACCAAGAGAGAAAGAAAGATTCAAAAAATGAGTAGGGATCCAATGGACAAGGATTATCCACTGTGTCTCGTAGCATAGATCCAGAAGTGGAGGTGGGAAAGGACGGCAGAACTATAGGAGATGTTTTAACAGGAGAGACAGCAACAGGGAAAAAGTGATAACTACAGTTATGATGCCTGTCATGCCAACAATAATTATACTGACAATTTTAACAACAGCAGTCTGAATGTTCAGGCTGGTATTGCTGGTTGAAGGAATGAATTGGTTGTAAATAAAGTGAATACACCCACAGGACCAGACAGTAAAATGAGGGACAGACAAATGGAGGACCAACATTACTCCTCGGTCCCCACAGACATACATGAGAGAACACCTGAATACAACCCAGACACATTGCAATACCCAGGGCTCATATCACCAGAGTCAAGTACACATGAACAGGAATTACCATCACAGCAATTGCAAATACAACCAGAGATATTGCTGACTGAGGTTCCAGAGTGAATAAACCAACTACTCTCTGAACCTATGAAGAGAGGACCAGAACAACTGCAAGAGGAAGCAGAGGATAGGGGTGAGACAGTTGAGATACCCAGGGAACAACAACTTCTACTCATCAGGGCTATGAGCCTGCAGATGGAATTACCCCCCAGGATCTGGAATCATCCAAAGAAAACACTGACAGCACTTGAAGAAAAAGTGCTTAACAGTGGACTTACATTCATACCTTATGGAAGGAGCCATGAGACACAGGCCATCATTTATTTAAAAATGTATGTGAGGAAGTTGAATTTGTAAATTTTCTTTCATGAGAAAAACAACATGGATGAAAATAAGTCATTGAAGAAAAAAATTAAAAAACCAAGTAGTTTTTGCCCCTGACTTGATATAGGCTTTATTGCATTAGACAAAAGCAATTTTAGTTAAAAGTCATTCTTTTTATGTGTACGTTATGCTTTTCTTAATACCTGATTTGGAATGTGGGTTGCAAATAGGTAGTGTTTTCCTTAACCAGAGTTTAGTTTGATCTAATCATAGTAGTGGGTGGGGGGTGGGTACTAGCTGTTCTTAAATGCACTTTTACAGTCCTATTTATATTGTTTGCCTGGAATAGCCTGGTTTAAAATCAACAATAGATATATTTTCCACACCTACTCCTAAGTATATAAAAGCCGATATGTTTAACATTGTAAAATATTCTGATTTTTTTGTTACTGAGGATCGCTTGTCTGTGACGGATAATGGCTTGTAGCTTTGAAACACTACCTGAGTTATTTTTGGAAATTATTCTGACTGAGCTCATTGAGGATGTTTTAAGACTACTAGTTTTTCTTTTTTTTCTTTTTTCCTCAACACTCATGTTGGTGAGATTGAAACTGGACAGATTCCTGTGCTTGTTCATTTTTTTATGTTTGTGATCTTTGGTGTTGTGCCCAAGGATTTGCTCTGGCATTAGGAATCCACTTCATTAGCTCTTCTCAGCATGGAGAATACACAGCTTTGAGACCTAATGACTGTACCAGTATGGGATGATGAGGGTCAGTGCCCCAACATACTACAACTGACAACCCTCAAGGTTATAATAATGTGAATATGAACTCGGATAGTTTTGCAAAGCTAGAAAAGCAACTTAAACTGCTACAATATCAGTTCTGGGAGCAAATATATTTGAAACAGAGTAGAGATAAAAAAGGATTACCAAGGGCACTGAGGCATAATAAAAAGTTAATGTGGAACAATGTGCATGAAGATCTAGCACAGTGGTGGACTGACTTTTTTTGAGGAAGCTAGTTTCAGACTAATAGACTTGCTTATCAAACACAACAAAGAAAAACAGGACATCACAAAGGAAATTACTAAGACTCTTGAGAATGAATGTAAGTGAGAGGTAGATCACAAACAGAAATTCCGGAATGTGGCAGCGAAGGTTCGCAATTATCAGAAGCCCATCCAAAAGAGAAAGATTCAGAAAATGAACAGAGATCAAACTGACAAAGATGATCAACAGTGTCTCATGAAGCATAGATCCAGAAGGGGAGGTGGAAGCAGACGGCAGAACTATTGGAGACATTTTAACAGGAGACCCAGCAACAGGGTAACAAAGACACCTACAGTTATCACCAATATTACCAATAACAATAATTATGATGCCAGTGATGCCAGCAATAATTACATTGACAATAATTTTGACAACAGCAATCTGAATGTTCAGGCTGGTAATACTGGTGGTAAGAATGAACAGGTTTTTCACAACATGAACAAACCCACAGGACCTGGCAGAACATTGAGGGACAGACAAATGGATGACCAACCTAAAGTGCCCTGTACCCCTCAGACCCACAGATGGACATGAGAGAACACCAAAATTCAACCCAGCCACAATACAACCCCCAGGGCTCAAATCACCACAGCCCAGTACACAAAAACAGGAATTATCATCACAACAATTACAACCACAACCATTGAGATACAGGCCACCAAGGTTCCAGAAAGAGAAGAAGTGAACTACCATATAAACCCATGAAGGGTAGACCAGAACAACTGAAGGAGTAAGCAGTGGACAGTGGTTTGAGAATTGAGGTCCCTGGGAAACAACAACATCTAGCCATCAGGGGCATAATCCTGCAGACAGAATTAACCCCCAGGATCTGGAATCACTCAAATAAAACACTGACAGCACTTGAAGAAAAAGTCCTTAACAGAGGACTTCCATTCATACCTCATGGAAGGAATAATGTGACACAGACCATCATTTGCTTACAAATGTATGCAAGGAAATTGAATTTGAAACTTTTCTTTCACGAGAAATACAGCACAAATGAAGATAAACCCATCAAAGAAAAAAATAAAAGACCCAGTAGTTTTTGCCCCCACTGCATCCCACACTGGCAGACGTCAAGACAAAATGTAAGCTCCATATAAGAAAGGCTCTCAAAAACACCCAAATGTAAGTTTTATAGTATTTGAATTGATGAGATATTAGCAGTTAAGAATTTGAGCAATGATACAACTATAATTTGAGCAATGATACAACTAGATGTGTTATGAAGGCTGACAAGGGTTGTGGGCATACTAGTTACAGACACTGATACTTATATAATGAAAATAGAGAATGTGCTGAGCACACCTGAGTTTTATTCTAAACATTCCTTTCAGGACGTTAAAATGGAAAGATAAGCTAAACACAATGTTTACTGAAGAAATTATTAGTGAAAACTTTTTTGAGTATCTAAACACTCCTCAACCCAAGTTACCTTGTTTTTTTTTTTGGGGGGGGATTCCCAAACCCCATAAGAATAGGGAAGATCCACCTTACAGACCTGTTATTGCAAGTGGAGGTTCCATATCAGAGGCCACTTAATATATATATATATATATATATATATATATATAGATGTTATTCTACACCCTCTTGCTGAAAAGAACTCATCTTTTATTTTAGATTCACTTGATTTTTTTAAGAAAAATAAAAAAGTATATGTGAATGAACAAAGCATATTGGTATCTATTGATGTTGAAGCTCTATACATTGTTTTACTACACATTTACTGTATTGAAGCAGATACAGAGGCTTTCAGTAGAAATAACAATGCTACACAAGGGCAAACTGAATGCTTGGGAAAGTTAATAGACTTGGTGTTGAGTTACAATTTTTTCAGTTTCAATGGCCAAGCTTACAAACAATAGGGTAGCCAAGGGTGCAGCTCTGTCCCCTAGCCTACTCAATGTAGCCGTATGCAAGTGGAAGAACAAATTTGTATTGCAAAGTGAATACTAGAGATTTATGAATGCTATTTTTGTCTTTATTGATGATGTATTTATTGTCTGGCAAGGTGAGAAATCTAAACTCACTGAATTTATCCACTCCATCAGTAATTCCACGTATTTCCTGAAATGTACCACTTCCATTAATTCAGAGTCAGTGCAGTTCTTGATATGGCTGTCGGTATTGATAAAGACAGAAGAAGATTAATTAGTATCTTATACAGGAAACCAACAAAATTGAACTATTTACTTCACAGAGACAGTATGCAACCAGTAAAACTGAGTACAATATATTAAAATCATAAGACTACAGATTGACATGTATTACCACAGATTTGGCCACTTTTATCAAAAATATGAATGATCTTGAAAATGATTTCTTAACCAAAGGATATGAATCAAACATGCTATATGTGATCCTGGATCTTATTATAGATTCTAAAACTAACAATGACCCTATGTGAAATGGGTCTTTTGACAGAAAGTAAAGACAGTTCCATTCTAACTTGCACCTGTCATTTCAATACAATTAAAGCCATTATTAAGGAGAACTGAGCCACCCTCACTGACACTCAGCAGCTTGTAGGGGTTTTAGGAGAACACCCTACATCTGTATATAAAAAGAGCAGAAGCATACACAGCTATGTGGAAATGAAAATTAAAAAACACCAACATGATACGAGCACTAAAATCTGTGGGCCACCTGACTGCACTTTCTGGGAGTACTTGATGGAATTTGACTTATTTGAGTGCCACTATCTTAAAAGGATGGTGAAATCTTCAGCATGTGATAACTGTAATACTGAAAAAGTCATATATAGGGCCAAATGTAATGACTGCCCTGCATTTTATATGGGTATGACTATGAATAAACTGAAAAGGAGGATTTCAGGTTATCTTTCTGACATCAGAAGGAAATGCCAGAGAAACGTATCCAAACATTTATTAGAACACCCCAGACATTCTAGTTTTAAATTTATCATTCTGGATCGTGTGGAGATGGATGAGCTTGAAGGGAACATCTATGGTGTTTTGGAGAAAAAAATAATTATGCCGGCAGCAAGTTATATGCACTCAGAAAAATAAAATTTAACTACTATTGCTCTATTATTATTACGTAAGCTGTCACACAATCTATAAAGATTTTTTTAGGGAATTTGTGAGGAAATATTTTTATGTACTTAAGGTGCCAAACATACTAAAAAATAAAAAATGATGTGTAGAATCTGTATAAATATATGTGTGTTTAGTTACTTTAACCTCAATTCTGATTTGATTAGATTATGGACACTCTTGCATCATACTAGAGATTTAAATGCTAGATTCAAAACATACATTTTTTCATACCGCTATTACTATAAAGTTTTGGTATAATTCCCCCATTTAGCACACTGGTGCATGCTCATGCACAAACCTGCACACTTTATACAATACTACTTTACTTCATCCAATATTTTCTGTATGTTTGTGTGTTTTTTCTACTGTTTAACTGTATAAACATTTTTGGGGCTGTAAACATGAAAACTGTCATGGCAGGTGTTTTTTTTTCTCTCAACTGCAAAGCACTGACATTTTCTCTGAGTTGTAAATAACTTAGTTTTTATGAACACTAATACATATGGATGGAGGCTTATTAGATATTATTACACAGATATATGGATTTATGTTTATAGTGTTCTAATTAGATCATGTTTATGGTTAGATAACTATGTGTGTTTTTTCTTTTATTTATCTAGATAGGTCATTTTAGATATCTACCTTTTCTATACGATTTTAGCTCTTGTCACAGACCTGATGAAGGTTTTATTGCATAAGTTAGCCAAAAGCAATTTTCAGTAAAGTCATTCTTTTTGAATCTATGTTATGCTTTTCATAATACCTGAGTTTGGAAAGTTGCTTGCAAATAGGTAGTGTTTTCCTTAACTAGGATTTAGTTTGATCTAATCAGTAGTAGTGTCTGGGGGTGGGTACTTGCAGTTCTTAAAGGACCACTATGGGGAAATGATGAAAAAAACATATTTTTTATCTTGCCATGATTTACTGTACCTCCCAAAGCTGCCTGCAGCAAAATATGTACTCATTCCTAATTTTCTTTTCTTTTTACTCATCTGCCCTCATGGGGGCAGACATCGTGATTCTTTTGGAAAGCTAAATCTGTTCCATAATGCACAGATTGTGAGAATAAATAGCCCTACCATTTGTTGTCAGACTAAACTTCCATTCACTTAGAATGGAACACCAGAAAAAACTGCCAAGTTTGAGAGTCTGCAGCAATTGTGTTACTGATTGGTATGCACTGAGCTTTACAAATGATGTAATACACATTCTCTGAAAGAAGTTTGCAAAAGTGTCAACAAATTACTGAGATAAAAAAGACTTTTCACAAGGAGCAGTTTTGCAAGTTTCACTTGCTGGCCAAGTTACTCCTCCCATCTCCTTTCCTTCAGTGGGCTAGAGTCTCACATTTCTAGCTTGGCTAAATTCAACTATTTATTCAACTTTGCATGACAATAGACATCAAACAAGTTACAGCCTGGTATGTCACTAAAACTGTTCCCTTGTTTGTCTCTTTGCTTCTAAATAGCATTTCCCAGAAATTATTTCTAAAAAAAAAAACAAAGCACACACATCAATCCAGAGTTTAGATCAAGCTATCCATTTCTTAAAATGTGCACAGTAAAATATTCAAGTTGTAATGCATTCTGTCTACTCACATGGTTATAGTTGCATAGTTATTCTCTTATATTATAACCTATGTGACTTTCCTGCACTGGCCCAGTAATCAAATAGCCTCAATTCTCACCACTAGCACCAGTGAGGGATGTGTACATTGGGAGAATGATGAGTACACACACAGTACAATTTCCCTTAAGAGGACATAGATATCACAGTCAGTCTGTGGATAGTTTCTCCCTCTCTCTTCAGATCCCAATAAGACTCCCAATGGAACAGCTATAGGATTAAGACCTCAGGTGAGTGGTCAAGCTAAACCCTCCAGCACCCTCTCTCTCTCTAACCAGTGCTTTGTGTCCCTGCCCAAGTAGCTCACACACACACACACACACACACACACACACACACACACACACACACACACACACACACACACACACACTTTGAGATTTAATTTATATACAAACACAGAGACACTCCTGGGAAAGGCTGGCACAGGTTCATTAGCTATGCCTCCTTCTCCCAGACTATACATCAGTACCACCTGCAACCAACCACCCTTATCAGCTACTCTAAGGACCTTACTAAGGGTGACCAATTCTACTGTGTAATGTTACTATTATCCAAATGGTAAGTGTGAGTTCAGAATCACAGGAAATATTTTAAAACAATATTGCAGGACAGTCTCACATAAATACAGAAATCATCTAAACTAATTGTGCTATATTCCTATCTATCTCTAAGAGAGATACTATGATCTAAGTCTTACATACAGAACCAGGCAAATACAAGTGCTGAATGAATGTTTACAGATCCAAGACAAAATACAAGATGCACAGACTTTCTCTCTGAGATAGTTCTTAAATTAATAATAAACATTTCTGCTGGGTCATCTCAGATTACATAATTCTTGTCAACTCTGCTTTTAGTTTTCAGGCTAGCAGGAACTTAAAATATAACACCTCAATGTGAAGAATACTTATCTCTTAGAAGCTGACACTTATCTCTTAGAAACTTGCCTGTAATTGGAAATCATAAAATTGTTAAACATCTTTACATTTGAAACCTGCAATTACCTCTGTTTCAAGACAATAGGAAAACCTACAATTCTTGACATTGTGTATGCTTTGAGTTGAAACAGAGATAACAGAGTCATAAACAATTTCCACTTATTTTCTTAGAATTTGCAAGTTAACTCTGTATATTCCAGCCTTTACCATCAACACATACATTTGCATAGGCATGTAGTTTATACACATTTCTGCTCTTTTCCAGCAGGGTGCACCTTGGTTATAGTTTTGAAGCTCAGTACAGAACATATAGTTTTCTTACATTTCTAAGGCAAGCATACAAATCATATTACTATTCACAAATGACATAGAATTATTTGCAAAATTCTAGCTGGCTGGGCTGGCAGCCTTCACAATTCTCCCTCCCTCTTGAAAACTCAAGCTAGTTTTTCAAGTGACCCTTGAGAAGCATTGCTTGAGAGGATTGAGCCTATATGGGAATACCTTATCCCATTTCCTGTCTTGAGAGCCATCTGCATTGACATTGCTAACCCCACTGTGGTGCTGCACTGTCATATCATATGCTTGCAACCCTAGGCTCCACCTTAGCAACTTGGCATTTTGCTGTGTGGCTCGGTGTAACCATGTTAGGTGATTGTGATCTGTAACTACAGTGAATTTTCTTCTATACAGATAAGGTTGAAGTTTCAGCACTGCTCACACTATGGCTAGACACCTGACATTTTCACGGCTTAATGGTCAACCCTGCCCACTGTAGTCTGCCCAGCACCTCCCGGACATGTTGAAGGTGCTCTTGCCAGGAATGGCTGTAGATGGCAATATCATCTAGGTAAGCAAGGGCAAACCCTCCTGGTCCTGCTAGGATATGATCTACTAGCCTCTGGAAAGTTGCTGGGGCATTTTTCATCCCAAAGGGCATCTTTGTGAACTCATACAAGCCAAAAGGAGTCACAAAGGCTGACTTCTCTCTAGCACTGGGAGTCAAGGGCACCTGCCAGTAATCCTTGGCAAGATCAATGGTTGTAAGATACTTAGCCTCACCCAGCTGCTCTAGGGCCTCATCTGTCCTAGGCATGGGGTAAGCATCTGACTCTGTGTGACTATTTAATTTCCTGCAATCCACACAGCACCTGGTGCTGCCAACCTTCCTTGGCACCAGCACCACTGGAGAGGCCCAGTGACTGTTGGACACTTGAATTACCCCTAGTTCCAACATCTCCTGCATCTCCTCCCTCAGAGTCTGTTTGACTCTCTCATGCACCCTATAAGGGGCCTGCTTAATAGGCCTTTGGGGCCCTGTATCCACCTGGTACTGCACCAGGTGGGTATACCCTGGTTTCCCAGTGAATATGTCCCCAAACTCCTGTAACACTGCTTGGATTTCTCAAACCTGGGTAGGAGATAGCTGCTGGGACATTGCTAACCCCTCCACTGAGGTGTCAGTTCGAGCCTCACTGAAGAGATCGGTCACCAGATCTCCCCTCTGACTCCTCCTGCAATCTACTGCAAATACACAGCACAAGGACCTCCCTATCCTAACATGGTACAATTTCTGCCCCTACCTCCTGCCTAGCAGTGCCACCATGTAGTTAACATCACTTACCTTTCTCACCACATTGTAGGTTCCCTCCCAAGCTGCTTGCAGCTTGTTGTGCCTTACAAGAATGAGAACCATTACCTGCTGCCTTACAGCATATGCTCTAGCTCAAGCATTCCTGTCATACCATACCTTTTTCTGTTGTTGGGCTTCTGCCAGGTTCTCCTGGGCCAAACGCATGAGTTACCTGAGCCTTGTCCTGAGGTTTAGGACATATACCACAACAGACTCCTTGTGAGGTTCACACTCACCTTCTCACTCATCATGAATTAAATCTAGAGGTCCCCTCACCCTATGCCCATACAGCAACTCAAAGGGTGAAAACCCTATGGATTCCTAGGGAACCTCTCTGTAAGCAAACAACAGATGGGACAAATATTTGTACCACCCCCTCTTAAATTGGTCCTCAAATGCCTGTAGCATGAACTTGAGTGTAGAGTTTAACCTCTCAACAAGACCATTAGTCTGGGGACGGTAAGGGTGGTCTTCATGTGCTTCACCCCCAGAACTTCCACAGACAAGCCAGCAGGTTTGGCATGAAATTGGCACCTCTGTTAGTCAGTACTTCTTTTCTGAAACCTATCCTGCTGAAAATCTATAACAAAGCATTTGCCACCTTTTCTGCCTGATTAGAGGACAAAGCCACTGCCTCACGGTATCTTGTAGCATAATCTACTACCACTAGGATATACTTTTTCCCTGTGGAACTTGGGGTACTCAGAGGCCCCACAATATCCATAGCTACCCTCTGAAATGGCTCCTCAATCACAGGCAAAGGCATCAAAGGAGCTCTCACCTTGTCTCCTGCCTTACCTACCTTTTGGCACTGCTCACAGGTCCTGCAGTACCCTGTTACATCTCTGGAAATTCCAGGCCAATAAAAGTTCTGCATAATACGTTTCTTTGTACGTTTTGTGTCCATATGACCTGCTAAGGGAATATCATGGGCTGTGGCTAGAAGTGCCAGATGGTAGGCTCTGGGCATTACCAACTGCTGTATCCTCTTATCTTCTAGACCTCCCTCAGGAGTCTACTCTCTATACAGTAACCCTTTATCCCAGTATACAGATTCCCCCTTCCCTTGAGAATCGGGCCCCTCACTAGCTACCTCTCTCAGACATTGCAATGTAGGGTCTGAGAGCTGAGCTTGTCTCAACTCTCTCTTTGACCACTTCCCAGCTCCCCTTCCACAGTTAGTCTGGCATCCTTTGACAGCAGTGCCTCACTGTCAGCCTGGGTGCTACTAATCACCTCTACCCTTGCAGTCCCTCTGTCCAAGTTAGCATCAGTATCCACAAGCAGCTGTGGCACGCCTTCAGTCTTACTGCTACAGGGTAGCACCCACCCTGAAGTAACCACCTCACCAGTCCCGGCTGCAAGTATGCGGTCTGTCTGGGTATCACCCAGACTACTAGACTCACATGTTGTCTCCAAGCCTGACTGCAGGTAACTGCACAAGCACATGGTAATGCACTATCAAAATAATTCCTTATCAGGACATCTGCAGGGATATCCTCAAACACACCTACTTGCTGGCTTCCTTTTCCGCCCTCCCAGTCAAGGTGAACCTTAGCCATAGGTATTTGGAATGGGATCCCTCCTAAAGCTCTGACTGGAGTAGATCACCCAGGCAAGTAGTGCTCCTCTGTGACCATTGCAGGCTTCACAATGGCTATCAACAGGAACCAAAAACTGTTAAAATGGAGAGAGGCAGCACAGTATTCAGGCAGGATCTAATTTATTCAAACTCAAAAAAATAAAAACCAAACAAACTTATTTTACATATACTAAGCGCTTTTACCCATATCCACAGTGGGCTTCTTCAGAGTACAATGAACTTAAAAATCTACCTCATTAAATACACTACAAATCACACAATGCCCTGAAATAACAGCCAATGAATAGTTCTAAAAATTGGTGTAATTAATTACTTGAATTCATTGAACCTGACTTTTTTCTTATTTTTTAAGGTCCCAAACGAAGCATAGTAAGCAAAATAAATCTCTCCATTTAAAAGCGCTCTGGCAATTAGTGGTAAATGTGGGCAATGACTGGATATTAGTTAAATATATGTAATATAATATAAAAATATTTACACTGTTAATAATATAATATAAATATAAATAAATACAAATGCATTATATATAAATAAATGTTCAATAAATAAAAACATTATATAGATGTATAAATATGTATGAAATATAAATATGAAGTTATGAAAGGTTTTATATATATGTATATATATATATATATATATATATATATATATATATATATATATATATATAGGTAAATAATTAAATAAATATATATATATTTAAAGTTTAAACTTTAAAAACTTACATATCACAAGAACTTTTAAAAACTTTAAAACAAAACAATTATGTCTGAATATTCATATACAGTAAGATTTATGTTTTAATATACTAGCAATAGAGATAGTATCATAGATTCCTCTTAGATTTGTGACATCCAGTCTCAATTGCCACAAACACTCTTTGGCTTCCAGTAAATTCTTGTCATCACCCCTTTTTTATTATTATTATTTGGAATTCTGTCTATAACAAAAAATATAAATCTATTAAATTCTCTGCATTTCTGGCTATGTATAAATAGTGAAATCACTGTTTTTTTTTATTTCTTATGTCTCTTGTGTGCTCAAGTATTCGGTCCCTCAGTTTCCTGATGGTCTTCCCTACGTAATATGCTGAGCAGCTTGCACACATTGCTATATATACCACCATCTTGGTATTGCAATTACAATACCCAGGACATCTAATAGTTCTCCCATAATTATGAACAGCTACGTAGGGACCATCATTTATATATTTGCAAGTACTGCATAGACCGCATTTACTCATTTTAGACATTTTATGTAATTCCTTATTGGTACTTGTCTCTAATAATTGCTTTAAATTCATACCCCTACTATATGTAATCTTGGGGTAACTACCAAGAATATCAGTGAGTTCTGTTTTATTCATAAAAAGACTAAGCCATGTCTCATAAACTATATTAGAAATTTTGGGTGCTGTTTTGTTATATGGAATTACAAATGCATCCCTTTTGTTTCTCATTTCATTATTGGGTGTGTCACTATCTATTCCAAATTTAATAATTGGTTTATATGTTAGGTTCCTTTTAACCATCACCTCTTTTTTGATGTTATAGATTAATTGCCGAGGATAACCCCTTTCAAGAAACATATTGATAAGTTTATCAATTTCATCTTGAAACAACTTGTCGTCACTCACTATTCTCGATAGTTTAACCATCTGCCCTTTCACTAAATTCTTTTTTTGAAACTGGGGATGGCAGCTCTCATAGTGTAAAAACAAATTTGAATATGTCTTCTTTCGAAATATATTAGAACCGATCATTTCATCCTTTGTATACAATAATATGTCTAAATACTCACATCTATTCTCATAGATGGTACTAGTAAATTTCAAAAAGGTGGTTGTAGTACCCATAAATTCCACAAATTCCTGGATTTTTTCCTTGTTCCCTTTCCAAAAAATAAGAATATCATCCAGGTATCTTAAATATAATACTATTTTAGACCAATATCCAGAGGTAAAAAGGAACTGTGTCTCCAAAAATGCTAAAACCAAATTAGCGTATATGGGAACACATCTAGCACCCATGGCCACACCTGTACATTGTTTGTAATACTCCCCATCGAGAAAAATAAAGTTGTTGTTTAACACCATTTCCATCAGCTCCACTATAAGCTTACGTTTAACAATATGCATATCAGTGAATCTTGATAGACTAGCTTCAAACATATCTAAACCTAAAGCATGAGGTATCACAGAAAATAGATTAATGACATCTATGGTGACCATCATTGTGTTAGAATTAATGTCATATGCATGCTTTCTCACGACATCTAAGAAATGCCATGAATCTTTGAGTATGTGGGGTAACTTGCTTAAAATACCCTTGCAATGAACGTCTATATATGAGGCCGTAGCTTCAGTTTTAGTGCCTTTTGCCGATACTATTGGTCTAAAAGGTGGATTATTCACGTCCTTATGAATTTTGGGAATACCAAAGATGGATGGTGTGATAGGTATCTCTACCATCAAATAATCATAATCATCTTTGTTTAATACACCATCCATCAAAAATTCATGTAACTGCCAGTCAAGTTTAGTATATGCCCTATATACCTCAAACATAGAAACCTTTTCATACTTGTTGCAGTCACTCATCATAAGTGTCATTTTACTCAAGTAGTCTGTATTAGACATAACCACTACCCCACCACCTTTGTCAGGTTTCATAACCCTGTATTTGTCAGTTGTAGTCAATTCCTTTAACAGAATCTTTCTGCTGAAGTCAAATTATCATTAACTATACTCTCCTTCTTAACACACCTACGTATTTGCATTTCACATAACATTTCAAAAAGGTGTATCATAGGATTTTGTGGGGGTATAAAGGTACTTTTTCTTTTCAATGTCAATGTTTCATCATCTATCGTTATTAGCAAAAAACATTTTTAAATTCAACATTCTAATGTACAGTCTAAAATTAATCAACATTTTTCCCACATCATGTTTAAATTGAGGGATGAACGTGAAGCCTTTCTTTAGTAGCGTAATATGACTAGATGTAAGTTCATTTCCAGAATAATTGTATATAGAAAATCTGCCATTCTCAATAACTGAACAAGACTGTTTAAAAAAACATGTATCATCTGTATCGGACATAATGTTAAAATCCACTGTTTCATTGTTAATATTAAAATCTGTTGGTGTAAATATCAAGTCATTGTCCTGCCTAATCAAAACCCACATTGGTAGCAGAATCAGTCTGACCTTGCCCTGGGTAATCAAGAACAGTATCCATATCATCATTGACCCCAATATCCAGTGATATGTCTATCTGTTGTTGTATCGTGTTGTTATACCAAATGAAGTTTGATACCTTTGATTCAGCCGATGGCTCACTGGTCTCACGTGGTAGCCCTGCTGATGTTGTTGCTCCTGATGGCAGTCACAAATCCAATCTGACTGCCTGAGGGGTTGTTATTCTAATAAAACTTCATCCTCCTCTCTGTTATTAACCCTAGCATGGGTTGTACTGAATTCCCTCATATTGTCTACTGAGGGTGTATTATGAGTGGCAGTTCTATCATTAACCACAGTTTGCCTTCTATTCTTAATAGCTTTAAAATGTAAATAAGCTCAGTTATTGGCATAATCATTTGTATCTCTCAAGAGATTATTATTTTTAATTTCTAGCCCCTTGTTTACAAAATTATATGTCTTTTAAAATATTTTCAAAATGGTACTTGTTAAATTTAAAAAGCAGGTCATTAGTAATACTTGTATTTAACCTTAAAAGCTGTTTTTTTAGTTTGAATAAATTAAATCCTGCCTGAATACTGTGCTGCCTCTCTCCGTTTTCACAATGGTTATGTCAGAGGAGAGGCTGTGTCTCTATTAGCAATGGCCTCTTTGCCATTGACTACGATAGAATATAATCTCTTGTGGTAGTTGGGTACCCTTGTTGTCAACCTACTGTTGGCATTTTGTCTTTCCCACTTACTGGCTCCCTCACCTTTTGTTCCCCACCTTGCCTCCCTGGACATCTGTATGCCACATGGCCCCACTGGTTGCATTCAAACATGTAACCCTAGGTCCTGGACATGTACCTGGACTACTGGCTTCCCCTGCTACTGGCAGATTCTGCTGAGGCAGTCTGGGCTGCCCACCATGGGTTCCTCTAGATCCATGAGCAGTACTTGGGGTCCCTTTCCTGGGCAGGGATGCTCTAGTTGCTAGGTATAGGTCACCCTTCTTCCCAAACTCCTCTGAAGTAGCACATTGTCTATCAGCTAACCAGATCATCATGTCCTCAGGCAAAGTGCTAAGGGCTTGTTCCCTCATCAAAAGGTCAGCCAGGCCTTCAAAAGTGGTGACCTGACATCCACTCACCCACATATGAAAATAAGTGCTCAGCTCAGCAACATATTCTCACACACTTTCATCTGCTTTGCGTCTATGTTTACTAAACGTTTTCCTATAAGTTTCAGGTGTTAGCTTAAAGAATTCTAACAAACAATTCTTAACAGCAGTATAATCAAAACAGTCAACATCAGACATTTTGGACAAAATAGTTACAGCTTTACCATGGAGTAAGGGGGTCAGGAACTGTACCCAGAGCCTTTGGTCAACATCATATTGTTTACATACCCTCTCAAACATATGAATGAAACTATAAAAATGATCCACATCTTATTTATTTATTTATTTAAGTTTGATGATCGGGGAAGTCCAATGGGCTTCAAAGAGCCCATTTTCAGTGGTGGCCCGGGGAGAAAAGCTCCAAACATTGCAAGTTACATATTACATGTTGCAAAAGAATAACAACAATTTGTACAGAACAATTAAAACAGTTACAGAAATATAATACATTATGTAATAAGCTTTTAGTGAGTTATCATTTAAACAGAAGGTTACTAGCCCTTTTGGAGGTTGTGTAAACTGAACATTTGCAGAAAAAGACATTTTTTGTCAAATAAGCTCTTTGTAAGCAAATATTAAACAAGTAGCTACTAGCCCTTTGCAGGTTAGGTAGACCATTTTGCATGGAAAGAGTCTTTAAACTGTGGAAGACATTTACTAACCTTTTGTGCTTCTGGTGTCCAGTTACTAGCTTCCCCATTACCTCCATGACTCTGGTGAAGAGTCAGCATCTTCTTTTCATGCTGCCTCTGGTTTCCTTCTCCTCAGCTTCCAGACATAGCAGCATCTCATTCTCCTCAGCCTGTAGATGTCTCAATTTTTCTGCTGCTTCTGTTTCCAAATGCCTGGTCTCCAACTCAAGTCTCTTTCTCCAGATGGATTTTTAAGTCCTCTGCAGAAAGGTTGAGCTGTCCATTCTCTGAATGTTGTACATCTCCATGGCCAGTCTGATCACAGTCCTGATTGCTGTTTTCTGATGCAGCTGTGACCAAAGCTGCAATCATGTCTGCCTTAGTCAGGTTTCCATGCACCAGTCCCTTAGCCTGGCTCATCTTAGTCAACTAACTCTTTGTCAGCTTGTCATACTCCTCTGCTGACATGCTTGTCTGCTCTCCCTGACTAACTAAGCTAACAAAAGAAATAAAGCAATTGTGATCTGAAGTCTGAATATTCACTGTGTGGCTGATTTAGAGTACAAAAACACCTTCAGTGATCACTGTACACAAGCTACAGCAATTCACTATCCACACCACTACTCTGTCCGGCCAGTGCGTTGTGTCCCTGCCCAAGTAGCTGACACACGCACACACACACACACACACACACACACACACACACACACACACACACACACACACACACACACACACACACACACAAAATCTTTAAGATATGAGTTAAATACAAACACACAGACACTCCTGGAGAAGGCTGGCACAGGTTCTCCAGCTATGCCCCTTCCAGCCAGTCTATATGTTAGTAATTACCTCCACCAACCACTAATATCAGCTACTAATAAGGCCCTTATCAAAGGGTGTCCAATTATTACAATATTTGTGCAATATTATTATCCAAATGGTAAGTGTGACTGAACAGCAAAGCTTATTGGAGTGGCTTGGCCAGTATCACTATATACATTCAATGTACTCTAGAACTTAAATTATCTCTACACAAAACAGCCACAGTTGACAGGTTTAAAAATATTTAATAATAATAAATAATAAAGAACACAAGGCAATACTTTTTACTATACAGTGTTAGTCAAGAGTTCAGAGATAACAGGGAAATGCTTAAAATAATACAGTAGAATAGTTCTGACATCAATACAGAAAAAACAACTAGTGTAATCTTCCTATTTCCTAGCTATTTCTCAGAGAGACACTAAAGACCAAGATCCTACTTACATACAGACACAGGCAGAGTGCTGGTGAGTCGGATGTTCTGAAAACAAATGTCAAATGCTCCGAGTCTCTCTTTCCTTAAACTGATAGCACAGTACTATTGACTCATTTCAGATTACATCATTTTTCTCTGGTCCCCAGGCTAACAGAAACTCAGAGTTTAGCAGTCCTTTTGATCTTGCACCTGGTCAGGAAGCTACAGCAATAAAAGACATTATACATGCAAATTCCAGCAATTAACATTGATCTCAAAACAATAACAAGAATTCCTTCATTAAAACATCTCAGGTCTGAGTTTTGAGATCAAACACTTATACAATGCTTGACTTATCAGCTTTCCTCCAGCAGAGTGCAATGTGATTACATTTTTGAAGTTCACCATTTAACAAAGAGAACTAACATGTGGCTTACATTAATATTTACAAATGACAGAATTATCTACAAAATCCTATCTCGCTAGGCTGGCAACCTTCACATATCTTCACCCCCCCCCCCCCGGAGAACTGAAGCTAGTTTTTCAAGTGACCCTTGAGAAACATTTCTTGAGTGGGTTAGGTCAATCTGAGTATGCCTTACTCTATTCCCTGTCTTGACAGCCCATCTGCATTGACATTGTTAATCCCACTTCAGTGCTGCACTGACATATCATATGCTTGCAACCCTAGGTGCTATCTTAGCAACTTGGCATTTTGCTGACTGGCTCTGTGAAACTATGTTAGGGGATTGTGGTCTGTAACTACAGTGAATTTTCTTCCATACAGATAAGGCTGACATTTCTACAGTGCCCACACTATGGCTAGACATTCCTTTTCTACAGCTGCATAGCATTCCTACCTGGGTTGGAGCCTATGACTGAGATAAACCACTGGGAGCTCTTCTCCCTCTGAAGAAATCTGGCTAAGTACAGCCCCCACCCCATGGTTCAAAGCATCCACATGCACAACAAATTATTTGCTGTGATCTGGACTGGCTAACACAGGGGGTCCTCCCAAAGCTTCTTTAAGCTGTTTGAATGCTCACTCACATGCTATAGTCCACACTACCTTATCACGCCTGTTCTTACTTGTCAGGTCTGTGAGGGGAGCGGCTATGGTATTATAACTGGTGTCAAACTTTCTGTAGTACCCTGCTGTCCCTAAGAATGCCCTCGTCTGCTTTTTGGTAAAAGGTGCCAGCCATGCCTGAATGGCTTCCACTTTGGCAGGTTCTGGCCTGATCTTACCACTCCCCACTCTATGTCCCAGGTAGGAGACCTCTGCCATACCCAGAATTAAATAATTTCAAATATTTGTATAAGCTTCCCCTCTTGCAACCATTATTTAAACAATTGATATTAATAGAATACATTTTAAATATGACATGTAACATAGTAAAAGAGTTTACTAATAATACAATCATAAATTCTGATTTGTAATAAAACATAAATCGTAACTCCATCAGCTATAGTGTGAGTATGAATAAATCTGTGATTAATCATAGATGAGAAACTAATGTAAATCAAACTCATATATGTAGTGGACACCAAAAAACAACAATTAATTCCTATATGAAATAAACCAAAAGCTCTGAATCCCAACACCCCTCATGGAGCCAAAAACTCCAAGCCTCAACAGCATTCATTGCCCAAGCAGACTACCAAATCAGCAGCAACAGTTTGCTTTCCCCCACAACTTTCAGAAAAAAAATAATCTATATAGTCTTCTCACAAAACATTTCAAACTCCTCACACCACTTTCAACCAACTATATGAAGATATAAAAGTTAAACATATTAAATGTTTTATATATTATAATAATAATAACAACAATAATATTTGTAAGTGTCAATATGAATCACAGTGCTTTAAAAAACTGTGTATATACTTCATTTAAAATCATGCTATTGCATTTGGACCACTCATCTTCCCCCAACTCTTTAAAAATACTATGAGGTTTATATTTATTATTAATTTATGTCATTTAAAATGTTACATCAGAAGTTTAGAAAACACTTATTTATTAAATATGCATAATACCTCATGATGCCCTTGCACTGGCCCAGTAATCAAGGAGTCTCAATCCTCACCACTACCACCAGTGAGGGAAGGGATATACACATTGGGAGGATGACAAGAACACACAGTAAAGTACAATTTTCCTTAAGAGCATGCAGAGATCACAGTCAGTCTAGGGCTGGTTTCTACCTCTTTCTCCAGATCCCCAATAAGACTCCCCATTGGCACAGCTATAGGGTTAAGATCTCTGCTGAGCAGTCAAGCCAAAACCTCCAGCACCCACTCTGTCTGACCAGTGCTTCTTGCCCCTGTCCAAGTAGCTGACACACACATACAGTTTGAGATTTGATTTATATACAAACATACACTCCTGGAGAAGGCTGGCACAGGTTTTCTAGCTAGCCCCCCTTCTGCCTAGAGTAAAAGGTAGTTATCACTGCCACCAACCAGCTCTTTATTGGCTACTTTAAGGCCCTTCCCAAAGGGTGACCAATCTTATTGTGTAATGTTACTATTATACAAATGGTAATTGTGTCCAAGCCTTTTAAGGCTATTTAGGAGTGGCCTGTACAGTTTTACCAAATACATATGCAAGTACTCAAAGAGCTTAAATATCTCTAAACAAACCAGCCACAATTAAAAGGTTTAAATATATTTATTAATAAATAATAAGAGAACAAGACAATAATTTACCACAGTGACAACATAGTTCTGAATCACAGGATAAATTTTAAAACAGCATTCCAGGAAAGTCTCACATAAATACAGAAAACATCTAAACTAATCTTACTAAATGCCTATCTCTAAGAGAGATACTATGATCTAAGTCTTACTTACAGAGCAACACACAGGAAGAAGTGCTGGGTGAATGTTTCTAGGTCCAAAGACAAATACAAAATGCACTGACTCACTCTCTGAGATAGTCCTTAAGTTACTATTAAACATTATTGCTGGGTTATCTCAGATTACTTCATTCTTTGTCACCTCTGCCTTCAGTTCCTAGGCTAACAGAAACTTATAAATTTAGTACCTCTGTGTCAAAAATACTTGTCTCTCAGAAGTTTGCCTAGGACTGTAAGTCATAAAACAGTTAAACAATTTTACATTTTGAAACTTGTAATTATTTCTGTTTCCAGACAATAGAAATACCTCCTAGCTGTACACATTCTGACTCTTAGCTGAGATAAACACCATCATAAAACTCTTTGCTTTTCTTGAGGGTTTGCAATTAACTCTGTATGTTCTAGCCTTTACCATCAAAACATACATTTGCATAGGCATATAGTTTATTCACATTTATGCTCTTTTTCAGCAGGGTACACTGTGGCTGCATTCTTGAAACTCAGTACATAACATACAGTTCAACACACACTTCTGCACCAGTAGTTTAATATACCAATAATATATAGCTGTCTTACATTTGTATGATAAGCATACAAATCATATTACTAGTCACAAATGACATAGAATTATTTACAAAATTCCAGTTAGCTGGGCTGGCAGCCTTCACAATCCCCCCAAAAACTCAAGCTAGTTTTTCAAGTGACCCTTGAGAAATGTTGCTTGAGAGGGTTGAGCCTATCTAGGAATACTTGACCCCATTCCCTGTAGGAGTACTACCTTATAGTCTGAGCAGAAGGGGGCATAGCTAGTAAACCTGTGTCAGCCTTCCCCAGGAGTGTCTGTGTGTTTGTATATAAATAAAATCTCAAAGTGTGTGTGTGTGTGTGTGTGTGTGTGTGTGTGTGTGTGTGTGTGTGTGTGTGTGTGTGTGTGTGTGTCAGCTACTTGGGTAGGACATGAAGCACTGGTTGGACACAGAGGGTGCTGGAGGTTTTAGCTTGACCACTCAGCTGAGATCTTAACCCTATAGCTGTGCCAGTGGGGAGTTTTATTGGCGATCTGGAGAAGAGGGAGAAACCAGCCACAGACTGACTGTGATCTCAGTGTGCTCTTAAGGGAAATTGTACTTTACTGCGTGTGTACTTGTCATCTTCCCAATGTGCACGTCCCTCACTGGTGCTAGTGGTGAGGATGGAGGCTCCTTGATTACTGGGCCAGTGCAGGTGCATCACATACACTATAAATTCTCAGCAAGGGTAAATGTCAAGCAAGATGGATATTTTCCAAAGACAAAATATAAATAAGCCAAAACTTTAATAAAATAAATATTCAAGCCTCAAGAAATAAAACTATAAATGAAAAAATGACAACCATTATCAGCCAACCAGACAGATCTTGAAATTCAAATAAAACAACAAACAGAAATATGTCAGAAGTGTTAAAAGGATAATTTCTAAATGATGCTCCCACAGCATGTATTTTGTCAAAAGCATGAGTGCAAAATTTGAAATGATATCATCAGTTGATTTCATTAGCAAGATATTCATCATTTAAAGCAAGAGGTCAAGATAGAGCTACTAACAACAGCAAATCAAAGAGACCAAAATTAAAAACATTCCCCAGATATATCTCTCAGAATTCTAACAAGTTAGCAAAAAAATAGAACCTATATCAGAACGTATTCACTGAGTGAAACAAAGTCTGAAACTCAAATGACTACAGTAACTTTTTGACTTCAATCCTGAATGATTTTCACTTATTTTGCTACAAAGGCACACTTTCAATAGTAGCAGATCTAAAGAATAAAAATATGAACATTCTACACAATCTAAACAGTCAATATGCAAGAACTTTACAGTTTACTAAGTTACTACCAACCTGACAACTTCAAAAAACCTTAATCAAAGATGAAATGTAAAAAGGCTTTGATATTCTACAAAATCTATACAGCTGAAGGAAATGATGACCATATATTATAACAGTATAACTTAAACAATAATATCATATAAAATGTTCAGGAACTAGCATATAATTAGATATTTTCTCTTAACCAATGCAATCCAGATTTATAAGAGTTACTTCGCTTTTAACTGCATGTAAAAAACAACTGACCAATAGCTGAGGAAGCAACAGATTACATTACTTGGCAGAAAGCAAGTCCAAAGGTATGGTTTTTCAGTGGAAAACCAAATAAGCTCAAGCTATTAGAGAGAACAACAAACTTTAAAAGACAGAGAAGGCTCGAGCAAAGGATAGAGAGCGTCCAACTTCAAACAGTGACCTCAGAAGCAATAAACAACAAAAGAACACATCACAAAAAAAGGGGTGAGGGGAGAACCACAACCAAACCCTGCAAATCGGGTCACATAACACAGCCAAAAGAAAAAAACACAGCTCATCTGATGCAACCCTCTTGATCCCCAGCAAATACAGCCAGACTGTACCACAGTCCAATAAAGGCAATTAAACCACCCCTTAAGAAACATATCTATGAATACAAAAGATTGCAGTTCCAGACACATCCACAAGCAACCGAAGCATACTTGCCAAGAACACATAAATGGCTGTGTCAGTTGAGAAGTGAAACATCACCACAAACTTGACTCAGACTAGACCACACAACTCAAATAAAATAAAAAATACACATATTATACTAAAATTAGTCAGAAAGGCTACATTGTTATGAAAGTCAAAGATCTAAAATTGCACGCTATAAATCTAGTTATATTATTTGATGTCAGGTATATGAACAAGAATAGAAAATTAACTAAGGCAACACAAAGTCTACGAAAAATATTAGTGCAGAGAGAACTGAACCACCCACTCCAAATACAAGGAAACCAAAGCATTAAGAGACTAAAATTAACAGAGAAAATAATCAAAAAGATGCTTGTTACCTTTTAGGTAGGGCATCCACAATTCCTATTTCACTTTCTAAGATAAACAAAAGGATGTGTGCATCAAAAACATTAGCAAGCTAGAAGAATGGTAATACATTTTACTACTGTGAGTGATAAATATATAGGAAAAAAGAAGGTTAAGTAATGTCATTTATTCTTCAGTTTCTTCTGCTTGTCATTTGTTTTCCAGTTATTTTTTTTCTTCTGCTGCTCTCTTCAGAGACAAGCAAAACCAATTCATAGCTTCTATTTTGTCCAGAATCTTATTAGATTTTATGTAAGTCACAGCTGAGTCTAGATCTTCAAAAAATTTTATTCCATCAACAAGAAATAATTTCAGTCTGGCATGGAATAAGAAATGAACCTTGAAGTTCTTTGATCAAGGGCAACAAATGTATTCTTTTGGAGATAACACCTGCCGAGTAATCACTATCAAAAGATATGACATTTATTTTAGTAGGTGACTTAGACCAAGCAGTTTTAAGGGCCAATTCTTTATCCTGAGATGGAACATTTTTTACTATTGTTGATTTAGAAGAAGGGTTATTTCTGGATGATGGTGAAGCCAGGGATCTATGCACCCTCTATATTCCATAAGACAATGCCTCTTGTAAGTCCAAGACTTTAGGTATCCATGAAGTCAAACTATTCATGTTATTACCTTCTATGTTGTCTAGTAGTCCAAAAATGCTTATATTATTTCTATAGGAGCTGTTTTCCAACTCAGCTATTTTATCTAACAACAAAGTGTTCTGTTTCAACAAAAAACTCAATATTATTTTCTCCTTCACTTAGCTTTCCATCAATATTATTTAATGATTGCTCTATACCTGAAATCTGAGTTTCTGCAGCTGTAAATCCTTATGAATTAGTTCCATCTGTTTTGAATACTTCTCCTTAAAATTATCCAACTTAGTGTCCATTCAGTCCAGTTTCAATGATAGGTCCTGTATATTGGGAAGAATAGGCTGGAACTCTTTCTTGAATGGGGAGTCTTCATGGTTTGCTTTAGAGAAACTCGTTTTTCATTCAGGATGATGAGAAGAAATTGACAGGAAAATGGTTGACAGGAACATTTTTAAAAATGTAGAAAAAATGTTGATACAATCCTAAAAGATACCTAAAGGTATCAGGTTCTGAAGAAATAACTTGATTAGGATTGTTTAAAAATAGAAGTTCTTGTCAGAACGCTATAAAGTGGCAGAGCTAAAGAAAACTGCAGCTGTCTAGAGCTCATCCTGGCCATGCCCCTCCCCCCAGGTAGGAGGAATACCTGCTTGAATCTGAGAGTAGAAACTGTAAAGTATTTTTATGGAGGTGGTGTTATTCTGGAAGAAGTGGGTTGTGAAAGGAAGAAATAGGTGTTATGAGCTTGAGGTGTCTGGGGAATTGGGGGACAGAGGGAAGCAAAGCAGGCCAGAAATCATACTCTGTCTGAGTCAATCAGTCTCCATGCTCTCAGTGGGTAAGAACATTCACTCTAAGCTAATATATAAGCTATCTTTATATTCCAGAAAAAAAAATAACAGAGAGAAATATTTTTAAGAATTAAAAAAGTAATATTACTAACCAGAGTTAATTGATTAAATTATAATAGAAGGGGGCACAGCTTAACTTATGTAATAGTTATAAATAGATTCTAGAAGCAGAAAGGTAGATTGAAGAGTGTGGCTGCCTTGGGTGGTACAAGCTGTCTGGGAATGCCATTAGCATGAGTGTAGCATTGATAGTCATTGAAACAGCTGTGGTTGCTATCACAATGGCTAGCTAAAATAAAGTTTACTTGCTTTAGTTGACTGGGAATGTTTGACTGGACACAACCCATTCTCAGGGGATGCCAGGAAAGAAAAGTTCCACCACAGAATAGTTATATTAACAAGTGCATTCCACACAGTTCTCACAAAACAACAGTTACATTTCTCATGAAACAATAAACACAATTGCAAGACAGGTATATACAGTAAAGTATTTACATCAACTATTATGTGTATACAGTTATTCTAGTTATAAAATCTTGCAGAATTAAATAGATTTATACTGCAGAAGAGAAAACATTTTTGTAAAGAAGTTTAGTGTTCTTAAATTTCAGTAAAGAAAGGTTTGCAAGCAGTTCAATATACGTAATGAAGTAAGTTATAAAATTATGTAGGAGAGGGGGGAAGATATTAGTATTTTATAGGAGGATAGTGGTGATAACATATGACTGAGAGAGCATGGTATAGCATTGGCTTTATTTAGGCTGTCTGTTTCAAATTGGTATAGCTAGAAGGTTATGACTTAGGTATACAAGAGATTCATGAGAGAGGTATAGTATTGATAGGCAGTTAGGAAAAAGACCAAGATGAAAAGTGTTGTTTAAGAGGGATGTGTGAAAAGGGATGTATTGTTGCAAGTGCAGGAGAGAAAGTGGTTAGGGGTTTAAGTAGAGGAGGGCAAAAAGTTAATGATAAGCAATAAGAAGTTTGTGCTTCAAGACAGCTCTCAACCTGGTGACAAACATGGGCATGACTAGGACTGGGTAAAATAATGGTTTGAGATGGATTTTATAACTTCGGAATTTGCTAATCATCTTCAGTTGTGCATGGATGATGTTCCAGAGTTTGGAGTTTTAAATGAAGTATACTGAGTCCCCCAATGAATTATTTGCTTTAATAGTGTTTCGTAGAAATTTATCACCAGAACAGAAGTCCCTTGTGGGTATGTAGTGCAATAATATATATATGTGTGTGTATATATATATATATATATATATATATATATATATATATATATATATATACACATACACATTTTACAACCAGTTTTTACTGACGTTATATGTTTCAATGCATTTTTAATGGATACACATGTATATAATAGTGCATAAACTGCAATTATGTGGGGGGGTGTGCCCGCCACACCCCCTCCCTTACTTAATATTCTCACTCCAGGGTCACACTGCAGTGGGGCAGGGGCTAAATACCATTTTCGACCAAATGTAATTTGACCAGATGAGCTTTCAGTCAAATGAGCTTTCAGTGAAGTGGGCTGCCTGAAATCATTTTCGACCAAATGAAATTCAACCAAATACAGTAGATCCATATATATATATATATATATATATATATATATATATATATATTTTTTTTTTTTTTTTTTTCTTTTCTAATGTATGGTATTGCTGAGGAAAATATAGCAGTTTATATGCCACAACTAGCTGGGAGAATGTTATGTATTTGTTAAGCTCTAGCCAGTTGGAAGCAAATTTAGCTACCTTGCTGTAACAGTAGGCTAGTCTAGATTTTAGAGTAGAGCTTAGATTTATAAGGATAGGTGAGGCATGTCGCAGAGTTGGAACCAAATAGGATGAGGCTAGGGTTGTTCATGCTCATTCTGTAAGGTACTGTTTTGCCCCATAAAGGGAGACAAGTTTCTGGTATGTCTTTTTAACTGTTTGAAGAATATGTTGATCAAATTTAAGACTCATCTATTACAATGTCCAATAATTTAGTCTGTGGTACTACCTTACTTTTAGTATTATTTGCAGATGTAACTAAGAAAGATGTTTTTTGATGAAGATAATATTTTGCAGTGAACAGCATCACTTTTGTTTTATTGGGATTAAGGAGGAAGTTTGAATTTTTCAGCCAGGTTTTGATCGAAGAAAAAGCAATTTGAGTAATTTCTTGTAGTCTGGATATTGTGGAGGCTGTACATATTTAAGTCAAATCATCTGCATATTACATTATATTTGCATGGTGTATGGCAGTGGGAAGCTTTTTTATAAAAATATTAAAAAGAAGGGAACCTAGTATAGAGCATTGAGGGACACCTATGGTAACTGGAAGGGAGGAAAAGAGGTCCTGCTGCCATTTGACTGCTTGTTGCCTTCCAGATAGATAACTAGGGAACCATTCAATGGAGGATTGAAAGAGATCTATAGAAGAGCATTCAGAAGGTAAATGTTGATGTGATGCAGTGTTAAAAGCTTTGGATAAGTCTAGGAACACAGCTGACACCGAGTTACCATTGTTCTTATGCTGGGTTATAGTGTTGGTGAAGTGAATGGGGGCAGAAACCATGCTGTGCTTCTAAGAGCAGATTATTTGAGTTTAGGTGTTATAGAAGATGAGCATGAATACATCCTTTGAAGTATTTTTGATAGAGGGGAGAGGATTGCAATGGGCCTGTACTTATTAAACTCTTTAGATGTGCAACCTTTGTGCAAATGTATAATAATGGATTTTTTCCAGATGGAAGGAACATTTTTGTCAGATATTGATCTATTTAGCAATATAGAGTCTTGAAAAGCAATTACATCTGCAGACATTTTTAAGTAGTCTGAGGGGAGTTGATCACCAGCTTGAGTGGCTGGTTTTAACTTATGAAGGAGTTTTTTAACAGTGGAGGTAGGTACTTGGCTGAATACAAATAGCTGAGGATATTTAGCAGAGGCTGCTGGCACTGAGAGGGTAGTGGAAATGCTAATGTTTGTGAGGGACAGTATAGTCTGTATAAAATAGTTGTCAAACTGTGTGGGAGTTGATACAGTATTATTGTTGGATATAGGGTGGGGGTGGTAATTTAGCCTGGATGTAAAAGTTTCAAGGAACCACAGGAAAGGATGGACCAAATTCTAATAAACACTTCATTAAATAAACAAATAATGTGAAACTGCTCCTCTAGCTTCTAGACTCATCTGCCTTTACTCTGTAAAGGCTGGTGAGATGAGGTGCTAGAGGAGGAATTTCACATTTTTTTTAATAAATGTTTAGTGGAATTCGGTCCTTCCTTTCTTGTGGCTCTTGCTATTTTTGAGTTCTGTGGTGACTGCTGTTCTACTGTCTGGATGTCAAAGTTTGTTTATGTATGCCCAGAAGAGTTCTGGGTTGTTTTGATGTTTATTTTGGATGATGTTATAATGTGTTTGCTTGTCATGTTATATTTGGTATTTTGTCATATTCCTTAGTTGACTGAAAAGTGGAAATTCAATTTGTGTTCTATTTTTGAGCCACTCTTTCCAGGCTTTGTCATGCTGTAGCATTAATTTCTTTTGTCAGCCATGGTGCAAGATTGGATTTGACCATTTTAGTATGTACTGGGGCAAAGTTATTGATGATTTTTAGGAATACCTCATTAAAGTGTGAGGCAGCAGAGTCTAGTGTAATAGATTTTATTATTTTCCAGTTATATTCTCTTAAGGATTTGATAAAAGTGTGTTTGTCCAATTTTTTTAGTTAAAAACTTGGTTGTAAATTATATATTTGTCTTGGATATTGTAAATTCTGAGAGCATAAGTAGGTTGGTGGTCACTTAGGCTGCCTGCAAGGATGCTGGCTGTCCTAATTTTGTTGGGTCTATCAGTAAGAATCCAGTCTAAGGTTGATTACCTACCATTAGTTTAGTGGACTTATCTGTGGTGGTGGTGCTGCGGTAGCGTTGTCGCCTCACAGTAAGATGTTGTCCTGTTCGATTCTCAGCTAGAGCGTCTTCTGTGTGGAGACATGCGTGAATGGGCGTACCTTCATTGAAGGTTGTGCATCAGAGCCGGAAACTCGGTACGTAAAAATCTACTGCCAATCATTAGCGGACTGGAGTTCCGCTGTGGTGACCCCTAACCGGGAAAAGCCAAAAGACACAAGTAACTGATGCAATTAACTGAGTAAAACCATACAAGTTCATGGAATCTGATGGGGTATTTAAGCTGCCAGTCTATATTTAGGTCTCATTATATTATTGTTTCATGTTGTATATGGTGGGGTGTCCAGATAGGATATTTTCCAAAAGAGGTAATATTGTTACCTGTTGGGATATATATATATATATATATATATATATATATATATATATATATATATATATATATATATACACACTAAACAAAGTATCATTTTGCTATATTCTGTGGCATTTAGTTTTTGGGTTCTGAGAAGCTAGGAATGGTGAAATGAATTAATTCCATTAAAGCTAAGGCAGATGTCTTTGTATACATTCAGAAAATGTTTCATAGTCTTGGAAATGCCTTGAGTACTTCAAAGATACCCTTTATGACAATGATGATTTTTTACAAGGCTATGAAGTTTATCATGTGAACAGCATATATAAATAAATATTGATGTTATCCCAACAATAAATGATCTAAAGAATGTAATTCTCAGCATTATACACTGTAGCCTCAGCAATGCCAAATACCAAGTCGTTTTTAGTAACGGATGTCAAATATGGGATGTTGTCAGATAAGGGTCGGTATCCATAGTCGCTTGTCAAATGCGATAGGGGTATTCCTGATGCTTATGAATAAGCATAGTAAAGGTACAATTTATAGAGGCCATTTATGCTAATGTGCAAGGCCTGAAAAATAATAAGATGCAAATGAGAAATGTTGTAAAGTATAGTATGCTAATGAGGTGGTTTTACGATTCATAGTCCGGCATCCCTACGGTACACACATCCATTGTTAAATGCAGTCCTTTGCCTCCGATATTGGAGTTGCAATCCTTGAGTTTGTTTGTTCACATATGTAGAAGCACTTCCTTAATACACAAATGAAGTATGTCACCTGCAACCCCTTCATTAGTTTATATTAAGTATGCACAATCACTAAAATGACACAATAAATTATTTAGCCTAGCAATCACTTCAGCAGTTTGATGATGTATGCATAAGCACTTCCTTGATACACAAATTAATTATTTCCTCAGTGACAGCTTCAGTATAGCATTTCCTAGGATGCACAAAAACTAAAATGAAAAATTCACCCAAGTGATCCCATCAGTAAGATGCCCCAATATACACATGCACCAACATGAGACATTCACCCAATCAACCCCTTCAGTAACATGCCCTAGTATGCAAAAGTACCAAAATAAAACACTCACACAAGCGACCCCTTCAGTAACATGCCTCAGTATGCACAAACACCAAAATGAAACATTCACCCAAGTGACCACTTTTAGTAACATGTCCCAGTATGCACAAACACTGAAATAAAGCATTCACCCAAGTGACCCTTTCAATAAGATGTTCAGTATACACAAACAAAAAATAAAACATTTCAACCAAGCAACCTCTTCAGTAATATGTCCAGGTATGCATAAGCACTGAAACAAAACTTTTCAGCCAAACGACCCCTTCAGTAATATGTCTAGGTATGCACCAGCACTTAAACAAAGCATTTCACCCAAGCCACCCTTCAGTAACATATGCACAAGCACTGAAATGAAACATTTCACCCAGTTGACCCATTCAGTAATATGTCCAGGGAAGCACAAGCACTGAAATTAAATATTACTAAGTCTAATTATGATGGCTGCCAAAAAAGCAATTACTAGAAAATGGAAATCAAAGTCTAAACCGACTGTATTAGAAGTAGCGAATATAGTAACAGCGATAAAACAACTGGAATTGGGGATCTTTAGAAAAGGCTAGGAGGAAATTACATAGGAAAAAATGGGAATAGTGGGAACAATACATACAGGGGAGGAATGACGTTTAAAAGAAGGCAGGATTTGAATGAGCTATGTAATGTTTGACTGGCAATGATTAGGTAGATTATAAGTGATATATAATGTTTGCAACTGGGATTATGTCAATCTGGTTTGTTTTCATTTATATAAATATGTGATTACCTATGTCATAAATGGAAATTTAATAAAGATGCTTCTTGTTTAAAAAAAAAAGAAATGAAACATTTCACACAAGTGACCCTCTTCAGTAATATTTCCTGGTATGCACAAGCACTGAAATGAAACATTTCACCCAAGTGACTCCCTGATTAATATGCTCAGATATACACAAGCACTGAAATGAAACTTTTCATCCAAGCCACCCCTTTAGTAATATCTCCAGGTATGAACATGGATCAGAATCAAACATTTACCCAAGCAACTGTTCCAGTAAAAATGTTTAAGTATGCAAAAGCACCAACTTAGCTCCCCTTGCATCTCCGTATTTTGATAGAAGCCTGCTTTCTGGCATAATACCAGGGCAATTTATACACATTGTATGCAAATTAGTTCATTATAGATTTATGTCTATGAATCAAACTCATGTGCATAAATGTAAATCTCCTTAACAGCATACTAGTTGTCCCCCTATTGCTTATGTGTTAATCATATTATGGATTTCTGTAGTCATGTGTGTGTGGTAACACACTGCACCAGCAAACCTTCTTAGTTTTTCAATTACATGTATCTTAAATGTAAGTATATTACCATATAAAATCCAGTAAAACTAAAGCACAAATGAATTTGGCTACATAGTTTCTTCATAAAATTTCCACCCAAAAAAAATCAGTGGAGAGACTCACTCAAACCCTGACGCCACAGAGCAGCAAAACCCCCACACTAACAGCACAGTGTTAAATGAACCATTCTCTTTTCCTCTCCCATCACCCAGCTATACCCTTCTATTCCTAAATATTAATCCTAGAAATGGGTTACCTTCATTTCATTCACAGCTCATTTCACTGACAAGCAAATCAGCAAGACCAATTCACTGAAAGTTAATTTCACTGACAACTCATGTCACTGACAACTCATTTCACTGAAACTCATTTTGTCGACAGTTATATATGGCCTGTTCCCTACTGTACTGCAATCCTGGAGTTAGAATATATAGTAAGGGGGGTGTGGGGGGGCAAAGCCCCCCACATATTATAAATGTTTGAAACTAAACAGATGGATACTTACAAGTGCAATGAACAACTGTTTTGCAGAAAACAATATGCAACCAAAGTATGTGGGGGGCTTTGGCCCCCACATCACCCAATGTGGGGGGCTATGCCCTCCACAGCCCTCCTTACTATATATTCCAACTCCAGGATCGCACTACAGTGGGGAACAGGCCATATATAACTGTAGCTTGTTCTCCGCTGTCTGTCTCACTACAAACATAATCTCTTATTTTATGTTCTACTACTCTTGTCCATTCATTTATCAGTCACTTGCTGTAGCAACTCCATGGTGTGTGACAGCAGTCTCATATATCTATACTGCCCACCGATGTGAATGTCCCTTTTGTTCTTGCACAGTGATGTTAGAGTGTTTATTCTCCAGTCTTCGTATCCATGTTGCTAGGAGTATTCCGAGGACCCATGTCTCCCCTAACTCACCAAACATCTTGATCATATCTGCTGTGTCCTCATCTGCATGTGCTGCTTTCCCTGCTTTCATTTTCCTTAGTGCTGTTCTTACTTAGACGAGCTCTTCTTCTTCTATCATTGTAGGCTGTGTATAGGGTAGTACAACTTCTGTGAGGCTTTCTTCATTCAGAAGCTGCTAACATCCCGGGTGCTAATCAGCAAGCTGTTGCTGGCATTCCTTATGAATGGTGTCTAATGACTAGTTTTTTTTTTATCTCTCTGTCTTTGCCCTGCACCATGATAAAGTTTCTTTGTGCCATCTGCTGAGTCACTTTCCAGAAGCTGGTAGAGTGCCTTATACTTTGCTGTTTGGACTGTTCCCTTAGCTTCTTTGTCAGCTAACCAGTATTCCTTCTTACACTCGTCTATGTGTTCTATCTCACACTTTTTCCTGCTCTTCTTTCTTTTGATAACATCTTGGACTTCTGCATTCTAACACCAGCTGTCCTCCTGCACCTTATCTCCATACCTGGCTCAGCTGCGTATCTGTTCTATTGTCTTCACATTTGATGTTTTGAGACACAGCCATTCTTCTTTGACTCCAACTATCTCCTCTTCTTCCTGAGGTGCTAGAGTTATGAATATTTTGTTGAGCTCTTGTTTTCTTCACTCTACTCAACTTCCAGGTCTTCTTGCTAGTCTTTATTAACCTTAAAACCTTCTCTGACCATTGCTTGCAGCTGACCGCGACCACATCTATCAGATGAGGCTTAAATTTCAACTGCACAATACCTCCTTTGAACTTCATGGATTTCTATCATTATCATAACTGTTACGACAAGTTCCCACTTTATTTTTCATTTTCATCTCTTTGATTTACATTTTGTCTTACACACATCTATTTCTTTCTTTAACTTCTTTAACTGCAATGATAATTTCATTTACTCTGCAGTCTGCATATATCTACAACATTTGATAAACCAATTCTGCTTCTCTTAACAAGCTGTGCTGTGCTTTATATGATAAATTTGTGTATCGCCTTTTAATAAAATGTAGTGCACTAAATTCACAGTCCTTAGCTCAGTTCCTCAAATCACTAACATTGAATCTGTAGGACTGCATCCACTGTGAATAAAAATGATAAATGAATAATAAATTAAGTTGTGTCTATGCTCATGATAAATCCAGTTTGTCTCTAGTTACTGCTGTTCTGTCTTTCTGCTGTTTTAAAAAAGATAAACATAAAAGTGTTTTCAGGGTTTATTCCCTAGTGATCTGTAGGAATGTGACACACTGTGTAACTTTTCAGGCTTCTCAACTATTTGAATGTTATTAAGAAAAAAAATTAATTTGCTATTCCAAAGCCTCCCATTTATTGTGAAATAGACTTGGAGATGAACAATTCCGATAAGTGGAACAGTTGGACCACTTTATTTAAAGTGAACATTATACTGCTATACTTCTAAATATATAACATGTTCAAAACAAATATGTTTCTTTACAGCTGCAATTCCAGTTCTTTATTTACAACACCATGTCACATCTGGATGCTCAACAGTATTTTAAGTAAAAAACACAGATGCTGTGGATGTGTTATAGGTGTCTATTACTGCAACTAATTTTATAAAGAGGTGTACCACATGGCATGCAATTTCCAGCAGGTAAGAACTGGCTTTTATAACTATTTATATGTTAATATGTATATATATATATATATATATATATATATATATATATATATATGTATGTGTGTGTGTGTGTGTGTATCTACCTATATATTTTCCAACTTATTACACTTTCTCATTGGATGGCCCTATTAGCCCTATTATCACCAGTGCATGGCACATGTCTCAGCAACTGAACTGATCTAATGACCAGTATATCAGGAATACAGACCCATATCATGTAAGTCAGACTGCAATATAGATTTCAGGACTGTTCACTCAGTGTGATGTACTTCTATACCTAATAGTTCATTAAATACGTCAAGAGTACTACTCACAAAAGTATCACATGATGGGAATTAAATGTTATTTTTACTCTATCTTACTGCGTCCCTTTCTGATTCTCTTTGAATGGGATAAAAGCCATGCCAAATGCATGTAAAAGGCACTTTTGTATCTTCAACATACACAATGAACAAATAGGCTGATAATGCTAGAATTTACCTTCTTATCAGATATTTACTTTAGAACCATCATTATACAAATCACAAGATGCAACTGTTTATTTATGTCTGTTTGTGTGTTCTTCGGTATGATGTCCACTTATTTAGTATACGTTGTACAATAGAGTAATTCTACTATCATCCTACTAGACCAAGGTCATTGGCACAGATTCTGTAAGAAAGGCTCAAAAGACGTACAAAAGGGCTTGCACAAGAATTTCAAGACAATCGATGAAAGTCTGGCAAATGGTACAGGGGGTTAAAGCTGTGGGGTGTAGTTCCTGTAGTACAGTCTTGGATTCCCCCTCTTCTCAGTTGCCTACTGTGTGATCTTAAGCATAATCACTAAACCAGGCAGAACCTGGGGCAACTGGGAAGATGGGTTAGGCACCTCAATTGTCTCCTAGACTGCAAGTATGAGTCTAAACATATATTGTAAACATGGAAAAAAGTAACTTCTGGACTGATGTGTATCAGTGCTCACATCGATCTTTGCAGAACACTAAGCTGATCATAGATAGTAATGAATTTAGAATAAAGCCTGACAAATGCTTGAACTTAAAGTTTTATGATCAGGTCTCCAATCACAACCCATTTATTCTATGTTCAAAATGTGAGTGAAAATAAATAAATAAATAAATATTCATTGAGAGCGAAGGTCGAAGGTGAATATTAGTATACGTGTTAAGAACACATACTAGGGGTAATGATCAGAGACCTGATCATAATTCTTTCTAGTGTGTGGAGTTTTATCTAATCCATGTAGCACCAGTTACAGAAAAAAAGGAACCTATACAAGCATGATGTGTTTTAGTAGCCTGCAAGCTGGCAATGTGTTTGGCATTATCAAACAGAAAGCAGCACACCTGTTAACTTCTTTGTTTAAGATTTCTGAACAAATATAAACTAATTTATTGAAAGGCAAATGATCAAAATCATGGTCACTTTTTGCATATTACTCTAATTCACTTAAAACACTTCTAGAACAATAGGTTTTTACACTTTTTTTTTAATTTCTCCAAGTCTTTTGGGTTTCTAACACCATGATGGGAATGGACCCCATTCCTAAGTCAAAGTACAATTAAAGTTCATGAAATTAGTATTGTTTCAATCTTTGATGTCATCCAGTGGTGCTCTTCACAGCACCTGCAATGTGCCCAGTAATGACTCCCTCTGCATTTCATATGGAGTTACATGTATTGGCAACATATCTAAATACGATTTTAAATTCTGTTGCTCCTGCTACTATTGGAACTGTCTGGGTATCTTTCTTACACATTGCTCTCATTTCTGCCTACAGATCCTGATATTTTATGACTTTGTGTCTCTAAGTACGCAAGACACTGTAGTCACTGGGTCTGGCAATTTCAATGATCAATGCTACTCTTGTCTTCTTTTCTTGGACCGCTATATTTGTTTTTCTAGCATCTATCATTTGTACTGTTGGTAGTGGATGATCCCATGTGATGTGGACTTCTTCATTTTCTATGATGCTTTGTGGCTGATGTTTCCATTGTTTTTCAGCCATTTCAATACCATAATGTTTGTACAATCCCCAGTGCAACAGTCTCACCACATTATTATGCCTTTCAGTATACAGTCCTTCTGCCATTAGAATGTCACAACCAGCAATGAGGTGTGCAGCTGTTTCCAATTCATTTTTACAAAACCTATATTTGGCTGTTTCTCTCACATGTTCAATGGACTTTATAAAGCAATGTGTACGCAGCCCACTATCTTGGGCCGCCAATATTAACCTTTCATCTCTTGGTTTGATTCACCTTTCCTTAACCGTTCCTGTGTTCATTTCTGATCAACATGAGGTTCTTCCAGAAGTTTTCTATACTTGCAACTATATTTATGCTTTTCCCACATTTCTTGCCTTCTCATCTAATCCTTCACCTTACATTCTTTCTTTTGTTTTTTTGGCACATTCAGTTGCTGTCTGATTTTTATCTACTTCTGGTTTGATTTCCATTCCTGCTTGACACCAGTAAGCTTCTACTAGATTAAGCAGAGAAGTCATCTTAAATTTATTGTCCTCATGTTTCAAAACTTTCACTACATTTGGGTCTTGTGAGGTCAGCAGATATATATGGAGTTACACCAACAAGCATTTTCTGAAGAATTAGAAGTTTGAAACTCTAATTAGTGACATTATTGATTGACTTTAATCCTTGGTGATTTATCAAAAAAATAAAAATTTTATGAGGACAGGGCAAAAATATAAAGCAAAATTGGGGATATTCCCCCAAAACATGAACAGTTGAAAAACATAGCAGGAAGAAACAAAGTGCAGTCTGATAGAAGATAAAACAGCTTTTAAAAAATATCTGATGCTTTGTTCTGACACACTTTTTGCTTATAAGTGTGTTAGTTTAAAATTCTAACAGCTTTTAAAGGCTTTTTTGCCTTCTGTAAATGATCTTTGCCAGTTGGTAGAGTCTCCAGCACAAAACCAGATCATAACAGCATGAGAAATGTTTTCTGCAAGGGGTGTATTTAACTAGTTTATCATTTTTCTGACATCATAGAGTACTCATGGTGAGCCATGCATTACAATATTATTTTATCATTGCACAGAATTTTTTTTTAACTATAAGTGAAGTGCTTGATGTACATCATACAGTAGGTACTTTGCACATTGGATAACACAGTAAGGAAAGGTTATATAGAAATAACAGCTATCCAATTATCCTGCAGAAGATTAGTGAACATTCATAATGTATAGTTGATTTCAGATGGAAAAGGGTCTGCCCCATCCTGATATATCCAGTCTCTTCACTTCAATGATAGATACCCCTATTATCAACTGTCTGCTGTGTTCCATTGTTGTGCCCAGTCTAGTCACAGCACAGTGAACAGAAGGTATGGGCATTCTAGTTTAGCACTATTCTGACAGTAGGCAATGCTTTATAATTTAATTTATTTATTTATTATTGATTTATTTCTTGTGAACTGGATAAAATGAATTTGTCTGAATAACCTTTCCAATCATGACCAGACCAAAAGGCATTAAGATGCAAACGTTTACATTAATGTTTAACAGTCATTTTGGCTACCATATAGAGTTAGCAATAATGAGACTGAAAAATAACTTTAGTAGACAAGAATATGAACAATTAGTGTAGTTATTAATATAAATTTGTACCATAAACCTCTTTCAACAATAAAATAAACATGGTCGGTACTATATCTGCTTCCCTTACTTCTCAGAAATACTTGCAATAATGACAGGAAAAAATATAAAATGTGCACATAATATACAAGTTTAACTTTCTAAAGACAGTTTTTGGATGCCACCAATATTAAAAGAAAGTGCAACCTTAGGTAAGAAGTGAAGTCCATATATAGTAAGAAGTGATTATAACCTTTGATCAGTTTAACAACTGCATTTTCTTGAATCTTCTAGGCATTTTTGGAGGTTTCTAAGATGTAGAAGTGTACTATTATTTCTATTTTTGTTGGGCATTAAGTTCTAGCTTGCTTAACAAATTGTATAGTATGCTTCTTCAGCAATTTCAAGATGAAAGCCTAAGACCTTCTTTGTTTCAAGCTACATTTGATTTTTTTTATTCAGTTTGCTGAAAAGGGGTGGGCAGTAGCCTTAAATTACTGCCTTCAAATTAAAAGTTCATAGTAAAAAGATGGCCCTAGCTCACAGTGTGAGACAGTTGTAAATCTATCATAGAGGTCCTTCCTCTTTGGCTTATCCTCACTCCCCATTATCTCACACTCTGAGTGACACCAATGAGATTCATATGTTTGTGTTACAATGGGCACATCTTCTTCAAAGGTGATAGGGATACATTCTTCTGCATTTTTTCTTTTCAGTAGATATTTGTGCAAATCACTTAAAATACATAAATGAATTATTCACATGATGGTCCAGATTGCATTGCTGAAGACCTTTATAATACAGAAGCTCAGAAGAACAAAAGAAATACGATTTGAATATAAAGTCAACTTGGTTGGTGTTAAGGGTGAATAAGAGGATAATAGCATTTTGAATCGCAGTTAAGGTATTGATTTGAGGTAAAATAATAAATGTAAATAAAAATTGGGTTTAAGCACCAGTGGTGCTTATTGTATTTTTTTTCATTTTGTATACTAAGGTCTAGTACTGCTGCCCCCATCACCTATGATGCCCTGCCTCTTCTGCTTTGCTTCAAACCCCTCTCCAGAATGGTAGCATGGTCTGACAGATGTTCACATCCAATTGTAACTAGTATTAATGAGCAGCAACACGCTTCAACAAGGCCCTGTATTACATCAAGGTAGTTAGTCCCACAGAGATCCCCTCTTCCCAAATACCATACACAAGATAGCTCACTTACAAGCTTGCTTCTTTTATTACTGGGGGAACTGTTTGATGCTCTGGTTTGGTTCACTTAATATTTTGTGTAAGTCAGTCATTCATACCTAGAGATAATCATCTGCTAATCATCTGCCAGAGCAGCTTGTAATAAGTGCCACCTGCATTCCTGCTGTGAATCTCTTGGGCTTCTCAAGCGAGTAGAATCCAGGTACACTGGAATGATTTAATTTGATGCTACCCTTTACTGGAGTCTGCCTGTGTTTTTCTGTCACCAATTAAGGACAAATAAAGTAGAAATACTCCTAAACTTTGAGCATAAGGGAGCTTACCATTCTTCCCAGGATTTAGTAAAGTAGTTAATGTTATTGTTAGTTTTATCTACTCTATAGTGATTCCAAATCAAGTCTTTCTGGGACCCTTTTCCCCTATTAGATGCTGATTCTTGACATGTTCCTGTTCAGGTAGGGATCACAATACTGCAAATACATCCATGGTATGCTGTAATACATGTTTGAGTATATGTGTGTGTGTGCATACATTCTGTAGGTATAAAGGAACTAGACAGTAATTCTTATTACTGCTCCTAAAATGGACTAATCTTCACAAAATGCCTCCAATACACACAAGAAATATATTACCTTACCTGGTGTCACCTGCAACAGTTAAATAAAATATCACTTTGTGAAGTGTAATATTGTCATTAAACAGATTGTAGAAAGTAGGTTTCTCCATCTGACAGCCACCACATTTACAAATGTATATACTTTGCATGGTTACATCAATGACAAAATATTTCTTCTTACACCTGACAGTTTATACCTTTTTTCTTTGTAAAGCAGTTCTCACTTTGCCTGATCATTCCTTCCCAGTCAGATTTGTTGCCACATGTACAGAAAAAAGCCTGTCAAAGTCCATGTTATCATATCTCAAGGTGAGATCTGTTTATCAATAATGATACCCAAGCCAGATTTTCTGACTATTTTATCCAACGTCGCACATGCACTACTGGATCTTCCTCAAAGGATTTTTACCTGTACAGGTAAAATTAAGCCCTATTTATCCCAGTCTATTCCATAATGAATGTTAGCCAGTCTAACTTCTCCCATCTAAAAGGGCTGGAAAGAGCACATTCCAATAGCACCACCATGTATAGAAATAATACATAGTTACTATGCATGCAGCTCAGCAGACCATTGAAAATACTAGCCAGTAGTCCCAAAATGATTTAGATCACTGACTGTTTAAGGAAATTGCCTAAAAGCATACAGTAAACAAATGGTGGCTGAGGGAATCAACCCCTGGATTACAGGAAGCAGCTTGTTAACAACTCATAACCTTAATCCTCTGTACTAACTAGAAGACTAAGAAATGCAGTCATTGCAAGAACAGACACATTTTATACAAATAAATAGACAAGACCTCAGAAATGAACCATAGACCATAAAACCATGAGGCACAGATGACATACTGAGTCACTGTGCTTCATAGAAATGACTACCATTCGAAAATGAGAACATTCGCATCCAAAAGCCAATAACTCTGCAAAAACAAACACATCCATGTGTAGCATCTTCTATATACCTGTTGTGACTCCCATGCACTGGCCCAGTAATCAAGAAGCCTCAATCCTCACCACTAACCCCAGTGAGAGACATGCACATTGGGAGGATGAACAGTACACATACAGTAAAGTACAATTTCCCTTAAGAGCACACATAGATCACAGTCAGTCTGGGCTGGTTCATAGGTGTGTACTAGACTAATGGCTCTGGAGTCTATACAAGCCTTTACAAGGTTTCTCCCTTTCTCTCCAGATCCCCAATAAGACTCCCCACTGACACAGCTACAAGGTTCAGATCTCAGCCTAGTGGTCAAGCATTAATCTCCAGCCCCCTCTCTGTCCAACTAGTGCTTCATGTCCTTGACCAAGTAGCAGAGACACACACACTTTGAGATTTGATTTGGTTACAAACACACAGACACTCCTGGGGAAGGCTGGTACAGGTTCTTCAGCTATGCCCCCTTCTGCCCAGACTATAAGGTAGTACCAACGGCCACCAACTACCCTTATCAGATATTATAAGGCCCTTACCAAATGGTGATCAATTCTACTGTGCAATGTTACTATTATCCAAATGGTAAGTGTGACTAAGACTAAGGCTATTAGAGTGGCTTGTGAGGTGTTACCAAATACATGCAAGTACTCTAAGAGCTTAAATATCTCTAACAAAACAACCACAGTTAAAAGGTGTAGATATATTTAATAATAAATAATAAAAACACAAGACAATACTTATTAACTCAACACAGTGACAGTAGAGTACACAATTCATAGGAAATACTTTAAAATAACATAGCAGGACAGTATAACTTAAAAACAGAAACATCTAACTAATCTTGCTATATTCCTATCTATCTCCAAGAGAAACTAATTTCTAAATAACTTACTTACAGAACAAAGCAAAGTGCTGGTGAGACGATGTGTTCATGTCCAGAAAAAATATAAAATGCACTCTCTTTCTCTCTGAGATAGTTCTTAAATTGATAATACACATTACTGCTGAATAATCTCAGCTTACATCATTCTTGTAACTTCTGATTTAGTTTCCCAGGCTACCAGAAACTTAAATTGTTAACATGTCTCTGTTAAAAATATGATAATTCTCTCTTAGAAGTTTGCCTGAAACTGAAAAGTCATAAAACAATTACCTTGGAAACCAGTAATTACCTCTGTTTCCAGACAACTGAATGAAACTCTAGCTGTAGATATTCTGTCTCTTTAGCTGACATAAACTAACTTTATATACATCATAAAACTCTTTATGTATAAGCTTATTTTCTTAGGGTTTTGCAAGTTAACTCTGTATATTCCAACTTTTACTATGAAATCATACATTTGCATTGGCATATTGCTTATACGCGTCTGCTCTTTTCCAGCAGGGTGCACTGTGGTTACATTTTTGAAGCTCAGCACATAACACAGTTTTCTTACATTTGTAAAACAAACCTGTGGATCATACTAATATTTACAAATGACATGGGATTACTTACAAAATTCTATATAGCTGGGCTGGCAGCCTTCACAACCCCCCCTCCCAAGAACTAAAACTAGTTTTTCAAGTGACCCTTGAAAAATGTTGCTTAAGAGGATTGAGCCTATCTGGGAATACCTTACCCCATTCCCTAATTTTGAGACCCCATCGACATTGGCATTGCTAACCCCACTGTGTTGCTGCACTGTCACTTCATATGCTTGCAATCCTAGGCTCAATCTTAGCAATTTGGCATTTTGCTCGCTCGATTTAACCATGTTAGGGGATTGTGATCTGTAACTACAGTGAATTTCCTAACATACAGATAAGGCTGAAGTGCAGTGCCCACACTAAGACTAGACATTCCTTTTCTACAGCTACATAGCATTCCTCCCTGGGTTGGAGCCTATGACTGAGATAAATCATTGGGTGGTCTTCCCCCTATGAGGAAATCTGGCTTAAGTCCAGCACCCTCCCCATGGTTCAAAGCATCCACCGCACAACAAATTCTTTGCTGTAAGCTGGACTGGCTAACACAGGGGCTCCTCTCAAAGCTTCTTTAAGCTTTTGGAATGCCTGCTCACATGCTGGAGTCTACATTACCTTATCTGGCCTATTTTTCATTGTCAGGTCTGTGAGGGGAGCAGCTATGGTACTATAACTGGGGACAAACTTTCTGTAGTACCCTATTGCCCCTAAAAATGTCCTCACCTGCTTTTTGGTAACAGGTGCAGGCCATGCCTGAATGGCTTCCACTTTGGCTGGTTCTGGCCTGATCTTACCGCTTTCCACTCTATGTCACAGGTAGAAGACCTCTGCTATAACCACTTGACATTTGCTAGGCTTAATGGTCAACCCTGCCTTCTGTAGTTTGCCCAGCACCTCCCTGACATGCTAAAGGTGCTCTTGCCAGGAATGGCTGTAGATGGTAATATCATTTATGTAAGTATGGGCAAAATCTCCTGCTCTGGATAGAATATGATGTACCAGCCTCTGGAAAGTCTCTGGGGCATTTTTCATCCCAAAGAACTCATACAAGCCAAAAGGAGTCACAAAGGCCAACCTCTCTCTAGCACTAGGAGTCAAGGGCACCTGCTAGTAACCCTTGGTAAGATCATTTGTGGTACGATACTTAGCCCCTACCTGCTGCTCTAGGGCTTCATCTGTTCTAGGCATGGGGTAAGCATCTGACTCTGTGTGACTATTTAATTTACTGAAGTCCAACAGAACCTGGTGCTGCCATACTTCTTTGGCACCAGCACCACTGGGGAGGCAGAGGGACTGCTGGACTCCAGAATTAGCCCTAGTTCCAACATTTCCTGTATCCTCTCCCTCAGAGTCTGTTTGACTCTCTCAGGCACCCTATAAGGGGCCTGCTTAATAGGCCTTTGGGGACCTGTATCCACCTGGTGCTGCACCAGTTGGGTGTACCCTGGTTTCCTAGTGAACATGTCCTCAAACTCCTGTAACACTGCTCAGATTTCTCGAACCTGGGTAGGAGATAGCTTCTGGGACATTGCTACTCCTTCCACTGATGTGTCAGTCCGAGTCTCATTGAGAAGATCAGTCACCAGATCTCCCTCAGACTCCTGCAATCCACTGCAAATACTCAGCACAAGGGCCTCCTTATAATGGTAAGGTTTCATCATGTAAACATGGCACAATTTGTGGCCCTGCCTCCTGCCTAGCAGTTCCACCATGTGGTTAACATTGTTGACCTTCCTTACCACCTTGTATAGAGTCCCAAGCTGCCTGCAGCTTGTTGTGTCTGACAGGAATGAGAACCATTACCTACTGCCCTACAGCATACTCTCTAGCTCGAGCATTCCTGTCATACCAGACCTTTTTCTGATGTTGGGCTTCTGCCAGGTACTCCTGGGCCAAGCCCATGAGTTCCCTGAGCCTTGTTCTCAGGTTTAGGACATATGCCACAACAGACTCCTTCTAGGATTCACATTCACCTTCCCACTGATCTCGAATTAAGTCTAGAGGGGGAACCTCTCTGTAAGCAAACAACAGATGGGGTAAATATTTGTCCCACTCCCTCTTAAACTGGTCTGCAAATGCTCGCAGCATGGTCCTGAGTGTAGAGTTTAACCTCTCAACAAGACCATTAGTCTGGGATGGTAGGGGTGGTCTTTAGGTGCTTCATCCCACAGTAATTCCACAGACAAGCCAGCAGGTCTGACATGAAATTGGCACCTCTGTCAGTCAGTATTTTGTTTGGAAAACCTACCCTGCTGAAAATCTCTAATAAAGCATTTGCCACCTTTTCTGCCTCATTGGAGGACAGAGCCATAGCCTCACGGTATCTTGTAGCATAATCTACTACCACTAGGATATACTTTTTCCCTGTGGAACTTGGGGTAGTCAGAGGCCCCACAATATCCATAGCTACCCTCTAAATTGGTTTATCAGTCACAGGCAAAGGCATCAAAGGAGCTTTCACCTTGTCTCCCGCCTTGCCTACCTTTTGGCACTGCTCACAGGTCATGCAGTACCTTGTTATATCTCTGGAAATTCCAGGCCAATAGAAGTTCTGCATAAAATGTCTCTTTGTACATTTTATGTCCATATGACCTGCAAAGGGAATATCATGGGCTATGGCTAGAAGTACCTGATGGTAGGTTCTGGGCCCTAACAACTGCTCACCCTCTAGCCCTCCCTCAGGGGCCAACTCTCTATACAGTAACCCTTTGTCACAGTATACAGATTCCCCCTTCCCTTGATAATCTATTCTATCAGAATGTAGGGTCTGAGAGCTGAGCCTGTCTCAACTATCTCTTTGTAACCCTTCCCAGTTCCCCTTTCACAGGAAGTCTGGCATCCTCTGACAGTGGTGCCTCACTGTCAGCCTGGGTACTACTACTCACCTCTGCCCTTACAGTCACTCTGTCCAAGGGAACATCAGTACCAAAAGCAGCTGTGGCTCACCTTCAGTCTCACTGCTACAGGTTAGCTGCTACAGGTTATCTCCCTCCCTGAAGTAACCACCTCACCAATTCTGGATGGAAGTATGTGGTCTGTCTGGGTCTCTCCCAGGCTACCAAACCCTCATGCTTGTCTCCAATCCTGACTGCATGTAACTGCATGAACACACAGTACTGCATTATCAAAATCGTTCCCTATCATGACATCTGCAGGGATATCCTCAAACACCCCAACTTGCTGGCTTCCATTTCCACCCTCCCAGTGAAGGTGAACCCTAGCCAAAGTTATTTGTATTAGGGTTCCTCCTAAAGCTCTGACTAGAGTAGACTGCCCAGGCAAGTAGTTCTCCTGTGTAACCATTGCAGGTGTCACAATGGTTAGGTCAGAGATTGTGTCTCTCTTAGCAAATGTCTCTTTGCCATTCACTAAGATAGGATATAACCTCTTGTGGTAGTTTGGTACCCTTGTTGTCTCAAGATAACCTACTGTTGGCATTTTGTCATTCCCACGTACTGGCTCTCCCACCTTTTGTTCCCCACCTTGCCTCCATGTACATCTGAATGCTACATGGCCCCACTGGTTGCATTTAAAACATCAACCCTAGATCCTGGATGTTTACCTGGACTAGTGGCTTCCCCTGATACTGTCAGATTTGGTTGGGGCAGTCTGGGCTGCACACCATGGGTTATCTTAGACCAATGAGCAGCACTGGGTGTCTCTTTCCTGTGCAGTGATGCCCTGCTTGCTTGGTATAGGTCTCCATTCTTCCCCAACTCATCTACAGTAAGGTATTGTCTATCAGTTAACCAGATCCTCATGTCCTCAGGCAAAGTGCTAAGGGCTTGTTCCCTCACCAAAAGGTCTGACAGCCCTTCAAAAGTGGTGACCTGACATCCACTCACCTACCTATAAAGATAAGTGCTTAGTTCAGCAACATAGTCACACACACTTTCATCTGCCTTGTGTCTATGCTCACAATTTTTTTTCCTATAAGCTTCAGGTGGTAGCTTGAAAATTTCTACCAAACAATTCTTTACAACATTGTAATTTAAAAAGTCACCATTAGATAGTTTGGAAAGAACATTTACAGTTTCACCATTCAGTAAAGGGGTCAGGATCCATATCCCAAGCCCTTGGTCAACATTATACTGTTTACATACCCTCTCAAACATATGAATGAAACTATCAAAATTATCCCCCTCTGTAAACTGTGGAAGGAATTTACTGACCTTTTGTGCTTCTGGGGTCTAGTTACTTCCTTCCCCATTACCTCCATGACTCTGGTGAAGAGTCAGCATCTCCTTTACATGTTGCCTCTGCCTTTCCTTCTCCTCAGCTTCCAGGCATAGCAGTTTCTCATTCTCCTCAGCCTGCAGACATCACAGTTTCTCATTTTCCACAGTTTCTAGATGCCTCAGTTGCTATGCTGCTTATATGTACAAACACTTGGCCTCCAAAGCAAGTCTCTTTACATCCAGATGGATTTTCCTCTGAGAAAGGTTGAGCTGTCCATTCTCTGAGTGTTTTACATCTCCATGGCCAGTTTGAACATCCTCCTGGTTGCTATTCTTGGATGCAGCTGTGAGTAAAGCTGCAAGCATGTCTGCTTTAGTCATGTTTCCATGCACCAGTCCTTTAGCCTGCCACATCTCAGCCAACTGGCTCCTTGTCAGCTTGCCGTACTCCTCTGCTGATATGCTTGCCTGCTCTCCCTGACTAACTAAGCTAACAAATGAAATAAAACAATTGTGATATGAACTCTGAATGTTCACTGCATGGCTGATTTAGAGTACAAAGACACCTTCAGTGATTACTGTACAGAAGCTACAGGAATTTAATGTCCACACCACTACAAGCCAATTAATATGTCATGTGGCTAACTCACCACTATCAACCAATTAATATTTGATGTGGATATCCCACCACTGCCAAATAATTAATATGTGATGTTCATGCACTGGATCAGTAATCAAGGAGCCTTTATCCTCACCACTAACACCAGTGAGGGACGTGCACATTGGATGATGAACAGTACATGCACAGTAAAGTACACTTTCATTAAGAGCACACAGAGATCACAGTCATTCTGGGGCTGGTTTCTCCCTTTCTCTCCAGATCCTCAATAAGACTTCCCCACTGGCACAGCAGTAGGGTTCAGATCACAACTGAGTGGTCAAGCCAAAATCTCCAGCACCCTCTCTGTCCAACCAGTGCTTCATGTCCCTGCCCAAGTAGCTGACACACAAGCACACACATTTTGAGATTTGATTTATATACAAACACACATACACTCCTGGGGAAGGCTGGCACAGGTTCTCCAGCTATGCCCCCTTCTGCCCAGACTATAAGGTAGTATCAACTGCCACCAGCCACCCTTATCAGCTACTATAAGGCCCTTACCAAAGGATGACCATTTCTACTGTGCAATGTTACTATTATCCAAATGGTCAGTGTGACTAAGACTAAGGCTATTAGAGTGGCTTGTACAGTGTTACCAAATACATGCAAGTACTCTAAGAGCTTGCATTTCTCTAACAAAACAGCCACAGTTAAAAGATTTAAATATATTTAATAATAAATAATAAAAACACAAGACAGTACTTATTAACTCAACACAGTAACAGCAGAGTTCACAGTTCACATGAAATGCTTTATAATAACACAGCAGGACAGTCTAACATAAAAACAGAAAACATCTAACTAATCTTACTATATTCCTATCTCCAAGAGAAACTAGGTTCTAAATAATTTACTTACAGAGCAAGGCAAAGTGCTGGTGAGATGATGTGTTCAGGTACAGAAACAAATACAAAATGCACTCTCTTAAATAGTTCTTAAATTGATACTACGCATTACTGATTACTGCTGAATCATCTGAGATTACATAATTCTTGTCACCTCTGATTTAGTTTCCATGGCTAGCAGGGACTTAAATTTTTAACATGTCTCTGTTAAAAATACTTATCTCTCAGAAGCTGACAATTCTCTCTTTGAAGCTTTCCTGAAACTGAAAAGTCATAAAACAATTACCTTGGAAACCTATAATTACCTCTGTTTCCAGACAATAGAATGAAACTCCAGCTGTGATAAACTAACTTTATACACATCATAAAACTCTTTGCTTGCCAGCTTATTTTCTTAGAGTTCTGCAAGTTAACTCTGTATATTCCAACTTTTACTATGAAACCATGTATTTGCATTGGCATATTTCTTATACACATTTGCTCTTTTTCAGCAGGGTGTACTGTGGTTACATTTTTGAAGCTCAGCACATAACACGGTTTTCTTACATTTGTAAAACAAACCTGTGGATCATATTAATATTTACAAATGACATAGGATAATTTACAAAATTCTATCTAGCTGGGCTGGCAGCCTTCACACTTGTCAATGCAATTTCCACTGGACTTGCATTTGGGTAAAACCGCATTACAAACCAAGGCCCATAAAATATTGGCAGCACAAAATAAAAGCCTATATCGACCTGAAAAAAAGAGCAAACCAGTAGTTGCTTCATTATCATCACCACCCCCCTCCATTGTTCTGCAAAAGGATGGGGTATTGGGTCAGCAGTCAAAACTTCTCAGTATTTGGTGCAATGCTCCTACTTTTAGCAGTCCAGTCTGTTACAGATCTTCTCTCATACAATCCACTCATTTCTTGAGTGGACATCCTTGTTTCCTCTTGCCTTCTTCCTCTCTCACCTAGGTCTTCCTCACCAAAATGTCTTCTGCTTTCCTGCATGTGATTAAAACACCATAATCTTTTTTATTTAAAACATTTGCTCCAATTGAGGATAGGTTGGCTTCTGCACTGATGTCTTTATTTTTTTCATCTGTCCCACAATGTGCATCCTTCATGTTTATACCTTAGGCTTCCTTAATTGTTTTGCCTTTACCTTTCAGGTTTCTAGGCCATATGGAAGTACTGGTTGCCCCACTGTTTTTTTTTTACTTTAGTTTAAGCCTCTTTCTTATTTTTATGCCACACACTACCCCTGACATTCTCTGCATTTCCAGAAGAACATAAAGTCTGAAACTCAAACCTCTGCCATTATTTAGCGACTGCAGTTCTTAGTGGCAGACAACCACGCATTTTGAAAACAGAGGCAAAATCAGGAAGATTCTGTAAATATATATTTAATGTTCTTGTTTGCAAAGGTAGATAGATCATAGCTAGGATAGTTTTATGTACAGCAGGCATTCTTATTCTCTTTCTTTCTAAGGCACCATATCTTTAAATATTTTTACCTGAAGAATGGATTCTTGTTCACCCTTACTCTTTCCTTCTACTTATTACCCAAATCAATACCTTCCACAGAATTCATTAACACCTCTGTGTTGTGGAATGTCACAGTTCTAGCAACCTAACACACATCCTCACATTAAAGCATTTTCTGAAAATGTTAAATGTATAAGACAAACACAGGTAAATCTTTTGTGAAAGTACAGTTGTATAATGTACTAATATAATGAATGTACAGTTCTATACATTTTCACACTGAGCTAATCAAAGGAAGGGCACTGAGCAAACTGACCTGTGATATATAACATTAAGTATCCTGATTTTTGCTTATTTTTATGAGTTATTTGTAGCACTTTTATTGTCTGCATATACTTTTGTAGCTAGTTTCACTGTGTGTGAGGTAATAACTAGAAATTTTCTACAATTGTTAAGCATCTGGTTGGGTTTGTTTGTTCTGATTTTTGTTTCCCACTCTCCCTCCCTATTGGTATCCTGTTTTTATACTTGGTGGCTTTGCATTTGCCCGCCCCTACTGTAAATTTGATCTGGCACACTCCTCCCAGTCTAGTGTCATTACCTCATTCTACTTAATCCAGGGAGAACATTTGAGAAAGCCAACCCACTACGTTTCTGCTCCTCCTTTACACTTTACAAAAAAAAAATGTCTAAGCTTGTTTCCTGCCTTTCCTGTAAGTTGTCTAGTCCAGATACAGATTTGCTCTGTCCAGGACTGTTTGTAAGCTTCTGAGCCCCCAAGCCTTTCTGTTGGATGGAAGCCTTCTAGCTTAATTTTGTTTCTTAGAACTAGCCAGTTTTTTAGTTTCAGCACTCAAATCTGTTTCTTTGAGCTCAGCACTTGTTCGGAACTCATTGTAACACTAAATAAGTTGAAAATTACTAGAGCACTCAACTTTCCTCACTTGTCTAGAGGAAAACAGTTTTTAGTACTGTCTACCAGATGAATCTGGGCATCTTGGGGCAATGCAGCAATTGCCTCCTGTACACAGACAACCCTCTCCTCCTACCACCCAACACTACAACCTGTGAGAGATGCACTTATATAGCCAAACTGGAAGCAAAGCTCTCTTCACCCAAGACTGGACTAGACAGTCAAGAAGAGAAGGTAAACACTTGCACCACACCACACTCATCACATAGTCCCTCAAAACCTACACCACCAAAACACACAAATAGAAACACAAAACACACACCTACATTCGCGGAGGCTCTCAATAAAAATCTACCCAAGCAACAGGGACCTCCAAAGCAGAAATGCAAGCAACCTCCACCCCCCATCACAACCCAAATGACACATAGCCCACAAACTCAGTGCGCCACTCAACTACAGCCCATAAGTCATAACAACGTACCAAACACTCTAGTCATAGGTGACTGTTTAGTCAGGCATACTCATGTTCCACTCACCAGGCTAAACAAGGAGAAAGTTACTGTCAGCTGCCTGTTGGGTGCCAGGATGCGACACATGACACATGCACTCAGGTCACTCCACAAGTACAAATATGACTCTATCATTGTCCATATTGGTGTGAATGACCTGAGATGTACCTCCCTGGACTACATGAAAAGAGACATGGAGGAGCTGTCCAATCTTGTAGCCCAGGCAGGTATGACCCTAGCCCTGAGTAGAATCTGGCCATCAGCCAGAATGATACCACAGTACAAGGACAAAATGATTGACTTCAACAATTGGCTAAGCTTCTGGTGTCATTCTAAGGGGATCCAGTATTTGTCTGCCTGGGATGACATGATCGATAAACCACAATGCTTTGCCAGAGATGGCCTGCCCATGTTGCACTTGGGATTCCGGATACTGGCTAAGGCTCTTGCCACCCCTATAGTGCCTTTTTTAAGCAAGGTTCAAATGAGAAATTCACCACCGTAACAGGTACAAGCAAGAAAAATCTGAGGGTAATGCTACTCTATGCTAGAAGTCTAAACCTCAAAATGCACTCACTCAAAGCACTCCTTAAAATGGAGAACATCGACATCGGTGCAATGACAGAGACCTGGCTCAAGGCTCCAGAGAGCACCCCTGCATTACCAGGCTATAATTCATACCACACCTTTCGGTCACCTAACCTGGACCAAAACACTAAAGGTGGAGGCGTGTCCATATTCATTAAGGTTATCCACACCTCCAGGCTAGTTGATCAGCATAATGCATCCGAGATTATCCAAGTGCAACTAACTCTAGGCAAGACCACAATCCAAATTGTAGCTCACTACAGAACCCCCACCATGCCCCAGGATTCCCACTCCTTATTTCTTGATACACTGGAAAATATTAGGGTACAACCTAACACACTAATAATGGGTGATTTCAACTACCCCACCATTAACTGGGAAAACTACTCATGTACTAACTCTTGTGCTCAACGTTTTCTGGAATTCATAAATTCCAATGCCTTGGATCAACTTATCCACACCCCCACCAGGGGTAGCAATACCCTGGACCTGGTCCTTACCAACGTGGGCAACTGCTTTTCCACACCAGAGGTCAATTCCTCATTGGTCAGATCCGACCACAAGCTAATCACCCTAGACATCCACATCCCATACCCACCCCCAATTAGGGGAAACCACCGTAAAAAAATTCTCCAAAGCCAACTTCACGCTTCTTAAGACAGAAGTGGCAAACTTCATGACACCCATGCTGACGGACAATAGAGGTATGACTGCTGAATCCTATACTAATGCACTTTATAGGGACTTACATGAGTGCATGGATCATGCAATCCCTAACAGAACCAAGATGATATCCTCCAAAAAAAGGAAGCCAATCTAGTGGTCCCATGCCATAAACAAACTCTACAATGGAAGAAAGAAACTGTTGCAAAACAGAGTAAAATCCCATGATTGGAGGAACTCCGTGGTCAGCCTCAGTAAGAAGCTGAGATCCCTCATAAAATCCTCCAAAGCTAGTTACGAAAACAAAATCACCACTGTTTCTAAAGACAACCACAAAGCATTCTATAGCTATGTCAAGAATCTCAATGGCAACACTCAGATCTGCTCTGAGTTACAGCACTTCTTCTTCTTCTTTCAGCTGCTCCTGTTAGGGGTCATCACAGCAGATCACCTGTTTCCATTTCTTCCGGTCCTCTGCATCTTGCTCTGTCACACCAACCACCTGCATGTCCTCTCTCACCACATCCATAAACCTTATCTTAGGCTTCCTTTTTTCCTGTTACCTGGCGGCTTCATCCTTAGCATCTTTTTCCCAATATACTCTGCATTCCTCCTCAGCATATGTCCAAACCAACGCAATCTTGCCTCTCTGGCTTTGTATCCAAACTGTCCAACCTGGGCTGACCCTCTAATATACTTATTCCTAACCCTGTCCACTCTCATCACACCAAGTGCAAATCTTAACATATTTAACTCTGCCACGTCCAGGTCTGACTCCTGCCTTTTTGTCAGTGCCACTGTCTCCAACCCATATAACATAGCTAGTCTTACTACCCTCTTGTAGACCTTCCCTGTCACTCTTACTGGTACTCGTCTGTCAAAAATCACTCCTGACACTCTTCTCCACCCACTCCATCCTGTCTGTACTCTCTTCTTCACCTCTCTTCCACACTCACCATTACTCTGAACTGTTGATCCCAAGTATTTAAACTCATCCACCTTAACCACATCTACTCTCTGCATCCTCACCATTCCTCTATCCTCCCTCTCATTCACACACATATATTCTGTTTTAGTCCTGCTGACCTTCATTCCTCTTCTCTCTAGAGCATATCTCCACTTCTCCAGGGTCTCTTCCACCTGTTTCCTACTCTCATTACAGATCACAAAGTCATCTGCAAACATCATAGTCCACAGGGACTCCTGTCTGATCTCGTCTGTCAACCTGTCCATCACCATTGCAAATATGAAAGGGCTCAGAGCTGATCCTTGATGTAATCCCACCGCCAACGTAAATGCATCCATCACTCCTGCAGCAGACCTCACCGCTGTCACACTACCCTCATATATATCCTGTACCACTCTTACATACTTCTCTGACACTCCCGACTACCTCATACAATACTGAGTTACAGCACAATGGCACTAAATATACAGAACCAACTGATATTGTCAACATCCTGGCAGATAGGTTCAGTGCTAACTTTACCCCTCTCTCACCCCCTAAAGGGCCCATCTCTATACTGAAAGAATGCAAAGTTCCTGTAATCATGGCTGCACAGGTAAAAAACACACTCTCCAAAGCCAAGAACACAGCATCCATGGGACCTGACAATATCCCAGGCTGTGTTCTACATGAACTACAGAATGAACTGGAACCTCACCTATGTACCATGTTCAATCATAGCCTCACCTCAGGCTTTGTGCCCACTGAATGGCACACGGCAATGGTTATCCCACTCCACAAAGGGGGAGCCACCACGAACCCCGAGAACTACCGCCCCATTACCCTGATGAGCCTGGTCTGCAAGGCTATGGAACGTATCATCATGGAACATATAAACAATGACATTGGTAATCTCCAAACTCTGGACCCTACCCAATTTAGGTTTGTAAAAGGCAGATTATGTCTCCTAAACCTGATAGACTTCTTTGAAGCAGTCAACAAAGCCGTAGATGAGGGTAAGGTGGTTCACACAGCCTATCTAGCTCTCTCCAAGGCTTTCAACACCATCCCCCAATCTGGAATTATAGATAAAGTCACTAAACTATGTATAAATCCCTATGTTGCAAGATGGGTTGCCAACTGGCTCACTGACAGAACCCACACTGTGAAAGTAGCAGACTCTAAATCCAACTTCAGACCAGTGACAAGTGGAGTACCACAGGGTTTAGACCTGGGTCCTCTCCTGCTTGGTATCTACTTCTCTGAAGTACAGGCTAACACAGAAGGTCTTTGGCTAACAAAGTTTGCAGATGACTGCAAACTAGGAGCCATAATCAAAACTACTAACGATGTGGACATCCTACAAAAGGGCCTCACTGAGACAGATGCCTGGTGCCAAATCCATGGCCTCAAGCTAAATGCCAAAAAGTGCATTGCCATCCCTTTTGGTAAAAACTCTGAACTCATGAACTACCACATAGGTGGTAGTCTACTTAACACCAAAAGTGTGATAAGAGACCTTGGGACACAGGTGGACAGTAGTCTCTCCTTTGATAATCACATCGCCACAGTAGTCAGGAAACCCTTCTACATGGCATACCTCATCACAAAAGGTTTCTCATCCAGGAAAAAAGAAGTTATTGTTTCCCTCTACTTATCACTCATTAGACCCATTATAGAGTACAACGCCCCTTTTGGTATGTACTTCACAAGACATCTACAACAACTGGAAAGGCCGCAGAAATACCTCACAAAGAGGACTAGCAGCCTTAAACAGATGCCCAACGCAGACCGTCTCAAAAAAGTCCAGCTTTACTCCATCGCATATCGCCTACTCAGAGGCGATCTCTGCCTAACATACAAAGCTATGTCAAACCCAGAGCTGTTGGACATGCTCCACTTAAAGAAATCCAAATCCATCTGAGCTACACACTCTAGGGACATAAACCTTGTCACCAGAATAAACAGAACATGCTGGAGGGATAGATTCCTATCCCAGAGACTTCCCATACTCTGGAGCAAACTACCTATATATATAAAACAAAGCTCCTCAAAACTACCTATCTATATAAAACAAAGTTCCTTATTAGCACTCTTCAAGAAACATCTTGATGATTGGATGGGAAATTGGAAATTCACCCCAGGATCACTTCTGTGGCTTTGCTCAAGAGGGGATTTTCTTGGGTGGTGAAAGCCAGGGTACCATTTGGCTAGGCTTATATAAGCCCTAGGGCCAATAGCCTAGTACCCACCTATGAACCTATAAGATGTTACCATAAAAGTAGATGTCCTGCTTTCATGGCTGCAGTATTATTTATACTTGGGAAATCCTTCCAAGGATAGCCTAATGTCCAGCCAGGATACCAAAGTGTTTACATCAACCCAGTGTTGTATGTCAAGTTTATGCTCCCCATGCTGACTTAGGGCATAAAGGTGATGTATGTATGCTCAATCCTTAGAACTAAAGTGCCTCGGGAGATCAAGAGCAATGACAGAGAAAAGAGAGACTTGGACATGTACATCTAAGAAGGGAAAGAAAAGCGGAGAACAGCAAAGGAGAAAAACCCCTGGCCAGAAGAAGGTCTGCAGAAGAAATAAGGGAGTAACACAGAGGGACCAACTACTGCAACAGTGAGAAATGAAGCACTTACTGTTATGGTAAGATCTTACACAACTGTATCATGTCCTTCCTTATCACTGTTGCAGTAATATTTATACCTGGGAGAGTACAAAATCTACTATAAAGTGTAGGAGGAGGAAGGCAGAAAGAACTGTCTGCAAACCCATGAACAATAGCCCTGGCAAAACCTGCTCTGGCTCTGGAAAGGACGTCCAACTTATAATGTGTAGTAAAAGTGTGGACAGAGGACCAAGTAGCAGCTTCCAAAATGGAGCTAGTTTCAAGACCCCCTAGTAAAATGAGTTCAAACTGAAGCCAAAAGCTACTTGCCATGAAAAGAATGAAAAAGGGAAATTGGTTTAGAAGTCTATTGGGAGATGGTTTGCTTAAGAAACTGCCAAACCCAATGACATGGCATTAAAGGAAAGAAAATGCTGCTCAGATTTTCAGATGTCCTTTGTCTTATCCAAGTAATATCTGAGCTATCTATATAAATCCAAGGCGTGAAGCACCTTCTCAGTAGCAGACTGAGGGGAAGGTAAAAAGGAAGGAAGATTACTAGATTGATTCTGGGACAAATCATTAACTGTCTTGAATATATAAAAAAAGGTTCATACAAAGACATTCTGTTACTATGAAAAATCAAAAAAGGAGGAACTGCAAGGAGAGCATGGAGTTCAGAACCCTTCTTGGCAACAATAAGAACACCAGCAAAACAGTCTTTCAAGTGTAATGTTGCAATGAAAAAGAAAAAAAAAGTAGGCGCTAAAGGGTCCTGAATGAGTTTATCAAGGATAAAATTAAGTTCCCAAGAGGGAGACATAGATTTTCTTGATGACCAAATATGATATGAAGAATGTCTTTAAGAAATGGTTTGATTTCAAAACAAGAAGTTAAAGGTGGGTTCAGAGGCAGACAATCAGAAATTGCTGACAAATGGGCTTTAACAGAAGAATATGCCAAGCCAGCATTAAGCAGTTCACACAAAAAGGAAGGACAAAAGGGACCCCCAAATAAAAAGGATTGTGGTCATACCTGAAATACCAAACAGAAAATATTTTCCATTTAGCAACATAGGATTTTCTATTAATGGGTTTTCTGGCCTCATACAGAACCCTAAGCATGTCCTCAGATAATTGGTGCCCAAAGGGAATCAAAACCCTGTTACTGAAGTGTGGACAAGTGAGTGTAAATGAGAGACCCCTTGTCTTGTGCGGGAAGATCCATACAGTAAGGTAACTTGAGAAGATTGCCCCTGGCCAGGTGAAAGAGAAGGGGGAAGCAATGCTATCGGGGCTCAAATGGAGTCACTAACAGATTTTGAGGAGTCCTTAATGATCCTATGCAGGACCCTGTGAAGCCAAGGAAGAAGAGGATAGGCATACAGGAGCATTCCTTTCCAAGAAAAAGTCATGGAGTCCATTTTTAAGTCAGAGGACTTGAAGCATTGGAACAAAATTTAACAAGTTGTCTGTTCAGAGGGAGGCAGGAATATCTACTTGAGGAGTATCCCACCAATGGATAATGTCCAGAAACACCTCCCTGTGAAGCATCCATTCATGAGGTTGTGTCTTAGTCCTGCTCAAACAATCTGCCACTAGAAGAATCATATGATAGCAGATAGCAATATCCCAAGCCTAAAGAGCCAGTGTGCAAAGAAGGTAAGACTGTGCTCCCCCCACTTATTGATATACCACATGACCTTGTGTTGTTTATGAAAACCTTTAGAGAGTGTGGGGCTTAAAGGGTGTGAAAAGCCTGAAGAGCCAAAATGAGAGCCCTCATCTTTTTGATGCTATCCCTGATCAGATGCATCTATGTTTAGCTCTTTGGTAGGAGGAGGAACCTGGAAGGGTAGACCAGAACTGATGGAGAACTGCTGAATCCACTAATGGAGTTTGAGTTTCAGACAAGGTAAAGGAAGGACTGAAAACTTCAGAGGGTGGTAATGTTGTAGTCAAACAGTGTTAAGATATCACTGAAATTTCTCACATGAAGTTTGGCAAAGGTAGTCATGTGAGTAGTGGATGCCATGAACCCCAGGACTCTGAGAAATTCCCTTGAAGAAAAAACTGAAAGAGGAAGATGAGACTGAAAATACGAAGTCAGAGATAGAAGCTTGAGGGGCAGAAGAGAGGCCAACATTATGAAGGTCTAAATTCTGCAACTCAAAATATGTAGTCCTGAGAGGGAGTCAAAACTGACTTCTTGAGATTGAGAGTAAATCCCACACCATGCAGGAGGAGTGTAGTGAAGTGTACACCCTGTAGCAGAAGGAGTTGGGAAGCGCCTGAATCAGAAGGTTATCCATGTATAGGAATATCTGGATACCTCAAAGTAAGCAGAAGGCTATCAATGGGGCCAGACAATTGGTGAATACTCCTGGGACTGTAGAAAGACTAAAAGGCAAACCAGAGAACTGAACTGAGTGGAAGAAACAGAGAAACGTAAAAACTTTTTTCCTGAATAGATGGGGAATAGGAATATGTAGATAAGTATCCTTTAACTCGAGAGAGACTAGAAATGCCTGGGAAGGAAAAGTGGAAAAAAAAAAAAAGGTCTGAAGGGTTAAAATCCTGAAAGAGGGTACCTTTAGAAAGGTGGTTGGGTAGTGTAGGTGTAGAATCGGCCTCTATGACCTTTCCTTCCTGGGAACCAGAAACATCCTGGCATAAAAACCTGCTCTCTGTTGGGACTCTGGAATTGGTTGAATGGTTCCCAGATCCCATAAGACCAAAGGGAAATGAGGAAGATGGCAAGGTAGCAGCTGAAGACCTAAAAAATGGGGCACGGACTTCTAAACCATGGAATGCATGTGTTAGATGAGAGACATAATGCAATAGTCTTTAGTAATCTGTTGCCAAACAGGAAGAGAAAGGGATAGCCTATGAGATAGAGGAACCTGGACAAGAGGGATGGTAGGCTGAATGTCAGATAGAGGCAGAGATTTATCAAAAAGAGGACACATTTGACACTTTGAAGTCTGGGGTGGTTTATCAGAGAAACTATACTTATAAACTTTCTTACCTCTAAAGGGTTGCCATGGCTGACTACAAATAAATGATTTAGAAGGGTAATTCCTCTGAAATTTAGGTACAGCAGGAACAAAGACTTCTTTAACATCCTGCATCACATTGTAAAGTTTCAAATAGTTCTGCATCAGCATTACTCAAAAGATTCTGATTATCCATAGGAGAATCCAAAAGCTTAGCCTTAATATCTTTAGATAAGGCTTCTATGTGCAAGCAGGAGCATCTCTTCATAACAGAAGCACATGCAGCAGCCTTAGAGGATGCATCAACTACATCACTGCTGCATTTAATAGAGTGGTGAACCACCTGAGAGATAGAACTTAACAAGGGAAAGGCAACAGTTTTATTTTCTGAATCAGGTAAGCCAGACAAAATGCCCGTCAATTGACACAATAGAGCCAGGACATGTCTGGTCATATGCGCCTGGTAATTTATGTCCCTGAAGGCCAAGGTAGCAGAAATACATACCTTTTCCTCAGTCTCTTCATAGCCTGGCTGTCTTTGTAAAAAGCTAGCAGCTTGGAAAGGAATAAAAGTTTAGAAGGATTATCCTTGGACACAGACTGCAACATGGTCAGAAGTTGGACACTTACATAGATATTTAAGAGCCTCATGTACCTTATAAAATGGTTTGGCTTATTAGGGGCTGGAAGCTTAGAATAAGAGGTCAGAAAAGCTGCTGTGAAAGTATACACCAATTCAGCTTACACTGAAGGACCAGCAGAAGGCCTGGGTGAATCCATATACAAGAGATCATAGTACAACTTTTGGACCTCTGATGCTTGGGAACAATCCCACTTAAAGTATTCCATCATTTTTCAAATGCCCTTTCTAGCCCTCTCCACCCCTGTATGGCCCTAGGCTGCTGGCTCCATTCGGTACTCAAATACAGCCATGTTAGCCCTGTGTCTCCCTCTAGTCTACTAAAGCCCAGGTGTCCAGCCTCTGAATTGAACCACCTAAAAGGAGATTCTACAGTGCTTCCTACCCACATCAGCCTACCCGCTACCTAGGATTTTTCAGTGTCTTAAATACCGCCGTGTTACCCCTATGTCTCCCTCTATTCTACTAAAATCCAGGTGTCCAGTCTCTGAATTGAACCACCTAAAAGGAGATTCTACAGTGCTTCCCACCCACATCATCAGCCGACCCACTAACTAGGATTTTTCAAAGTCTCAAATACAGCCATGTTACCACTGTGTCTCCCTCTATTCTACTAAAATCCAGTCATCCAGCCTCTGAATTGAACCACCTAAAAGGAGATTCTACAGTGCTTCCTACCCACTACCTAGAATTTTTCAGTCTCAAATACAGCCGTGTTACCCCTGTATCTCCCTCTATTCTACTAAATTCCAGGCGTATGGCCTCTGAATTGAACCATCTAAAAGGAGATTCTACAGTGCTTCCTAATCACATTAGCCTACCCACTACCTAGAATTGTTCAAAGTCTCAAATACAGCCATGTTACCCATGTGTCTCCCTCTATTCTACTAAAATCCAGGTGTCCAGCCTCTGAACTGAACAACCTAAAAGGAGATTCTACAGTGCTTCCTACCCACATCAGCCTACCCACTACATAGGATTTTTCAGTGTATGTAACTCTGTATTATGAACTACTGTCCCTATAAAGCTTTGTCATATTACTATAATACTTTACCAAATGTACACTCACTAGCAGCCTAATACAGCCATATATTCTACTAACGTCTCCTCTCCCATTTCCTAGTCTGCCCGTCCTTATCCTGTAGCTTGCTCTTAGTCTAACCACTAGGTGGCCGCACACTCCCTTGCTGGCCCTTCACCGAAGTTAACATTTCTTGCACCCCATTACTAGTGTATCACATAGTTCAAGCCTAATCAAAGTTAGCCTACAGCTCTGTCTCTATCAGGGTACCCAGTGTGAGGTACCTTACTCCAGTGACTTCTTGCTTATCTCTTTATCTAAATACATAAGGCCCGATCTCCTTCCCCTGTTGCCTTCCTTACCTTCTAACTGCTCCCTGCTCACTGATTGTTTCTTACTGGCTTCCTTCTTCTCCTTTGGCTCTACCTGCTCTGTTCACCCTACGGGCTCACTCCGCTCCCCTATCCTGCCCCCAATTCCCACCCATCCCCACTACTCCTACACTTATTCTAGCCTCAAGTCCCTTCCCCTTCCAATAAACCAATCCAGTCACATATCATTATCCCCTCCCTTTCTCTTCCTCCAATACTTAATCTCCCCCATCCCCATTCCAACCCATAAGGTCCCATAGTCATTACTATACTCCTCCTTGTTACCCTCTCATAGCCCCCTATCATCCAACTTCTTCCTTCACACATACCTTCCAACCATTTACATATTTCTTAATCATACCATGTCTCCTCCACTGTCTCAAATCCTTCTCTCTCTCACCATACGTCTTCTAATTCCTCTATACCATGCTACCTCTTATTCCTCTCACAAACTACCCACTTCTTTCAGATCCCCCACCATCACCACCAACACCCAACCTCACCCCTCCAGATTCCACTTTCACACCATATCCTCCTCTCTACTTCAACCAAAACCACTTCACTACATTAAGCTAAAACTTTTTCCCTCCCCAATAAAATGCCAAATACCTAAAGCTATATTACACCTCCCACAAAACTCAAGGAATAAACCTAACCCCCTGCTCCCATTCCCTTTTAACTTCCTATGCTTTGCTGGTGACATACACCCCAACCCAGGCCCTACTACCAGCAACATTCCAACTCCCATTACTGCTACCAATATTACCATCCCTAAATTTCTCAAACTCCTGACCATCAATGCCCAGAGCCTAAAAAACAAAATAGCCCACTTCCATGCCTGGCTATACCATACACTTCCTGACATAGTAACTGTCTCAGACACATGGCTAAAACTCAATATTTCCGATTCTGAATTCCTTCCCCCTGGATTTCAAGCTCTCAGATATGACCACCTAAATAGGAAAGGGGGAGGAGTAGCTTTAATCTACTCTAGCCTACTCTCCATCACTCTCTACCAAAACCCTATTCCTCAATTCAACAATACCAAACTAGTCATAAGAATACTCAAAATAAGCAACTATAAAAGCACTTGCATAATAGCCCTCTACATCCTCCCTGGAAATAATACATCTACACTCAAAGACATTCTACTATGGGCCTCAACCAATATTAAGCTTGAGACATACATCCTAGAATATGTAAACATTGACTGGAACAAAATTAATAACAATAATCCCACCATCTCAATCAACCTATTTAATTTCAGTCAACTTACAAATACCACTACCAGACCCAATAAAAACAAACCCCCAGGCTTCATACTTGACTAGATCCTAGACTCTCACCCCAATAAAATGTCCCATAGTAGCACCTTACCAGACTCCATTAGTGACCACTTGCCAGCTTTCATCCATAGAGCAACCCCCACCACTCCTCACCAACACCAATATAACCACACATGAAACCTCACAAACTTTAACACCACAACTTTCTCCAATTCTCTCAAACTAATAAACTGGCACAATCTAAAAACTCTTCATCTAGACCATGCCATTGAATTCTTCAATGCAACCTTCTTAGATACCCTTAACTCCTATGCCCCTCCTAGAGCAAAATGTATGAAAACCAATTTAGCCCCATGGCTTACTAAAGACACCAAAATACTTATGCAACAAAGGGACAAGACCTCTTTACCATCACAATAAGCACCTTGACACCCTTCTTAAATATAAACAACTCCGTAACCTAGCCAAAAAACATATTATACAGGATAAAAAAATCATGCTATACCAAACTCCAATCTAACCATTCCAAAAACCCAAAAAATTCTGGAATTCCATCAACTCTTTCTCAACCCAGCTACCAAAACAAATCCTTGCCTGGACACTAGTAAGTCTGACCCAGCAATAGCCACATTATTCAACTCCTTTACTAACTCCATAATAGAACTCACCAAGACCTTCCCAAACACCCCCCCCCAATCAAAGCCCCTCCCCAACCAACCATCCCTATCTCTTCTCCCATCTTTCATCTCAAACCCACTTCCACCTCATATATAAAAAAACTCTTCTCTAAGCTTAAGCCATGCTCCAGTGCGCCTGACAACATGCCCTCACTGTTTCTAAAACTTGCAGCAGACAGCATTGCCATCCCCCATTAGCATTCTCATTAACAGATCCATACAGGAATCTTATGTCCCCAAACTGTGGCATGCAGCCTTTATCCTACCCCTCCACAAAGGAGGCAAAAATAATAGCATCTCCAACTTCCGGCCCATAGCCATTCTCTCACTTATTTCAAAGATACTCGAAAAATGCATCCACTTCCAGCTCATTCCTTTCCTTACAAATAACCAACTCTTCACCCCAACTCAACATGAATTCAGTCCTGGCCACAGCACAATAACTGCTCTTCTCTCTTTCGTAGCCATAGTAAACCATGCCCGTTACTCTGGAGAACTTGTATCCACAGTCCTCCTGGACCTCTCCAATGCCTTTGCTACTGTGTCCCATTCCCACTTCCTAGACCACCTTTCTAGACTGTTAAATGGAAAACTGGCACCTGAACCTTCCTTCCAACCCCAACCGGAGTACCCCAGAGATCCATACTCAGCCCAATGCTCTTTAGCATCTTTATTAATGAATTCCACACAGCCATTCCTAATACTAAGAGAGTTCAATATGCCGACGACTCAACTCTAGTTTGCTCAGCTTTTAATATCCCCAAACTCCAAACTAAAACTCAAACCGCTTTTTCTACTACTGAGAACTGGATGCTTCAAAATCACCTCTCTCTAAATGCCACCAAATCTAAAATTCTACTATTCTCTCCCTCTTAATCTCACCCTGTTGACAAAACCTCCTTCAATATTATCAGTCATGCCAACTCCACTATAGAAGTTGTTCCTTTTGCTAAACTTCTTGGGGGTCACTATTGATGAACACCTAAAATTCGATACTCATATTCAGCTAAATATTAAAAAAACACATCAGAAACTTGGCGTGCTGTATAGAAACTCCCACTGTCTCTCCCCTTCCACAAGACAGACCCTCCCCACTACCTACTTACTACCATATCTGATGTATCTGATGTATGGTGACCCTCTACTAACCAACCTATCTTCCTCCATGTCTTCTAAACTGGAAACCTGCTACAACAAAATCTCAAAGTTCGCCACCAAGTCCAAGTACTCTACCCACCACTGCATACCTCTCCACCTACTGCAATGGCTAGAACTTCCCAACTACCTGGACTACCTCCAACTCACTACAGCCCACAAGCTTATTTTAAGTCTACTAAGTGCCCTGCACTAACAAACATCTTACCACTATACACCCTTCATAGAACACTAAGATCTGCCACCAAAATCTAATTTCTGTACACAAACCAAATCAGCCCCCAGGTCAGCTTCTCCTTTCCTTTTCCTTAGCCAAAAATGGAACTCTCTTCCTCCTTCTCTAAGAATTTCTGAAAACTTTAATCACTTAAAAACCCAGCTCTATTCCTACTTCTCCAATAACAGGAAATGCAATTGCACTCTACCTTCCTAATCCTGCCTAATACATGCATACATCCATACACATAAAGTATCCTCCACCTTACCCAATAAGAAATCAATCTTACTTACTGTTTTCATACAAATGTGACTTTTATACCATTCTCAGATGATTTAAAACCTCAGTACTATGCTGACTGTACTACTGTTCTCTACTGTATAAACATGTAAATATGCATTGTATAATATACTATGTTGCTATTTTACTTTGCTTATGTTTTACTTTATAATATGTACTACTTGCTTAACTGTTACTATATCTACTATGTTTTATGGAGCTTTTCTCCCCGGGCCTCCACTGAAAACAGGCTCCTTGAGCCCAGTGGACATCCCCGGTCATCAAACTGTAAATAAATAAATAAATAAATAAATAAATACATATGGACCACTGTGTCTACAAAGGCAACTTCTCAAAGAGAGAGTCAGGAGATAATAAATCCTCTTTTTCTGACCCTAGGTCTGAAGGACAATGAATTTGTGAAGATTATGCTCAACACTCATCTCCAGAAATCAGCTCCTTATCAGAGGAATCTATCTCTAATCCTCTTAGATTGGTTGGATGATCAGGGAGTAACAGCAGTATGGACAGACAAACCCTGAGGAGGTTTAAGAGCCATAAAGGTATTAAACAGCCCTTGAATAAAGTCCTGCCACTCACTGTGAGGATACTTAACAATAGAAGAAACATGTTTTTTTTCCCTTTTTTAAAGGAACATCAGCCTTGACCAATCTAAGAGGTTCAGAGACCTGTCTAGACTTAATAAGTGTAGTAGGCACCTCTTCTCTAAAAAAGATTTGGGGAACTTCTTTGGCAAATGTGTGGCCTGGGTGAAACCATCTACTCTCAGAGGACAAACGAGAACTAGACTGCATGACGGCCTCTGACTGACTTCATCCAACCCAAGAGAGACATCTGGGGGAAGCTGGACAGCAGCAGGATCATCAAAACCTCTGTGAAGGAAGATTCAGCCATGATACCTTGGTTCAATTGTTTTAAGTACTAATTTTCCAAATAAATGGATAGGGAAGAAAAATGGGTGTGGAGAGTCTTCGGTACAAAAGCCTGAGAGATAGCATACTAGGTACGGTCGTGGGTGGCACCTAAGCAGGAAAGGCACTTATCATGTCTGTCTTTATGAGAGCTCTGGCTTCCACACTTGCATTTTTCCTTCCTGGATGACCTGAAGACAAGTAAAGGAGGCAAAAAAGAAAAAAGGAACCAGAACAGGTCGCTTAAATATAAGGGTCTATATGAGCCAGCTCACCGAAGGATGTGTAGACTGAATTTCAAATACGGCGTAGAGACTGGCGGCAAAGAAGTTCTGAGGACTGAATGCACATATATCATCTTTATGCCCTAAGCATGCACTGGTAACATATGCCTGACATACACCAAGGTGATGTAAAGGCTTGAGTATACTGGCCAAACATTAGTCTATCCTCAGCAGGATATCCCACGTATAAAGAATACTGGAACAGTAATAAGGAAGATCAATAAAAGCTATCATAATGGTACTAGTAACATCATTATCAGTAAAACAAGTCTTCCTTATAGTTGTAATAGTCATTGCAGTCACTGTCTTTATGTTATCAGAATAATATATTATATTGCCCACAAACTTAGGAGATTTTTTTCTAAAGTTTCTCAAACTGTCATATCTTAAAAACTGTACAACCTAGTCATATATTTTTAATCAGAACACTTTTCTTAACCAGAAGTAAAATGTTATATGGTAGGAAGATACCCAAATCTCTGAGTGTTTCCTTGTTGAGATATTTACAGAAATATGAAAAAATATGCTAAACTGTATAATTGGCAATATAAATAACATCTTAATATGTGCAGTTTACTGTGCAAATATCAATGATAGTTTTTTCAGCATCCCCTAAGGCTTCAGCTAATGCCATGCAATAAAATTACTTACATGTATGTAAATACCGCATACCATAATTACTACTAAAGAACCAGCCGTATATGCAGCATAGAATTTTGCAAGTGGAGCACAAGTAGACATAAAGAATGAATTTTCTATCACACACCTTGTCGTTTCACACTATGCCCCCCTCCCCAAAAAATGTACTGTAGAACTTGCATTTATAAACCATAAAATTCTGGTAAATTGAAGTATAAATAACTAACATAAAAAGCAGCTAGAAACACTTATAATAAAACAGATGCTGCTTGTACATTTCTATTTAAAAAAAAAGGAGCAAAAAATGCTCAGTCATAAATAAAAGTCTGTAGCATGCAAATCTTTCTATTAAAGAGAAAGAGGGTAACTGTATTTATAAAACACAAAGCTGGAAAGGTTAACCTTTCTTCATCTCTCTGTGATGCATTAAGGTAAGTTAAAATACAACAGTTTGTTAACCATATCTTTCAAAGAAAAATAACTGTTACCAAAAACAGAGCAGAAATAAAGTACAGTTTTGTACCTACCATAAATGTAGATGTTCGAGGATATCCATTGCTGCAGTCCTGACATATGGGTATTCCGCTGTCCACCATCGGCCCGAATACCAAAGGGCTAGAATCTGGCGTCGGTCATGGCGCTCGAGGCTGACATCAGTATGTGCCAGTACAAATGCGCATGACCGACGCCATACCCTCAGTCTTTCTTGCCTCAGACGTCAGAATGCAAAAAACACCACCCAAAACCCAAACCTAAATAAGGGGGTAGGAGGGAGGGAAACTTGGACTGCAGCAATGGATATCCTCGAACATCTACATTTATGGTAGGTACAAAACTGTACTATGTTCTTCGTCTACCATTGCTGCAGTCCTGACATATGGGTAGAATCCCAGAGCAACGGAAAACAGGGAGGACGGCCAACTAAATAGAATTAGGAGCTGCTAACATGCCCTGTAGAATAGCAGTGGCAAACCCAGCCCTAGACCTAGAATAAAGAGGTAAATGATAATGCTCAGTATATGTATGTACAGAACTCCAAGTAGCTGCCTCCAAAATGTCCTTAGCAGCTACCCCTCTCAAAAAAGCAGTAGAGGTGGCCGTAGCCCTAGTAGAGTGAGGCCTGATCCCAGCAGGAACATCTTTCCCATGATGAGAACAACAAAAAGCAATACAATGGCCAATCCACTTGGAGATAGTGTGTTTTGAAACAGCTTTCCCTTGTGAAGTCAAAGCAAAAGAAACAAACAACTGTTGAGACCTTCTGAACTCTGTGGTTCTGCTCAAATAATATCTTAAATGCCTATGCACATCCAAAGAATGCAAAACTTTCACCCCTGTATTTTGGGGGTCAGCAGAAAAAGTAGGCAAATGTATAGATTTGGTTCAGTGCCACATATGAAATCACTTTAGGCATAAAAGCAGGATTAGTACGTAAGGAAACTCTGTCCTTGTGAAAAATCAGAAATGGTTCTACTGCCATGAGGGCCTGTAATTCAGAGACCCTTCGAGTAGAAGTAACAGCCAACAAAAAAGCAGTCTTCCAAGACAACAACTTCAACTCAGCTGTAGCTGCAGGTGCAAATGGAGGCAGAGTCAGCTTCTCCAAAACAAAATTAAGATCCCAGGCTGGAGTGGGAGCTCTTCTCGGGGGTCTCATATTCCTTGCCCCTCTAAGAAACTGTTTAACCAATGGACGAGAAAACAAAGGAGGGTCACATTCATAGTGAGCAGAAATAGCTGCAGCATGCACTTTAACAGAAGAGAAAGACAATCCCTTGTCTAACAAAACGGTCAAATATTGCAAAATACAACTCAAGTTAGGCAATTTAACATCAAAGCCGTGAGCTGCACTCCAAAGAAAAAATCTCTTCCATTTATCAGCATAAACTTTCCGAGTAGTAGGACGCCCGGCTTCCAAAAGAACATCCAAAACTTGTTGTGGAAGCTGCAGGCCTTCCTTCCTCAAAACTGAATTCTCCAGGATGTCAGGTAAAGAGATTGCACCCTGATATTGAGAAAATGATTGTCCTCCTGAGTCAATAAGTGAGGAAACTGTGGTAATGGCCAAGGTGTCCCATGAATTAAACTCCTTAAGAGAGGGTACCAATGTTGTCGAGGCCAATCTGGTGCTATCAGAATCATGCGAGGCATTTCCCTCTTGACTTTCAACAATACCTTTGGAAGAAGAGGCAAAGGAGGAAAGGCATACACGTGCAGGTTTCTCCAGCTGAAGGATAGTGCATCTATTTTCCAGGCTTTCGGATGAAATAGCCTTGTGCAAAACTTTGGCAGTTGATAAGTCAGAGGAGAAGCGAACAGATCTATGTCTGGAGTTCCCCAAGCCATGGCCAACTGCAGAAACACCTGATGATCCAACTTCCATTCGCGAGGATCCACAATCTGTCTGCTCAGAACATCTGCTAAAGAATTTTGTGCTCCTGGCAGAAACTGTGCTCGAAGAGTGATGTGCAGTTTTAAAGCAGTTTCCCATACTAGCATTGCTTGTCTGCACAATGGATAAGAATGGGTTCCCCCTTGCTCGTTGATGTACCACATGACTGTTGTGTTGTCTGTTCGAATCAACACCAGTCCTGATTGAAGTAGGCTCTTGAATGCTTCCAAAGCAAATTGAACTGCCAGCATCTCTTTCATGTTGATATGTAAATGAAGTAGCTCTGGGGGCCAAAGGTCTTGAATCCATTTTCCTTCGAGATGAGCTCCCCAGGCCGACTCCGAGGCGTCATTCGTTAATATCTGACATGCCTCTGGCTGGGTCACAGAGAGTCCCTTGTTTAGGTGACATTCCTGAGCCCACCACAGAAATTCTTTTTGTATGCAAGGGAGAATCTGAATGACAGTGTCCAAATCGTGGCTGTGTTGAGTCCACACGCTTTTGAGAAACCATTGTAACTTCCTCATATGCAGTTTGGCATTGGGAAGCACTAGAATACAAGATGCCATGAACCCTAAGGCTTGAAGGACTGTCCTTGCAGTCAGCCTGGACATTACTGAAAGCTGTTGGAAATATTGATGAAGATGTCTTTGTTTGTCCAGGGTAAGAAATGCCATCTGGGTTGCTGTATTCAGTCTCACACCCAGAAAACACATCTCTTGTGAGGGTACTAGACTGGACTTTATTTCGTTCACAGAATACCCTAGGCATCTTAAAACTGTCATTACATAGTGAAGATGTTGAAGAAGTTCTTGCTTGCCTTGAGCCAGAAACAAACAGTCGACCAGATAAGGATAAATTTGAATTCCTTGTAGTCTGAAAAAAGCAATTACTGGAGCCAGGACTTTTGTGAATACCCTGGGCGCAGTAGACAAGCCAAAGGGCAATGCAGAGAACTGAAAATGCAAATTCCCATTCCGAAATCTCAGGAACTTCCTGGAACTGGGCCCGATAGGAATGTGAAGATAGGCCTCTGTGAGATCCAGAGTTACCATCCAATGAGCCCTGCCCAGCATAGGCAGCAACTGCTGCAACGTTAACATCTTGAACTTTGGAATTTCCAAAAAGGTGTTTAGAATGGACAAATCCAGAATTGGTCTCCAAGTATTTACTTTTTTTTTTTTTTTTGGCACTAAGAAAAGACGGGAATAAAACCCTGTGCCTCTTTCAGCAGAAGGTACTTCCTGTATTGCCCTCCACTGAAGCAGAGAAGAAATTTTTTTTTTTTTTTTTTTTTTGCCTGTGCTTCCAGTCTTTGCTGATGAGGCACATCTGGCATACCTTTGAAAGGAGGGAAAGTGTGGAAATAAAATTTGTAGCCTCGATTTACAATGTCCAATACCCATTGTCCTGGGTAACCAAAGCCAATACTTTGCAAAAAGTCCCAGTTTTCCTCCTAGAGGAGCTGCCAGCATGGCAGAGTCCGACAGCTGAAGACGCAGGTCATTGAGTTTGTTTCCGAAAGGACTGACCCCTGCCCTCCCCAGCAGAAGGGGTAAAAGAATCCAAAGTCCTAGGAGTAGCAGGGTCCTGAGAGGAAGCTCTACCCCTACCTCGCCTAGACCTGCCCCTAGACTGATAATCCGAAGAGGGAAAAGACCACCCTTTAGTAGGCCAATTCCTACTGAACTTAGGGGGCTGAACCTGTAAACAATCCTTAACTGTCTGCATAGACTTAGCGTTTTCCTCCATTATTTCAAAACTGATTCAACCGGAGGGCCAAAAGAACATCAGACTGCAAAGGAGCATCCATAATCCGAGCCTTAACATGCTCTGACAACGTCTGAACTTTTAACCAGGCATGCCTGCGAAGAACTAAACTAGTAGCAGCCACCCTGGAAGAAGCCTGTAAAGCATCAAAACCACATTGCAAAGAATGCTTACCAACTTGGTCTGAAACATGCACTAAATCCTGAAGCTCTGTACATTCAATACCTTCAGATAAAGCATCAACTTTACATTTCAATTGGCCCAGCAAATAATTTTGACAATGTAAAGCACTCATAGCTAAAGTGGAAGAGGTATACAACTTCTTACCCCACCTATCCAGAGCTCTAGCATCCATGTCCAAAGGAACTGGATTCTTAACCACAGCAGCCCTGACACCCTTGGGGCCTTGATGAATGGTGTCTGGGTCAGCCCTAGGACTCTTGTATAAATACTAGTGAGCTTCTGGTACCCTGCAGTATCTATCTGGTTTAGCAGGGGCAGGAGGCAAAGAGTCAGGGTTAAGAGAAGCCTCAGAAAATACATCCTGAACAACATCCAATACAGGGGGAATAGCCAAAGGCCTATGCTGAGGCAAAAACAAGAATTCTCTAAGCCTTTTACGAGAATCAGAATAATCCTGGCCTTCCCATTTAAAATGCTCCCTCATGGAATGCAAGGTTTCAGAAAAAGAAAAATCTTCAGGAGGGGACGCAGAGGGAGGAGAATCCTCAGCCTCTGAATCAGAGTAGGGAGGGAAATCCTGGAGCTCTTCCACAGAAGAATCAGGGTCATTGGAAGACTGATCCAGACCCTCTATCCCTGGCTCTACCCTGGGCCTTTTCTCAGGGGGAGGCATAGAACCCCTAATTGAAGTAATCAAATCCTCCGCCACCTTTAACATGTGCTTTCTAGGAGCTGGACCCTGTGGACAGACACCAGCAGGGGCAGAATTAGATTTTAGAAAGGCTTTTACTATGAGAAGGGGGAGGCCTAGAAACTCTGTGAGGGGAGGGAACCACCGACACAAGAGAAGCCCCTTCAGCCTGGCCTACAACAGGAGAAGCCACTTCCTGAAGTAGCAAAGGCTCCCCTTGAGACTCTGCTAAACTGTCAGAAGGAGTCGTTGAAGTAGTCGGTGGCTTCACCGAACCGGCGTCCGCAATGGACTCATCTTGTTTGGACCGCAAAGGATTACTCCTTGCGTGTTTTAGCCGAACTGGGCGGAGAATCCGACGGCATGTTATAATTGCACCGTTTACCAAACACTAGCCTAGCACAGTCCAAGCGACGTGTAATAGTGCGCTCAACAAAGGCAGCACAAAAGCAACACCCAACAACGCCGTGCTCAGGCCCAAACAAGGAATACAGAGTAAATGGTAATCCCTATGAGGAATCTGTTTCCCACAAGAAATACAGTTATTAACTTTTTCTGACAGCCGGTAATACTGAGGCAAGAAAAAGACAAAAGTGTCCCCAACGGGGTACTTAGCCCAGCTTGGTCTCCGGTCTGAAACTCGAAAACCGACAATTCCAGAAAGCCGAACGGCACTTGCAAACACTGCTTCTGCTTAGGACCACGCGGCAAGAAAGACTGAGGGTATGGCGTCGGTCATGCGCATTTGTACTGGCACATACTGATGTCAGCCTCGAGCGCCATGACCGACGCCAGATTCTAGCCCTTTGGTATTCGGGTCGATGGTGGACAGCGGAATACCCATATGTCAGGACTGCAGCAATGGTAGACGAAGAACATCGTGCCACAATATCTACATTAAGTCACTTTAGCTTCATTTCTGTGTGGAAAAAAAATTCCAGGCTCCCACAATAGTAAAAAAAGCAGCCGTCAGTTTCCAGCACACACACAACAGATCTGAAGCCAGTCAGAATTGTAACTAATGAAGACCGATGTTTCAGCAAGAAAAAAACGTAAAAAAAAGTAAGTAACCTTGCAAGGCAACTCCCAAGCACTACAGTTCTAGTAACTAATGTACTACAGTCAAAATCACAAATAAGCAAGGGGGCAATGCTGGTCACCTACAAAACTATTTACAAGGAAATTAAAGTAAGCTGTAATTATGGCTACAGCCAGTAAAACACTGTCCCAAACTTCCAAGTATTGTTACACTAGCCACCTCTCAATTAATGAAATGTTGGTATATGTTTTTGCTGGCTTCCCTCCCCCACTTTATACCACAAAAATTAATTAATTGAAGATGTAATTCATGTAAGATAAGCACTCCCACCCCTAACAAACAGCAAACAAAAACAAACAAACAAACAAAAGAAGCCTTAATTACTGTTCTTGGGTGGGAGCAGTTGCCATTAAAGGAGCACTACAGGCAAATGATGAAAAACTTATTTTTATCTTGCCATGAATTACTGCACCTCCTAAAACTGCCTGCAGCAAAATAAGTACTCATTCCTAATTTTATGGGGGTTTTTTTAACCATTGTCTGCTGTCATGGGGGCAGACATCCTGATTCCTTTGCAAAGCTAAATATGTCCCATAATGCACTATGAGAGCAAAGATTGTGATAAAAAGTAGTACTACCATTTGTTCTCAGACTACACATCCATTCATTCAGAATGGAACACCTGAAAAAAATGCCAAGTTTTTGAGTTTGGAGATCATGTATCATTGACTGGTTGGCAATGAGTTTTACAAATATTGTTCCTACTGATACACTGCATATTCTCTGAAAGAAGCTTGCAAAAGTGTCAACAAATTCCTGAGATAAAAAAAAATACTTTTTACAAAGAGCAGTTTTGCAAGTTTCATTTCCTGGCCCCGTTACTGCTCCCATCACCCCTCTTTCAATGAGATAGAGTCTCACATTTCTAGCTTGGCTAGATACAACTAATTAGTCAACTTTGCTTGATAATAGACATCAAACAAATCACAGCCTGGTGTGCCACTAAAACTGTTCCCTCATAGGTCTCTTAATTTCTGAATAGCATTTCCCAGGAATTATTTCTAAGACAAAGCACACCCATCAATGCAGAGGTTAAGCCAAGCTATCCATTTCTTAAAATGTGCACAGTAAAACATTCAATTTGAATTGCATTTTGGCTACTGACATGGTTACCTTCATAGGTTCATAGGTTGATACTAGGCTATCTGCCCTAGGGCATTTATAAGCCTAGCCAGAGTGTGTTTGGCTTTCACCACCCTTTTAGATTAGTTGACTGTGCCTCTGTATAGTAGGTCACAGATGATAGCCCTTTTAAGGTTAGTTTACTGTGCCTCTGTCTAGTAGGGACACAGAAGAGATCCCAGGGGTAAACCCATCCACTCGTCAAGATTTCTCTTGAAGAGAGTCATTGAGGGGCTCTGCCTAACATGGATTAGGATTTTGTTCCAGAGTGAGGGGAGCCTCTGGGATATGAATCTGTCCCTCCAGCATGTCCTATTTATTTCTGTGCTGAGGTTTAAGTCCCTGGAGCATGTAGCTCTAAGGGATTTGGATTTCCTGAGGTGGAGCATGTCCATTAATTCTGGTTTGGACATGGCTTTATACGTCAGGCACAGATCGCCTCTGAGTAGGCGGTAAGCAACTGAGTAGAGCTGGGGTTTCTTTAACCTAACTGCGTAGGGCATCTGTTTGAGTCCCTTGATCCTCTTGGTGAGGTATTTTTGGGGTCTTTCCAGTTGCCGCAGGTGTCAGGTAAGGTACATCCCAAATGAGGCATTGTATTCAATTATGGGCCTGATGAGTGATGAGTAGAGGGGCACAATGACCTCTCTTGATCTAGATGTGAACCCTTTTGTGATAAGGTGGACTATATAGAAGGTCTTTCTAATCACATTGGCAACGTGATTGTCAAAGGAGAGATATCCCTAATTACTTCTTCTGTACTTAATGGATTACCACCTATGTGGTAATTTGTGGGCACTTTGTTTTTCCCAAAGGGGATGACTATGCACATTTTGGCATTTAGCTTTAGGCCATGGCTCTGGCACCAGTTATCCATCTCTGTGAGTCCCTTTTGGAGGATGCTTGTGCCAGTCAGTGAGTCAATTATGGCACCCAGTTTGCAGTCATCTGCGAACTTGGTCAGCCATAGTCCTTCCGTGTTAGCAAATACCTCAGAGAAATATATACCGAACAAGAGAGGTCCCAGGACTGAGCCTTGTGGGATGCCACTTGTAACTGGTTTAGAGTCTGACATGGCACCTGCAATTCTGACCATGTGGGTTCTATCCCTGAGCCAGTTTGCAACCCATCTTGTGACATAGGGGTTGATATTTAAGCTGGTGAGCTTATTTATGATGACTGAGTGCGGTATTGTGTCGAAGGCTTTTGCGAGGTCCAGGTAGGCTGTGTGGACTACCTTCCCTTCATCTATGGCCTTGGTGACTATTTCAAAGAAGTCGACCAGGTTCAAGAGGCAAGATCTCCCCTTAACAAAGCCGAATTGGGTAGGATCCAGTGTTTGGAGGTTCCCAATGTCTTTTTTATGAGTTCTATGATGATACCCTCCATAGCTTTGCAGACCAGGCTAGTCAGGCTTATAGAGCGATAGTTTTCTGGGTCCATTGTGGCACCACCTTTGTGGAGTGGGACCACTGTTGCTGTACGCCATTCCTTGGGTACATAGCCTGTAGTAAGGCTGAGATTGAACAGTGACTTTATGTGAGGGTTCAGTTCTTCTTGGAGCTCATGTAAGATGCAGCCTGGGACAATGTCTGGTCCCATTGATGCTGTGTTTTTTGCTTTGGAGAGGGCAGCTCTCACCTGTGCATCTGTGATATCAGGGAGGCTACACTCTGTTGGGATAGACATTTGCTCTTTTGGGGGGGAAGGGGGGAGAAGTTTGCACTGAACCTGTCTGCCAGGATGCTGGCAATGTCTGTGGGTTCAGTGTATTTTTTGCCATTTTGCACTAACTCAGAGCATGTCTGGGAGTTGCCACCCAGGTTCCTGACATAACTAAAGAAGGCCTTGTGATTACCTTTAGCACCTTGTGCAATTTTTCTTTCGAAGCTGGCCTTAGATAATTTTATGAGGGATCATAGTTTCTTGCTACTACTGATCAGAGATGCCTTCCCTTTTTGGGATTTTGCTCTATTGTGTAGTAGCTTCCTCCTTCTGTTGTATAGCTTATTTATGGCTGGGGTCCACCAGACAGGTCTCCTGCCTTTGGAGGAGTGAGTCTTGGTTTTATTTGGGATAGCACGATCCATGCATTCCTGTAGGTGTCCATAGAATGCATTTGTAAAGGATTCTGCGGTTTGGGCCGTATTTTCCACTGGCCCAGGGGCTTTCAAGGATTCCACTTCGGTTTTGAGAAGTGTGAAGTTTACTTTTGTTCTTCACTGTGGTTTCCTTGGCTAGGGGTGGGGACGGGATATGGATGTCCAGTGAGATTAATTTATGGTCAGATCTTACCAATGAGGGGTATACCTCTGGTATGGAACATAGAGTCCCCATGTTGGTGATGATCAGGTCCAATATGTTTTCCCCTCTTGTGGGAGTGGTGACCAGTTGTTCCATAGCATTTGAGTTTATAAATTCTAGGAAGTGTTGGGCGAGGGTGTTGGGGCTTGAGTAGTGCTCTGAATTTATGTTTGGGTAGTTGAAGTCACCCAATATGATATTGTTTGGAGAGACCTTCATATTCTCCAGTGTTCTCAGGAAAGCTCATTGGGGTTCCTGAGTTTGGGAGGGTGGTTTGTAGCAGGCTACAAACTGAAAGGCAGTTTTGCCCACTGTTAGTTGCACATGGCTGGTCTCTGATGCTTTGTGCAGTGCCACTAACCTGGAGGTGTGGGTATCTTTGATGAATATGGATACTCCCCCTCCTTTTGTGGTTCGGTCTGAGTTTTGAGGCCGAAAAGCATGGTATGAGGTATAACCTGGTAGTGCTGGGGTGCTCTCAGGAGCCTTGAACCAGGTTTCTGTTACTGCACAGATATTGATATTCTCCATAATAAGGAGAGCCTCAAGTGCGTGCATCTTGAGGTTTAGACTTCTGGCATCTTTACATAGTTATTCTGTTATAGCATGACCTGAACAAGGGAGCCCGCAGGACTTTTTGCAGGGGGGGTGCAAACCCAGAGCCCAGCCCATGGAGCACCACCCCCTCCACTCACGGAGCCCCACCCCCTCCACCCATGGAGCCCCACCCTCTCCACCCACAGAGCCCCACCCCCACACAGCCATTACAGGGTCCCATTACTTGGCTATTTCTCTCCAGTTGCCATAAACACTGTTCAAAACTCTCAGTGTGCATACTGTCTTATGCTTTACTTCTACAGTGATTACAGGTATCTAGATTTAATTAGGAATCCATGATAAGTTTTTTTTACATACCCCATGTACATTGCAACTAACTCAAGGGAACTTTCAGCTGGCAGCCCTTTTGAATTCTGATCAAGAAGGCTTGGCTGTTCAGTTCTCTATACTGGAATAATTTCTCATTCATTGCTAATAATCATTTTATTTACTTGGGTACTAACAGAGTTTTACTTTTTACCTAACATAAAGACAAGATATTTGTTTTACCTCAAAATACTTCTCCTTGTTTTATTTATTTATTTGCAAGTGACTTAGAAACAACTACTGGAGAATAGTGTTCATTAGCTCAGTATTTTTCATAAAGGACACTAAACTGAGTCTCATGAGCCTGTTCAGATTATACAGATTTAAACAGATTAGTTTATAACACTAGTGTTCTTTGGCTTCCAAGATTAGCTCTCAGTAACACAAGTTGTTGTTTAAATAAAAGCTGGCATTCTGTGCTCTGAATGTACAACACATTATAGCTGTATTTAACTTAAACTGTGTGCATTCACTAAATTATGTATATCTTTTAATTAATGCTTAATCAAGCATGTCTTCATAATCCCAACATTGACATAGTTGCAAATCATCACTTCATCTGTTTACAGATAATTCCAATAGCCCTGATATATGCACATTAATTATTTTTTCAAGATTAGTTTTACTGAGTGGGCAAGGGAAATTCTGGGTGTTTTCTGATTTTGTGTGGTTGACCCATAAGTTATATAAAACTGGGTCTGCATTATCACTGATGTGAACAACTTCATTATATGCTTAACTAAAAGCTTTAGACCTTTTTTCGTGACACAGCCATTACAGTATCCTTCCTATTACTGTGATAAGAAAGAGTAGCCATGCATAAGAAGTGTACATATTTATACATATGATTATGCACAATTATTATATACAGATTGTATTAATTATAATATAAAATAATTTAATTATATCCCTTCTATAATACAGCACCACTTGTTAGACTGTGTTTTAAATTTATAGTTTTGAATGTTTTTCCAGCAAACAATGAAACAAAACATGAGTCAATAATGACAAACTGCCCAATTCAAAACATTTCAACCATAAAAAGCCACCTGAATTATTGCATTTAATGCCACGCTGTACATATGAATGAAACAGTTCTTGTTTTTTTTCTTAACAATGACCTCCAAAGCCTGTGATGTGACCCAGTGCTTTCTGTCACTATTGCTTTATGTAGTTGCCTTAGTTGTATACTTGTAGTATATCTCTCATCCTCTCAGCAACAGACTCATGGAGAAAGCTTCCAAATCAGATGTCTTTGAAAATAGCAATATCACAGATTTAGTAAGCTCACAAAATAAGACTACGTGAATTAGCATTCCTTTTCTGAAGAATGAAAAGTCTTTAATTGCAATGAATGTCATTATTCGTTCATAAGAGTCCAACACCTTTTTAAAAAAAAAAATCATGGCTTGTACTATGTCAGAGCAAAAGTATAATCCAAAATTAGGGACACTTGTGGTGTGCACTGATAAGTGATCCAACATTCCTCATCTGGTCGTCATTACAACTACTCCAAATCAGACAGCTATGTAATACTTCATCACACACATGTATTGAAACAATACCAACAGCTGTAGCAGTGATACCATACTCCAAACAGGCACTCAAACAATTTTAATTTCTCCATTTTAAAATGCATAACATTCATACCACACTTACAAAGACATACCTCCACTCCCCTCAAGCACACAGCCACCCACACCCACATAACATACCATTCAGCTTCAAGGCTTTTCCTAAGTCTCTGCAAAACACTGCTGTAATAGCTTTGGCAAATGAAAATGACTGATGGATGTTAGCTCAGGACATGGTTTAAACAGTCAGATTTTGATTCAAGATTATTAAGATGCTTAGCTTAACAAATAATTAAATCTTCCTCAAGATTATTGTAGAATGACTCAGGTTTCTATTTGTTTTAATTTTAATCATATTCGTGCTGCCTTTCCCTTGCCATAGTTACTAAGTGCCTGAGTTAAAAGTTAGAAAATTACTGAAGACACAAATTGGACAATCTTGTCCCCACTTCCACTGGGCCTGCTATTGCCACCTTTACAATCATTATCTTGCTGTGTGAAGGAAGGACAGGCAAATGGAATTCTCAGAATTGTAGTGGTGGCTGTGTACAATGGATTTCATTCAGAGACATTAAAAGAGTTAGATCTCTTGAGAACATTTTGGGTCCCATCAGCGTACCTCACAACTGCTTAGTGTAAGAAATTAGGACAAAGCCAAAAACAATGTAGGAAAAAGGCCAAAATCAGGAAGGATTTTAAATATTGCTATTATAAACTTTGAAAGTTTGCATGAATAAAAGTTTTTTCATTAACATGCATTTTTCTGAAAGACATGGAGTCTCAGACTTTAATGTCTGTCATAATTTAGTGACTTCAATCCTCAATGATTGGTCAGAGAGCCATAATTATTTTGATGAACAGACCAAAAATATGAGGGAAAAATGTGGGCATTCTGCAAAATTCTGGGCTGTTGAGATTTATACTCCCCTGGCATAAGACTGCTACGAGAGATGGCTAACTCATTCTTTTTACTGACTCAAGGCTGTCTCCTTGCATGCATCCCTGAATTGATTTGAAGGATTACATTTCATTTATTTGGTTTGACTGGCATCTTCAAAGCATGGCTGTAGCCATGTCCCCATGTAGCTGAGTGAGTATGTTGGTTATAATTTTAAACATGAATGTAGCTGTTTTCCATTCTCAGTAGTGAGATATAGAGTGATCTTATGAAGACCAAACCTTGCCATTCTGTGTACATGCAAGAATGTGTGTGTGTGTGAGTGTGTGTGTGTGTGTGTGTGTGTGTGTGTGTGTGTGTGTGTGTGTGTGTGTGTGTGTGTGTGTGCGCGCGCTCATGTGTGCATGCGTGTGTGTGTGTATGTCTGCATGCATATTATTGATATTAGTACATTATTTACAGAATTCATACAAGAGAAAAAAAGAATAAAGGTATAACGAATCAAGGCGTAAACTGTTATGTCAGGAATGCCTGCACAGTACTACATATCTTTAAAGCACTTTTGCTTATCATCTGCCAGGGTCCAATTCATGCCAATATGAAAATGCAGTTTAGAAATATTTAAAATATGTTTTGTTAATCAGAGTTCAAAATTCCTCAAAATAAATCAAATAGTTTAAGAAACTAACAGGATCATAAATCAGGAGTGCTCATGTTATAGGTGTATTTGCATATGCATGTGACAGTCTGACATATGCTATGACTGTAAGGGTCTATATTATAAGATCGACATTTGAAAACATTGAACATATGGTCAACACCATATGGTCGATGTCTTCAAACATCGATCTTTTAAAAAGACAAAAAAAAATGAAAAAAGTACCCTAACGGGTTTAAGCAGGGGGGCAAGCCCCCTGCACCCCCCCACATGGGGGGCTGCACTCCCCCCACACCCCATTACTTAAATATGCCAACTCTGAGACCACATTACATTGCAGTAAATGGAAATCTCCCCTTACGGAGATTTCCGTTTACACGCTCGAGATTCTGAGCGTTCGATATTCTCGTGTCGACAATGTCAGATTCGACATTGTCGGCTTTCAAAAATATAATATAGACCCGTCTGTAATGAGATGTAAAAAGTCATAAGAAACAAGACTGAGAATGGCTGCTTAGCTGCTTAAAGATCATTACATTACTTTAATGTGCTTATTTTTTTGTGCAGATAGCTGATGACCTCTTTATATGCAGAAATCATCATGCAAGCAAAGCCACATAAACAAACACCTTTTCACAGAAAACCATAAAGACAGGCAGTTGCAGTCATACACACGTGTGCACACACACACACACACACACACACACACACACACACACACACACACACACACACACACACACACACACACACATACGCATTAATATCTATGTGTTCTCTTCTCATTATGTCTTGATGACTGTCTTGCACAAATATTTTCTTTAATCACTTGAATAATTATGCATAAGTATGTCAGTACAGTCTAAGGATCTGGGCTAAGTGCTCAGTTTATGATGTTATCAGTGAAAGATAACTTCAGTTCAATTACAAAGCATTCCTCTTTACAGTACAGTCAGATCATGACCTCTTTTCTATTTTTGCATTTGACACTAGCCAAGAGGATTACCTAGAGGTTAGCTTGCCCTGAGTAGAATTCTCATCATTGAAAATGGAGAATCAAGAGCAATTTATGTTACTAATAGCACAGCTGTCTAAAAACACATTATGCAGTAATTTCCTTTGCAGAATTTACAGGGACCCAATCAGTTTATGTTGTACTAAGTGCCGTGCAAAACATAATTGTCAGTTTACATTCTAAAAAGAGATTATACAAAGCAATAAATAATTCATTATAAGCATGTATGCATTCACTTTTCATTTTCAGTATATAAACTATTAAACAAGTTATTTATTATAGCAAAGTATTAATAATATATCACTTATTCAAGAAGATATGAAACTGTAAGATTACAAAGAGCTCTGACATTTGAAATCATTGAACAGTCAATTTCCTTTCCATTAAAGCTTTATTTTAAATACAATGGAAGAATACTTTTCCTTCATAGCATGCCATTTTTCAAGTACCTGGTACGGAAAAGTAAGTTTTGTTGAAAGTACTTCAATATTTTATCTTTTTAGTCAACTTGTTAGCAGGGAAAATGTCAAAATTCTGAATGGATATTCATAGTGCTATGATGAAGAAACATAATAAAATACTTCAGCAATATAGTCCCCTGGATTCACTAATCTTCCTTGTAAGACTAGATTAGTCTTGCACGGAAGCGCCAGTGTAAGAGTATGAAGGCAGTGCACCATGCATAATAATGAGGGCATGCTGCCTCAACTCTAAAGCTTACAGGGAGCGTGGACGCGTTTAGGGGGTGTGTCGGACTGCCGAGCAGTCCAAATATCCACGCCCCTGCAATGAAGAAATGCCGCAACTTCCATTTAAATGAGCGGGTCCGCTCACATGTGTACAATGTAACACTACACTCCTCCATATCTTAAACAAGTTACAGAATAAAAAATAAAAATATTTTTTTTCCTTCAGATATAGCTGCCCGTAGTTGCGCGGGTTTGCCCGGGTTTGCCCATTGCTTAGCTACAGTTACAGCAGCTTAGACATCAGAAGAGGATAATAAGAAAAATATATGAAAATTAAGCAGCGTAATGATAGTGTAGTGGTTAGAGCTTTTGCACAAAGAAGAGGCATTCCTGGTTTGAGTCCCACTACTGCACGTTCCATTTTCTGTGGGAAATCTGTATATCAAAACATTTCCTGACATTTTTTTATGTATAAGTTTTGTAAAAAGCATTGAAATGTTAAATGTAGTAGTGCATGAATTATAAATATGAAGGTGAAATGTTTATGCATTCTGAGGCATGAGTACCCTATTTTAAGCAATATAAAGCATTGCTAAGCACATTTTATTAGTATTGAGCATATTTAAATACATTTGCGTGTAGCTGCACAACTCGTTAACAAGTACAACGTCAGGCAATGTAGGGCAACGTCGGGCAAAGTCGAGGAAAGTCGATTAAACACGCTTACACCTGCTTTACTGTTCCATAACCAGTCAGGTCTGCCCAGCAGGAAAATAGAAAGCTGTGACAGGGATCGAACTCAGAATATTATGCACTATAGTCAAAGCACTTAACCACTAAGCCATGATAAAATTTCGCATATGTAAACTTTCAACAGACACATATCTATCAAAGGGATTTTAAACATTGTTAACATTAGCTAAGCAGGCATGCCCACAGCTGAGCTTTTCCAAAACTGGCCAATCACAAATAAGTGCAGGAAATGAGACATATTTAAGCTCCACAGGCGGGAATGCTTGCTATAACTGGTTGTAGCTTCCTTCTGCAGTCAGCATGGCTGGTGTAGGTGAAGGCACTTGATTTAAAGCTCAACGCTGGGGCATCCAGGAGTCCAAAATTATGGTTTGGCTCCTTGTCCACAAACATGAGGAAAGACGCCTGCAGGGCCAGTACCAAGATACCCAATATAAAACGGAGACCTGGAACAGTCTTGACCATGATCTTACCAGTGCCACTGGTGTTTCTCGGACTGGTGAGCAGGTCAGGCACCATTATTCTGACCTGAAGCAGTTTAGAGCAGATATACTAGACCAGTGGATTCAGGAATCCCGTATGATGCCTAATGCCCCAGTACTGAGTAAGTAGCCATGTATTAAGTAGTTAAGAATTGCCATGCTTGTCTATACTATGGATAGGTATATCTCAATATCACTGCATTTACTTCACAGCTGCAGGTGACTGGGCTATGAACCTGCAAGCCCATGAAGATAGGCTGCAAAGGCTGCGTTATGAGGCAGGTTAGTAATTATTCTGCATGTACTGTTATATAAAATAAATGAGAGAGCCTTCAAAAGGTCTTTTAACCCAATAAATAAAGGTGTAATAATCCTTTAATAAATGGAGTGTGTCTGTGTCATTTTCTTTTACATGTTGTTGTACTGTTGCATTCTATAAATAGTAGTGTTGTATTAAGCAGTGTCAAACCACACTTGCGTAGGCCCATATAACATTGATGAAGGGACTGCCAGTCGCTTGTATGCATATGTACAGCCCTCAACTGGTGGTTCATGGCCAGCATGTACAGGTTAATCTGGCACATGAGTAGCTTGGTATTGTGTTCCCCAGAAATGTCAGCGTGCTGCCAGAAATGTAGGGAGCTGTTAACATATAACTGATGTTTTCACCTGAACATATCTAGATAATTATATGAAAGTAGAGCTGTCAGTGTACCATCTTAGCAGTAGCGTACGTGAGCAATTCTCAAAATATGTTGCAGTAACATCTGCATCTTGGACAGTTTGTATGTAAGATACAGCTCATGTATATAATGATCTAGCAAAATCCAATTGCACAATATAAGGACATTGGGTAGTGTAATAATACATGTAAGGGACATATAACTGCAGTTAATAGGAATGTAGTGAAAACTAGAAGGATATATAAGTTGTTAACTGAGCTATCTTTTTTCACTCTACTGTATGTGCACAAAAATGCAATTCCACACCTCAATCAGTATGTCTAATCTCAAAACATTTGTTGGGACATATGTCCTATTGATTTGTAAATATTTGCATTTATTTCTATGCATGTGCCCTGTTAAAATACCACAATATTGGTGGCCTGTTACCATCAATTAAACCTGCATGCTGTTGTAATGTCCACTATTGTTCTATATATGCATGTGTTATGCTTGCTTTTCAACTGTTGAAAATCTGGTGTGTTGGTTTAATGGGAATACTTCTGCATGCCGTTATAACTAATTGGGAATGCTGTTGACTGTTACTAACCCATATCTTTATTAAACTCTCCAAAACATAGTTCGTATAGGAAGGCCGGTCCCAGCGGACCCACCTGTCCCACCTCAGCTGACCATGGCACCTGGCACCAGCAGATCCGGTGCCCAGCCTGGGGCCTCCTCCTCCATTGGCCCTGTGCCACCTTCAGGTGGAAGCACTGCAGGGGATGGGGCTTGGGCCCCCCCCCGTGCAAGTGTGGGTGGAGAGGCACCTATCACCCTTCGTATCGTCTAGGCTGTGGTGTGTAGAGAGATTGAACGTTCTGTTGCAGAACCTCTACGCCAGCTTGATGCCCGAGTGGCACAACTCCCAGGTCAGCCTGCCCCTCCTACACAGCCCCCAGCACAGCCACCTTCTGGGCCGTGAAGGTGCAGTGGTGACTGCCCATGGGTTGGGACCTCAGTCTCACTGTTTCCATCTGGGGCTCATGGGCTTGCGATTTCCAAACATCCCTCCCTGTCAAAGGTATTCACCCACCACATGTGTCATATACTGCCCCTGTATGTGTCTTGTTTGTCTTGTCTGTTTACCTCCCCAACCTACCTCCCCAAATATACCTACTTCCCCTACTCCACATTCTACTCTCACCTGAAAAAAAAGGGCAATCTGCTCCCAAAAAAAAAATTATGCCCCATACATAGCTGTCCATTTTGCACACATGTCCACTGAACACATGAAATGTTATTTAATTGGCATTACAGCATACTTTGTTGTCCTCACCCCTCTCTCAGGGGTTGAAGGGTTCATATCTACTTCCAAATGTATTGCATATGCACAGCTGTTACTGTTGAAGAAATGGGCAGCTATGGACCTTCCCTACACCCGTCCTGCACATCCCAAGCTATTTTTCATACTGTCTTTCCCTCTTTGTGCCCCTTTATTACCACTTTCTTATCTCCCCATTTTTCTTTTCTTTCAAAGAAATTAGCGCAGGGGTGAGCGGGAGTAAGCAACATTAAGCAGTAGTGAGCGGGTTTGCGCGGGTTTGCGCTTGGCTAAGCAATGTGGAGTATTGCTCAAACCCACGCAAACCCGTTTACAACTGCTTAAAAGTGCCTTAGTCACTCTGTATGTAAGGGCCCTTGTTCTGCTCAGGAACAAAATAAAACACCTCTATAAGTCTCGAACCCCGGACCTTGCACACACTACACAACATGAAGTACCACTAAGCCACAGTAGAAACACATCAAGTTGGTGCTTAAATAATTATATCATGCATCAGAATGAGTGAATGTAAAGGAAAATTCGGAATACCATACCACACAACTTGTTCTGTGGATGTTGACCAACAGTTGTTGTGGGATTACATTACATGACTGTGATAAGAGAAGCAGCCATTCTAGCAGGAAATAATGTCACACCATCACCTTACATCCCCACACACTATCACAGCAGGACAATCACTGGCATATCTGTTTAGGGCAGAGGCCATACCTCTCAACTGTCGCTAATTTTCAGGGACGTCACTGATTTTGACCCAAATTTTAGCTCTGTCCCTCTGAATCCCTTCTAAAACTACTGACTTTGGGCAGAAAGGAGGTGAATTACACTTAATGAATAATGACAATATTTAAGAGTTATACACTTCTTTTACTTCAGAAAAGGTGTATTAATTCATATGCTCTGATTCTCTCAATGTTTCAACTTAATAGCACTAATATTTTAAAAGAGTCCCTAATTGTCCCTGAGTTTTTCTTGACTTTTCCCTGATTCTGTTCAAATTTGTACCTGATTGGTTGAGAGGTTTGGCACAGGCAGAAACATAGAGGCATATTAGCCTTTCTGCTGCTACACACTGTGCAAATAGCTTTGGAAGGTGTTTTGGAAACATACCCTTATGTAGGAATACAACACTGAAATACAAATGGATGTAGCCATGTACTGGTAGCAACCAACTGTAAGAATGCCATTGCTCTATTGCTGAAAAGACATGTGTGGTGCACAGGCAAAAAATAACAGGCTATTCTCTGGCTATCATGTGGATAGGTCCACAGTTGGGAGTTACGCAGACTACATGACTTGATAAACTAACATGTACACAGTAACCCTGTAAGTATGTCAAGATAAAATCCACACAATACTACTTACGGTCCCTGTACTTCTGCAACCCTACCCAAATGTAGAATATACCTGTGTGTGCAGGGTCTACCAAGGATGTAGGTAAGCATACTCACAGTACTGAAATGTGTCCAGTTTTTCTGAGCAGCTTGTGCTAATATCAACACTAAAAAAGCACAAACTGTTTAGAACTGAGTAAATGATTATTCACAGTATAGCAGTTCACAAACAATTTTTGTGCTAAAGGAATACATCTCTATAACTAGCTTTGTATAGCAGTTAATTGCAACAGTTGAAAAGAAAGTACATTTTTCCATGTATCTTGGGGTAGCATTTTGAGGGGTGAGTACATTTCTACACTGACAAGTGGGTACTGGAAGAAGCAACATTAGGTCTGAGTACAAAATGTAAATCTCTGGCTACACCCCTGGCTTCTGATATAAGAACTATACCAACTTTCTGTCTTAAACAATGATGCCCACACCAAACAAGGATGATCTCCATCTTGGAAAGCTGAAAGGGTCACGCCTACATGAGTCAGCAATTTATAGAACTGGGTTGCTATGACAGTGATTACTTCAATCACTACACAGCAGTCTGCATCTAGTTAGCAAATGGTGGGCACTAATTGGTGCAGAGGCCATCACATGCTCATGTGCAATTCCTACAACAGCAGGCTGCAATCTCTGCCAACAAACTCAATCACTCTATTGCAGAGACTGACAGAGAGAGAGAGACAGAGAGAGAGAGAGAGAAAAGGAAAAATAAATATTACCAAATTATACAAAGGAAAGGTATGTGACACATATGTATTTACTGGCATGCAGTAGATGTTATTGAAGAATAGTCTACATAATGTGAAACATTCATATGTGGCAGCAGTACTTTCTGCACAAATGTTCTGCTTAATTACTGCTATGGACAATACTGTGTGTACCTGTGGGCAGTGGGACATACCTGTGAAATGTGTAGCTCAGAATTAAATGTCAAAGATCTGATCCATGTTATCTGTGTTCTGTACAGTAGTGTGGCCAATGGCTGTTGGGGGGATTAGCGCTGACATTATATAAACATGGGTTTGACAGAACAACACATGCATGATAGTCATATTAAGGTGTAGCTTAGCATTGGCAAGTGCTGTAGCAGTTTAGTATGCTTATCTAGCATCTGATGCCATATATACCCCCTAATGTTAGTCTGTGTTCATATGTGACACCTGTTTGTGTTGCAGCAAGGCCCAACAGTTCAGCTGTGAGGTCCAGGGACTTACAAAAGTGTGGACCATGTGTGTGTATGCCACACACCTACAGAGAAATATATATGTGTCATATATAGTCACATCTGTATATGTGCATAGAGGAGGGGACATATTGCAACTAAGGGGGGAGATATATATGTTGTTGAAGGTTAGTATGTGCATATTTGTATCTAGGTTTTAGTGTGTGACTAACAAAACAGCATACAGTGCTGGTATATGACATGTGGTGGTAAAACACTGTGGGTGGTTCGTTCAGTTTGCAATGTTGATGCCAGTAAGGCCTGCTAAAGCTACCTGGGTTGTGAGCACCTTCAATGCATTTATCCCAAGACTGTGCGATGTTATTACATTACTGTACACCTTACATCCTTTGTATAATTGATATTCTCACTATGAAAGGTGAAATGTATATAGATATATATATATATATATATATATATATATATATATATATATATAATGTAGACAAATGGATGTGTATATGTATATACACACACACACACACACACACACACACACACACACACACACATATATATATATATATATATATATATATATATATATATGTATATATCCTCATACACACCTACATCTACTTGTTGCAATTGATTCTCTGTACTGTTGACTGACTGTGATTGTCAATATGTTTGTGAATACGTCAAAGATATGTATCTGTATGATAGCTTACTGGGAAACTGTTTATGTTATGGTGTTCTGGGTCCTTGCTTTGATCCTAGCAAAAGCTGTGTATTCTGTTGCTAGGCAGAACAAGTGCTATTGCATACAGTGTGATTAAGTCCCTTGGTTTTAACTAGGGTGTGTCATTGGAGGTTAAAGCCCTACATCTATGATTATTGATTGGTACCAATGTTGAATGCAAATCCTGTGTGTACTGTAGTACTATTTGAAGCTCTGGGCCTGTACAACAAAGTATGGTGTATGTCCACATTGCTTGCATCCACTGTTTTGTGTGGTCCCTGTATTCATCACAGATTACATTTCTCAAGATTAAGGTTGTGTAAGTACTGACGACCAGCAAAAAATGATAGTGAACACGCAGTAATGAAGAAATAATGATTATTTATTTATAATTCCTTCAAAGGAATTATAAATAAATAATCATTATTTCTTCATTACTGCGTGTTCACTATCGTATTTTGCTGGTCGTTGGTGGTTTACATTGTTGGCTTGACCCTGCATGCCATCCTTGCGGAGCGTATGGTTGTTTGCTGTGTAAGTACTGACACACAGTACTGTATAGTACACACTGAAAGCTTATCTGGGTTGTCATACCTTTGTGTCCTGTAATTATGTCTGACGTGTGTGTTGGTATGTCTGTAACATGCCCTTTGACATATGTGTGGTAATACATTTAACTGTGTATCTAGCAACATTCATAGTGTACTACAGCAGTATGTGACCTATATTCCCAATTGTGCACATATTTTGGCCACAGATTTGGCATTAACAAGTTGTGTGGTATAATATTAATACATTTACTGGACCTTACACTGATTGTGATGGATGATATATTTGTTTATACATCAGCCGGATGTATATCTGCTGTGGCTAGGTGGTGCATCTTGTTGCATACAGTGTGCCAGGTACTCTTGTATAGTCTTATATAGTGATTTTATTTTGTTGCTGTGCAGAACATGGTTTATTGGATAGAGAGTGAGCAAGGCACTTTCAAGTAGCTGTGGGGTGAGCAATGATAAGTGGCAGTTACAGTGTTTCACTCTCGGTTAGCTTATAGGTTGCTAAATGTCCATAAGCTGCGCTTACCCTTCTGAAAACACACTTGCAAATGCTGAAATGTGCCTTATTCTGTCTGTAGCCCCTGGCCTTTGTTTTGGCTAGTAACAAAATAAAAAGCATTTACTAGGAAAAAACCCACAACCATTCACATCACAGCATACGTGATTTGCCACTAAGCCATCTCAGATATACATATCATTTATGTATTCACAAACATAACATCCAGTACAATCATACAACACTACAGAAAATGTACTCCAACATGTAGATGTATGTGTGTGAGTAATTATTGTAATCTGTGCTCAGATACAACATATTGTATTATGTATGTAAGTATATATATATATATATGTATATATATATATATATATATATATATATATATATATATATAGCAGTTCAGTGGTATATGTACTGTATAATGTTAAATGTGCCATATGACTTGCTCAGACATATTTTTGTATTTATGTCTTCCAGGGATCATGGCCCACCACAGGAACCCAAGCTACAGTATGGCTGAAGATGATATCATCACTACCATTATGATTCAGCACTACCATGTACTGTTTTCCTGAACCAGCCAGGACCAGCAGGAGCGTACTGCAATGTGGCAAGATCTTGTCCACAGGGTCAATGAGGTAGGCCTGCATAACTGCACATATGAGCAGGTATGACACCACTGCAGTGATCTTCTCAGACATGTCTGTCAGTTTGCCACTGATGTGCGTACGAAAAAGCTTGCAACAGGGGGTGGTGTTAGCATCCATTCCCCCCTCACCAGAGTGGAGGAGCTGCTCATGAGCCTAGTGGCACCTGCCCAACAACAACAGCAGCAGACATACACCATGATGGAGGTTGGAGCAAGCCAGCAAGCACACATGGAGCATGCAGAAAACATGGCATATCTGTAGACTACTGTTATCTGTATTGGTAGATTATACATATGTGAGATGTGGAGTGTGTTGTTCAAAGATGTGGAGCCTGTTGTTGTGCAATACTGATCATTTGGAACATAATCTGTAGCCCTGTGAATGTAAACTTTTGTTGTACTGTAAGATTGCAAACACACAGTAGCAATGCCACAGTTGTGGCCACTGACAGACTGTCTTATCTCTATGCAGGTCCCTCTGGGGTGACATCAAGGCAGCAGACAGATGCTGGTTAGTGTGTTCTACATTTATTATTGGAAATAAAAAGTGCATGTCATAGTTAAGGTGTAGGCCATGTACACATGTAACACACCTACCCATAATGCATGCTGTGCATGTTTGGTGTAAGAGCACGCACATCTCACTAATTTGATTAGCAGCCTCAAACACATGCAATACCCAGACCATCTCAAATAAATGTGGCTTGACTGTAGTGACTATTGGATAGGTACAGTTGATACTCAACATGCACATAACATACACATCTATGTCATACACAGAGCATTTTAACATGCTACACATAAAGGATTCCCAAACCCTCTGTAAAGACACACTCCAGTATCCAAAATCTCATCCACACATTACACAGAATATACGTGAGGGTTAGAGACCTATTCTGGGGCATTTAAACACTCTGCAATATACTACACATTCATGTCAGGGAATGCTCCTTATTGGCCTCCTTACAAAATCACGTAACAACTGGTTGTGAAATGGCAAATTTAGCCAAGGTAGTACAGTTCCGGCACAGCATGATTTGTGTTGGTTTGTGAAACATTTGTAGCCTTGAGTGACCACCTGATGACTCATGATGATGGCCTATAGTACTATACCCCATCCAGTTATTGTAACCACAGTACTACACATAGCTGTCATTGCTACACACCATAATGATGCATGTGGGCACACATATGCACCTCTAAACAGTATGCATACCAATCACCATTTGCACAACTGACACATATTTGTCTTGTGATGCTATTGAGTGGCTAGGTCATATGACACATACTGGGTATGTGTAGTCATTAAATATGCAGTCGTATTTTAGCATGCCATGTCATGGATGAGACTGGCATGTCCACAATACAATCTACACTCACCATAAGTACTGTACATTGGGTATGTGGCCAAATGGTATTCTATCAGTTATCCATACACCATTGATGATGTTGTGTGAATACCCATCATGCATGAGCTAAAATCGTGTCCACAATTAACACGTGTCCACAATTATTTGCTAAAGATACAGAGGCTGTAATCAGCATTGGATACCTATCTGACACACAGATACACATCCAGCAATGGTATGTACATCTGTGAGTTATGGTGCACAGTACATCACAGGGTTATGAATACCTGCACAACAATGTTGTGACCATGTATGCATTGTGTTCCAGGGGGAAGGCCATCACCGAATAACAAAACACATTTATCAAAGCCATGTATACTGTTAGTGATAAGGATTGACTACACTTGCAATGCATGCTGTTGAGCAGCACATGTCCTGCATGCTGACCAGGAGCGGTTCGTGCTATAGGACTGCAGGACTGCAGCCCTCCCACTTCTGTAAAAAAACAAAACAAATAAACATATTAAAAAAATGAAAAGTAGAAAACTTTATAAAACGTCTTTAAAATGTAGAAAACTTTAACATTACAAGTCCTGAAATCCAAATGCATTTGCACATGCACTGGACTCACAGGCACAACTCCAGACTGTTTTGTCAGCAGTCCGGATAGGGGGAAAGGCAGAGATGCCCAGAAGTCTGTGCGGTGACAGCCGCACAGAACAAAGGAACATCAGACATTGCATCATCTGCAGGCTAAACCAGTCAGGAGGTGAGTTTTCTGTAGGCTGGACCAATCAGGCTCTTGCAGGCAGGACTTTACTGTGTGTGCATGGTACATTGGAGTGTGTGCAGTACTTTTTTATTCAAATGGGACTTTGCATGGAGGCTCTACTTTTGAATGGGCTCACGGAGCTTTGGATTATGTTGGAGTGTGCGCGGTACTTTTTTATATAGGTAAGTGTCCGACTCTTGACTGGGACAAAGTGTGTGTGTGTGTGTATGTGTGTGTGTGTGTGTGTGTGTGTGTGTGTGTGTGTGTGTGTGTGTGTGTGTGTGTGTGTGTGTGTGTGTGTGTGTGTGTATGTGTGGTGAGTGTGTGTGCGCGCGCGTGCGTGTGCGTGTGTGTCCAACACAATACTGCCCAACTGAGGGATGCTGAGCTAGCCAGGAATATTAGGCATGATGCTGGCTGAGGTGGGCAATGGAGTTCTCCTGGAATGGGATAGCAGTTAGAGATATACACATTGATCTCCTGCACTCTTAGCATTTCGAATCATCTGTCATTTGTGATTGGCAGTGGGAAGCCAAAGCATTCTGATACTTGGAGATTCATAGGTGAACCAGTACTGCTGATCAGGTTCAAGAGGAAGTAAATATTCCAGAACACTTAGGGACTCTTTGATAACACACAATGTCAAAGGCTTTTTTGGCAGGTCTGTAAGAAGAATTCTGTAATTTACGTAAAGTTCATGCTGGATAGGATGTGCTCATTTATTTCTTTTCTTTATCCTGAAAAATGCCATATTCTGTACCTGGTAGAAGAAGGTTTTGCTTCGGGCACTTTGTTTTCTGTCACATAAAATCCTTTACTATGTTTCTAGAACTTTGTAATGTAATAATGGACTGAGAAGTTCATCAGGTCAGATGTTACTACATTTGCTGTGCATTCCTTGCGAGGGAAATCACAACTATATCCTCCCAGAACAGGGAGCACTCATTTATGGCTTTATTGTCAGCAGACTTATGTAGCTACAACTTCATCAGCTTCCTGAATAAATAGTGAGGTATGCCATCTCAGCAGAGGCTGTGGTGCTTCTTTTCTTAGTATAATGTTTTCTGGTATTGTTGGCATAGATCAAGCTGAGGTGAAAGAAATTAGAAGAGGAGTGTTATACAAGGTTTCCAAAGTTCAAGGTCATTTTTGAGATTCATGAGAAGCATGCTGTCAACATTAGTGAAATATTAATTAAGCTCACTGGACATTTTCGGTCTGTCCATTTGTTGTAGTACAGGTAACCTCCAGGAGATTAATGATGTTTTATGCTGCTTATATTCATCTGTTTACCCCTTTCAGAAGGAAATCTGAATGTGCTGCAACTGAGAATGTCTCATGCAAAATTTTCAAACAATGCCTTTCATCAGCAAAACCTTTCAGGCAGAAGTCAATATTTATCAGAGCTCTGAGAAGGTTAATAGGTTTATTAAAGACAAAGGTGCAGTAAGTCACAAAACCAAGAAGTACGATAATTCCACAGAAAAGACCACCAACCAACGAAGTATCCTGAAAACTGTCTTTAATAGACGTGACAACAATAAAAACGAACAGCAATCCAATTCAAAACGAGCGCTTTCGCCTGGTTAATACCAGGCTTTATCAAGATGCGTATTGGAAGGCCCTTTGCCTTACTTGTGAGGAAGATAGTCTGGAAGTGTTGTCTGCAATCTATTGCAACAGCTGTATGGCAATAAACGCAAATATATTGTGTGTAATGCCTAGAGGATTTGGTCTAAAATGTGATATAGATTAGACCAGGAACTACACTCTTATGCATCAAACAGATACTCAGGTTTGAGAAGCAGCCTAGGTAGAGAGGTCAGGTGACCAGCAAATGATTATATATAGTATTGGGTTCTTCCAATACGCATCTTGATAAAGCCTGGTATTAACCAGGCGAAAGCGCTCATTTTGAATTGGATTGCTGTTCGTTTTTATTGTTGTCACGTCTATTAAAGACAGTTTTCAGGATACTTCGTTGGTTGGTGGTCTTTTCTGTGGAATTATCGTACTTCTAGGTTTATTAAAGATCCATTTCATAAGTGCATATGTGTGTGTGTGTGTGTGTGTGTGTGTGTGTGTGTGTGTGTGTGTGTGTGTGTGTGTGTGTGTGTGTGTGAAATGCCCCAGTTGATATATACGGGTGGCTAGAGGGTATCTCAGGCTTGAGCCCTGTACCTTGGATGTAAGTGGCAAGGGCCTGAATTCCCTACCCACCACCATTTGTAAAAAAGTGGCAGATTTTTGCATCATATTTGTTCTGTTGTGTACCTCATAAAAATCTGTGGTTTCTGTATTTTTGTTATACACTCAGTGGTGCAGGGGGTAGCATTGTTGCCTGACAGCTACAGCCTCTCTGGTTTGATTCTTGGCCGGGGTGCTTTCTGTGTGGAGTCTGCATATCCTCCCATCTTAGTACAGATTTTTGCCTCATATTTGTTCTGTTCTGTTCCTCATAAAGTCTGTGGTTTCTATATTTTTGTTTCCTAATGCAGTCCGTGGTGCAGTGGTAGCATTGTTGCCTAACAGCTACAGCTTCGATTCTTGGCTGGGGTGCCAACATTTGCAGATTTTTGCCTCATATTTGTTCTGTTCTGTTCCTGATAAAATATGTGGTTTCTGTATTTTTGTTTCCTTACACAGTCAGTGGTGCAGTGGTAGCATTGTTGCTTGACAGCTACAGCTTCTCTGGTTTGATTCTTGGGGTGCATTCTGTGTGGAGTCTGCATGTCCTCCCATCTTACAAAGACATGTGTCTGGAGTGTTTCTCCCTGGGCCTGTGCTGAAAATTGGCTTTTGTTCCAAGTCGGACTTTCCTGGTTAAATGTTAAATAAATAAAAATGGCAGGCATTTGAATTTCAGACTTCATATTCTTCAGAAAGTACATGGTAACACAAAACCATTTATTCTAGCAATTTCTAAGTTTATAAGATGGATATTTTAAATTTGTCCCTATTTTTTGGATTGAATTCCCCCATTATTGGCTTCATCCAGGTTTTTTGTGCTAAGGTTAAGACCTATGGTGAGAACTGAATTCACTGAATATGTTTGGGGGCTGTATTCCCCCATTACTGGCTTTGGCAAGGTGTTTTTTGCTAAGAGGTTGAGAGCTATGGTGAGAACTGAATTTACTAAATGGTAGCCATTTAAGTTTCAGTCTTCCTTTCTTTCACAAAACAGCTGATTTGGCATAGTGGTATGTTGCTCTGACTTTTTGCACAGGGTCTGGTTTCAAGACTTGTCCGTGAAATGTTTAGTGGTAACATAGCATTTTTTTCTAGCAACTTTCCAACATTATACAAAATAAAACTTTCAAATGAAATCCATATCATTGCAGAAGTAAAGTAGTATGCACATTGCAGTGTTTATGGTAAGTGGGGTGAAATAACCAAGGAATGGGACATTAGAATGGTTGCAGGGGGAGGCTCCATTCGACCATGATTTTGTGACGGGGGAAGGGCAGCAAACTTTATGACAGCCCCGGCTGAACTGTACCTGTCAACTGTCCAGATTTTTGCAGAAAGAATAGATTTTTGCTCCTTATTTTTGGTTTGTTTTTCATAAAATTTGTGGTTTTCTGGCAAATCATTTAGGAATGAAGTCACTAAATAATGACAGACATTAAGTTTCAGACATCATAACCTTCAGAAAAATGCATGCTAAAGCAAGAATAGGGTTTTCTGGCAAATCATTTAGGAATGAAGTCATTAAATAATGACAGACATTAAGTTTCAGACATCATAACCTTCAGAAAAATGCATGCTAAAGCAAAAATAGGGTTTTCTGGCAAATCATTTAGGAATGATGTCACTAAATAAGGACAGACATTAAGTTTCAGATGTCATAGCCTTCAGAAAAATGCATGCTAAAGCAAGACCTGTTATTCTATCATCTGTCTTAAGTTTATACAAGAGCAATTTTTAGTACTGTTTGTATGTTCCCCCAATATATTTGGCCTTGTCCAGATTTCCTTCATTAAGAGGTTGAGAGGTACATGCAAATAAATCGCTTTATAGAATTAGGAATATCCAAACCTTTCAACTGTCCCCAATTTTGACTCAAAATGTTGCTCTCCCCCAATAATCACTGTGCAAAATAGCAATTTTGGAAGAAAACATGGAGGGTTTACAATTATAAATAACTGTAATGATCAGAGTTTTCAATTACTTTTATTTCAGAAATGCATGTAGATTCTCTAATTTTGTCAGCTGTTCAAGTTAACAGTACTAATATTAAAAAGGTGTCCCTTCTTTGACAGATTCCCAGCTGTATTGTGTGGCAATTTTATATTTTTTGCATCACGTTTTTGGTCTGTTTTTCATAAAATTGTGGTTTTCTAGCAAATTAGTGGCAAATCATTAAAGACTGAAGTTAGAAAATAATGGCAGACATTTTAGTTTCAGATTTCATACACTTCAGAAAATTCATACTAATGCAAGACCTACTATTCTATTATCTTTCTAAGTTTATAAGAGCAATATTTAAAAATTGTCCTTATTTTTGGGCCTGTATCCCACTTCATTGTATGGCTTTGTCCAGATCTCTTGCTCTGAGTTTGAGAGGTATGAGTGTCAGAGCCCTCACCGTCAGCCAGAGATATTTCAAATTGTGACATACTTGTTGCACCCCACTCCCCTATGTAGTGACTCTTAATGTGTCCAAGCAAGGCAAGGAGCAGTTATGCAGTGTAAGTGTGCAGAGTATTCCCCCATCCAAGGGGGGACACAAGTACGGCAGTGGCTTTTCATCTGTCCTTAATTTTGCAGAATGTTCTGGTTTTCTGTCATATTTTTATACTGTTGATTTATGCTTCTTATTATTCAGAAAATGCATGCTGTCACAGTATCCTGTTGCTCTATGTTTAAGTAGCAATGCTTTAATGACAATCAGGTAAGCTTGTCGGAGATTGTAAGATGCAAGTAAGTTTTAATAACCATACTGTTAAAGAATTGCCAACATTGAAAGCCTTTTTTGTTGTTGCCATGCAGAGAATATTTACATAACTAGATAACGTATAAGCCTTGGGTATTGAAATGCATATGACAGTATTTGTAATAAAGGACAGGATTACAGTATTTTCAGAAGCTCATTACATTTGTTGGAGACTTACAGTCATCTTTGCAGGCTTTACCCGTAAACTAAATAAAATGCTAATCTATCATGTGTGGTCCATAATTTGTGCAGTGATCCTTTAAGCAATTTATCTTGAGCTTGTTTCTTGTTTGCTGTTCATTTTTTACTTTGATCATGTCTTCCCCATGAAACAAGTAGTTGGTTGTTGTCAGGCAGTAGGTCTTTTTTGGATAAACATTTTTACAAGTGAGGGTATCACAGAGATTGTTACTTTCAGCATGTTACTTGGTAATTTTATAAAGCTGAATATAAATCATAATTGGAACTGCACTGCAAGGAGAAGTGGTTTGAGTTGAGTTCTGCTTGTTTTTTTTATACTTGATTTTGACTGGCATTCCAGTAATGTATTTAAAAAGTAATTTATTTTTTCATGCCTCACAACCTTTGTGTTTCCATCTAGATATTAAATAAGCTGTCATGTAGCCAATGCATTGAAATATTTTTTCTTCTACACTTCATTTTGTCTTGATTGGACTTTTGTAATGATGGTTTGGCACCTAGGGCAGCGTATTTAATTAAAGTTCCAGTTGTTGTGGTTTTGAACATAGCTCCACCCCTTTTTAGTTGGCCACACCCCTCCCCATTGGCCTCACCCATTCAGTCTTCTGCAGCCCCCCTTTAATTTGAAGTCACCAGCCATCACTGTGCACCACCGTGGCCACCCTATAAAGCTGTACTTCTAATACCAGGACATATTTTGTTTCCAGGTAAGCTCTAGACAAATATCAGTCAGTCAATAGTCAGCAGTGGTCAGTAATTCAGTTTGTTAAATGCTGTGTGTGATGTACATTTTGTCACACACAGACCAGGGTTTGAATCCAGTGACAGGTACTAGTAAATATTATTGATTCAGTTATGTATTGTTAATAAATGTTCTCCCCACAGGACTTACAGGTAAATGGGTGCAGTAGCCCTTATTATGGGTTAATAGTTTGTGTGTTCAGATGTAATGGAGTGTTATTAGCATTGATCAGGAATGTGATGAAACGTCATAAAATAAAGGCAATAAGTACGATACTAATAAAAGTTAATACATTACAAAAAATGTGTAGTCTTGGTATGGCTGTAAGCCTGGTGTGTCTGTGAACATTTGCTGATAGTCTAATCCCATGCCTGCCAAGGATGGCATGATAGTTGTATACCTCTGTACTATACACGATACATGTCTCTCAAGTGTCACGCTGTCACAGACTGTAATCACTTTTGCCTAATCCCTCTGTCACAGATCTATCATTGACATGATTATGTCAAAAGCACAGTCACACTACATCAGTCCACAGTATACCTTGGTAGTTATATTTGTCCACCTGACATGTAATAGTCCTCTGTAGTTGTGTACCTGTAGGTGTTACTGCTTGGCCCATACTGTCCCATGCAGATAGCTTGAGAGGTGTATACATGCTACAGCAGTTGTAGGGCACTGTTATGCATAAAGAAAGGGCAGATCTGTAGAGTATATTATAGTACTGATGCAAACTATATAGCCTATACTGGTATTAATGGACTGTATTCCCCCCCACCCCTTATCTTCATTATAATTTATTATTGTTATACTTTGGTTATGGGTTACTATTAACATATGATGTTTTCTAAATGTTATGTTGAGCCTTGTGTTTTATTATTATGTATTACAATAGTTACATACTAACATATCTTGTTGGATTACCTATGTTTGCTGGCCTTATGCCGTAACTGTTACTGGCATGCCGTTACTATACTGACTGCTATCTTTTTTATTGTTGTGTTTCATGTACTATGCAATGTTATCTTAATGGGTTATTTGCAAAGTTATGGCATGCTGTTATAAGTAACAAAATGGTTTGTTCATTACTGACCTATACACATTGAAATACCTCAACATCATAGCTCAACTGGATAAGCTGGTTCCTGGCAATCTGCCTACCTTACCTCAGCTGGCTGTGGCACCAGGTCCCAGCACGTCTGGGACCCAAGCTAGTAGTGCCCAGTCTGGTGGCCCTGCACTACATATGGGTGGAAATGCCTCAGGGGACGAGGTTCATTCCCCCCAGGGGTGGGAGTGGAAGAGGGCTGTCACCCATAATCAGCTACAGGTAATGGTGCACAGGATAGTTCATCATGGGTATGAGCAATGCCTGCGGCGGATTGAGGGCAGACTCACCAACCTGGAGGGGCCCGGTGGCCTGGCACCCAGCCTCCAGCACAGCCACCTTTGTAGCAGTGTAGGAGCAGTGTTGTCTGCCCATGGGTGGGGAGCTCAGTCTCACTGCTGCTGTCTGGGGGCACATGGACCTCTTATTCCATAGCATCTTCCCCATCCAAGGTGTTTACCCCCCCATGTGTCACACACTGCCCCTGTATGCAGTCTTGTCTGTCTTGTCTGTCCACAAATGCAACCTCTCGTACCCAACCTACCTCCCCACATGTACCTATATACCTTCCCCAACATTCCAGTCTTTCCTGAAAAAAGGGCTCCTGTCCCACAAAAAAAAAAAAAAAAAAAAAACATTTGCCCCATAAATAGCTCTCCATTTTGCACAGATGTACACTGGACACAACTAATTGCTACATTAATTAATGAACAAAAACCTATATAGCTGTACAATAAATGGAGAGCTATGGTCTTTTCCTACACCCATCCTGCTCATCCCTACCTGCCTTTCAGTATATTTCTCCACTTGCATGCCCCCATTTCACCACTTTCCTATCACCCCTTTTTTTCATTTTTAGAACAGGTTTAAATGGAGCTAAGTGGCATAGTGCACCACGCAAACCCACTTAAAATGCTTATCACCCTTCCCACATTTCAAACCTGGGCCCTTGTCGACTATAGTACAGTGCATTAGCCCACTAGACCACTCAGCTCTAAACTAAAACAGGTGTTTCCACCCACATATCTTGATTGCCACTGACACACTGCAAGTACATATAATGGGAAACTTTGCAGTGTACTTGGGACTGTGATGCAGACACTACACCAGTACACAGCCAAATAAATAATGATGGATGTACGTGATAACTGGGATAGCAGGTATAGCTGTCAACTGTACATACTGTTGCAGAATGTCCGCAGTTGTGCCCCCTAGCTTTGGCACAGTTATCACAGAAACATACCTGTCTGCTAAAGTACTGGCAAGTCATTACAGATTGAGGTTAGAAGATCATGACAAACATTTGAGTGTCACATGTCATACCCATCAGAAAACACATGCTAATGCAAATCCTGTGTCACAGACTGTATGTATGCACATATATCTTGCAAATACACCTGCTGCAACACTGTCTTAGTAGCTCAGTCTGTTAAATGCCTTGCATATAGTGCATTTTACCACACATAGTCCTGGGTTTGAATCCAGTATGTTGCACTTCATTTACATTCTTGGGAATACATCATATAATGACTGAGTCATGCAATTTTAAACAAAACAGGTTGCTGCTACCCATGTTAGCACATCAAAGGCCTGTAGGCAGACACACTGCACATATTCGCACAGCCTACCTATATGTTGCCTACTACTCTCTGACTGGCACTGTTACATAACATATGTACCATAAGCACATGCCTTGACTGGACTGTTATGGGTACCCTCACCCTGGCTCTGCTGTAACAACAGAGCTGACACTGCTCACTCAGTGACACATACAGCTTGCTGTTCTCCAAAGTGTTCTCACTCCCCACTGTGAGTCCTAGGCAAAAAGCAAAAGCTGCAGCCTGCAACATATGCAGCTGTATATTACGCTACCTGCTACAGACCTATCATATGTCACAACCCTCTAGAACCAGGGATCCACACAACACCCATACATAAAGGGGTGGGGGGCAAAGTCAGGTGACAGGGACATGTGTCACAGTCTGCCCCTACAAACATACATAACTGATAGACCAGCAGCTACTGCAATAGCATGCATATTCTGATGGGTATGACATGTGACACTCACAGGTTCATAGGTTCATAAGTCAGGACTAGGCTATTGGCCCTAAAGCCTATACAAGCCTAATACAAAAATCAACTGGGAACCAGTAGAAAAAGGAATCCAGGCAGCGATCCAAACACAGCTCATGTATTTTATTGCATAAAACCAGCAATTGTTAAGCGCTTTCATCCAAATACATATGGACTTCATCAGAACAACATTACTGTGCCCTCACATTCATTATATACATAAACTTCCCGCCTAAAACCCCAATTATTCCATCAAGGATACAATTAAAAATATATTGGTTAAAAACACTGAATCAAGGTGCTTTAAAGTACACATCTTGTGTTGCTTAAAACATATTGTCATAAAGTTAAAAAACTTCATATATACTCTAACCATCTCCATATCATATATAATTTATTGTCCATATGGAAATTTCATACTAGGATGAAAATAATGAACAATATTGACTTACTCTGAATACAACAGTATGAATGTGATTTACAATCTCTTACATGCATACTTGTACTAACTACTGAACTAGTATAGTATAATATGATATACCTCCCATTTTTGCAGCTATTTAATGAATGTCACAAGTGGTAATTAAAAAATAAAATAATAGAAATAATAGAAAGTGTAATGCATGGAAATAATACATTGCACAGCCTTCAGTCAAATCCTATGTAAATGTGTATACTCATATGAATGTACAACTTATGAAAATATAAAATAACTTATGGGTCTTTGTTGATAGGCCTTAAATTATACCATAGTTATTACACATTGCACAATGGAAATGATAATAAAGTGGAAAATATTGAAAAGAGACATCAAAAAGCCTGTATCTTGAAATATGGAGCATGTAGTAACAAAATTAAAGGTATAATCATATTCATATTCATCATAATCATATTCATTATTTGGATTGTTTGTAGTTTAGTTTGTTGTAATCCAGGATTTATTCGCCTATACAAGCCTAGCCATAATGATTCTCTTGCTATTGCTTCCCACAAATATTTACTTTCCTGGATCCCTGTCTAGCAAGGCTACTCATGTGATTCCCTGGGTGAATTTCCTATCTCCCATCCAATCATCAAGGTTACTCTTGAAGAGGGCCATTGAGGTGTTCTGCCTGACATGTATGGGCAGCCTATTCCAGAGTATGGGGAGTCTCTGGGTCAGAAACCTATCCCTCCAGCATGTTCTATTCATCATGATGACAAGGTTAAGATCCCTGGAGCATGTGGCCCGGAGGGATTGGGATTTCTTTAAGTGTAGCATGTCCAACAACTCTGGGTTTGACATGGCCTTGTATGTTAGGCAGAGATCGCCTCTGAGTAGACAATATGCAACAAACTATAGCTGGAGTTTCTTTAGACGGTCAGCATAAGGCATCTGCTTTAGTCCTGTGATTCTTTTTGTGAGGTATTTCTGCGGCCTTTCTAGTTGTTGCAGATGTATTTTGAGGTACATACCAAACGGGGCATTGTATTCTATAATGGGTCTAATGAAGGATGAGTACAGAGGGACAATGACCTCAGTTTTTAGTGGTGAGGTGTGCTACGTAGAAGGATTTTCTAACTGTTGTGGCTATGTGGTTATCAAAGGTGAGACCACTGTCCACCTGTGTCCCTAGGTCTCTTTATCACACTTTCAGTGTTTAGTGTACTGCCACTTATGTGGTAGTTCACAGGCATGTGTTTTTTTCCCAAAGGGGCCAACTATACATTATTTGGCATTTAGCTTGAGCCCATGGCTCTGGAACCAGGCATCTGTTTCGGTAAGGCCCTTTTTTAGTATATCCACATCATTTGGGGATTCAATAATGGCTTCCAGCTTACAGTCATTGATGGACTTTGTAAGCCAATGTCCCTTAGTGTTGGCTTGTACTTCAGAGACGTAGATGCCACACAAGAGTGGTCCAGGACAGAACCCTGTGGTACACCACATGTCACTTGCCTGGAGCTGGATTTGGAGTCGCCTATTTTTACAGTGTGTGTACTGACAGTAAGCCAGTTTCTAACCCATCGAGTGACGTAGGATTAATGCCCAGCTTAATAAGTTTATCTATGATTCCAGAGTGAGGGATAGTGTCGGAAGCCTTGGCGAGTTCCAAGTAGACTGTGTGAACCACCTTACCCTCATCCATGGCTCTCGAGACTGATTCGAAGAAGTCAATCAGGTTCAGGAGGCAAGATCAGCCCTTCATGAACCCAGTCTGGGTGGGGTCCAGTGTTTGAAGGTTGCCATTGTCTTTGTTTATAGGTTCCATGATAATATATTGCATGGCCTTGCAGATTAGGCCCATCAGCCTAATGGGACAGTAGCTCCTGGGATCCAAAGTGGATCCCCCCTTGTGGAGTGGGATGACTGTAGCTGTGCACCACTCTGTGGGCACGAAGCCTAATGTGAGGCTGTGATTAAACATGACACATAGGTGAGGTGCCAGTTCATTTTGTAGTTTATGCAGTACACAGCCCGGGATGCCATCTGGTCCCTGGATGCTATATTCTTGGCTTTGGAGAGTGCGTTTTTTTACCCGAGTGGCTGTGATTACCGGAATTTGGTATTCTTTCGGTATTGAGATAGGCTCTTTAGTGGGTGAGAGGGGGTAAAGTTAGCACTGAATCTATCTGTCAGGATATTGGCAATATCCTTGGGATCAGTATATCTAGTGCCTATCTGCTGTAGCTCAGAGCAGATCTGCTTTACTTGTATTCTGCTTTTAACTGTATATTAAAACTTGAAAATAGACCGCAGCTCTGTCTCTTGTGAGTCAGGCAAAAATTGTTTTCCCCACCCTCCCACCCAGTTATTGTAGTGTTCTTAAACACCACTGCCTTTCTAGTTGACTTGTCCTTATGTTAATTTGACCATATATCTCATTTCCTCTCTGTTTTTACTGGCTTGTGTAAGCACAAAATTATCATTTTGTGAAATCACTCCCCTTCAACTATTTAAATTTATTGGCCATCTGACAGTATTCGATAGTACCAGAATACAAAAGTGACCACCCCCTTTCAATCTATCTTACCATTTTAAAAATAGTGACTCTCCACTAAAACATAACTTTTTAGATATGTAAAACTTAATTTACCTACTTTCACATCTAACTCCTTTAGTGCACACTGCAGTGTTTATAATAAACCATTTTTTATCTTACCTATAAGCATCCCTGTGACTAGCACTTGGTTTAAAGCCTGCTAGAAAGCACTAGGAAGTCTTAAACTGATACAAGCACTCAACTCTCCTTGTTAACAAGGAAAATTAATCATAGGCACTAAACAGCCTATAATTGCAAAGTACATTGCTAAGGTAAGGGAAAACAGCTCTTGTACTTTACAAAAAAAGCACCAAACCAGCCATGTCCAAGGGTCAGGTTCCGGTGATTTCTCCTGTCCACCTGGTGAAGCTGGGCATACTGGGGCAATGCAGCAATTGACTCATGTATACAGACAACCTCTCCTCCTACCACCCAACACTACAACCTGCGAGAGATGCACTTACATAGCAAAACTGGAAGCAAAGCTGTCTCCACCCAAGATTGTGCTAGACAGTCAAGAAGAGAAGGCTAACACCCAAACTACACCTCAAGCAACACATAGCCCTTCTAAACCCACACCACCAACACCCACACATAGCAAAACTAAACCCACATATGTTGAGGCCCTTAACAGTAACCTCCCCAAGCAACAAGGACCTCTGAAGCTGAAACACAAACAAACACAAATCACAACCAAAGTGTCACATAGCTCACAACACCAGTGTGCCACCCAATAACAGCCCCTAAGGCAAGACAACGTACCTAACACTTTAGTCATAGGTGATTCTATAGTCAGGCACACTGATGTCACACTCACCAGGCTGAACAAGGAGCAAATTACAGTCAGATGCCTGTCGGATGGCAGGATCCACCACATAACGCATGCACTCAAGCCACTCCATAACAAGTACAAATATGACTCTGTCATTGTCCATGTTGGAGTGAATGACTTGAGACGTACCTCTCTGGACTACATGAAAAGAGACATGGAAGAGCTCTCAGATCATGTGGCCCAGGCAGGTATGACCCTAGCCCTGAGTAGCATTCTGCCTTTGCCCAGAATGATACCACAGTATAAGGACAAAATGATTGACTTCAACAATTGGCTAAGCTTCTGGTGTCATTCAAATGGGATCCAGTATCTGTCTGCCTGGGACGACATGATCGACAGTCCACGATGCTTTGCCAGGGAAGGTCTGCACCTGTCGCCCATGGGATTCCGGTTACTGGCTAAGGCTCTTGCTACACCTATAGTGCCTTTTTAAGGCAAAGTTCAAAGGACAAAACCACCATCATAATAGGTACAGGCATGCAAAATCTGAAGGTAATGCTACTCAATGCTAGAAGTCTAAACCTGAAAATGTGCTCTCTTGTGACACTCCTAAAAATGGAGAACATAGATACCTGTGCAGTAACTGAGACCTGGTTCAAGGCTCCAGTGAGCACCCCTGCAATACCAGGCTACAGCTCTTACCACACTTTTTGGCCACCAAACCAGGACCGAAACACTAAAGGTGGATGAGTGTCCATATTCATCAAGGATATTCACACCACGCTAGTTGCCCAACACAATGCGTCTGAAATGCTCCTAACACTAGGTAAGACTGCAATCCAAACTGTAGCTTGCTACAGATCCCCCACAATGCTCCAAGATTCTCACTACACCTTTATAAACATACTGGAAAATATTAAGATACAACCAAACACCCTAATACTGGGTGATTTCAACTACCCTGCCATTAACTGGGAAAACTGCTCGTGTACCAACACTTTTGCCCAACGGTTCTTGGAATTCATAAATTACAATGCCCTGGATCAACTAATCCTTAGTCCCACCAGAGGTTCCAATATCCTAGACTTGGTCATTACCAACATGGGAAATCAATGCTCCACACCTATGGTCACCCCCTCGTTAGTCAGGTCTGACCATAAGCTAATCACCCTTGACATCCACATCCCACCCCAACCCCCCCAGTAATGAAACCTCCGTAAAAAAAACTTCTCCAAAGCCAACTTCATGCTGCTCAAATCAGAAGTGACAAACTTCATGACACTCATGCAGACAGGAACTGAAAGTTTGACTGCTGAATCCTACACTAAGGCACTGTACAAGCACATCCACTCGTGCATGAATCGTGCCATCCCCAATAGAACCAATATGCTCTCCTCCAAAAAAAAGAAGCCAATCTGGTGGTCCCTTGCCATAAACAAACTTTACAACAAAAGGAAGAAACTGCTGCAGAAAAGAGGAAAATCCCAGGATGCAAAAAACTCCCTTACCAGGCTCAGTAAGAAGCTGAGATCCCTCATAAAATCTTTCAAAGCTAGTTACGAAAATAAAATTGCCAAAGATTCCAAAGACAACCACAAGGCATTCTATAGCTATGTCAAGAATATAAATGGCAATGCTCAGATCTGCTCTGAGCTACAACAGAATGGCATTAAATATACTGATCCCAAGGGTATTGCCAATATCCTGGCAGATTGATTCAGTGCAAACTTCACTACCCTCTCACCCATTAAAGGGCCCATCTCAATACCGAAAGATTGCCAAATTCCGATAATAATGGCCACACAGGTAAAAAACACACTCTTCAAAACTAAGAATACAGCATCCATGGAACCAGATGACATCCCAGCTGTGTACTACATTAACTACAAAATGAACTGGCACCTCACCTAAGTGTCATGTTTAATCATAGCCTCACCTCAGGCTTCATGCCCACTGAGTGGTGCACAGCTACAGTTATCCCACTCCACAAGGGGCGATCCACCTTGGATCCCTGGAAATACCGCCCCATCAGTCTGATGAGCCTGATCTGCAAGGCCATGGAACATATTTTCATGGAACTTATAAACAAAGACATTGGCAATCTTCAAAAACTGGACCCCACGCAGTTTGGATTTGTGAAGGGCTGATCTTGTCTCCTGAACTTGATTGACTTCTTCAAATCAGTCTCCAGAGCCATGGACAAGAGTAAGGTGGTCCACACAGCATATCTGGACCTCACCAACGCCTTTGACACCATCCCCCACTCTGGAATCATAGATAAACTTACTAAGCTGGGCATTAATCCCTACATCACTCGATGGGTTGCCAAATGGCTTACTGACAGAACCCACACTGTAAAAGTAGCTGACTCCAAATCCAGCTCCAGACAAGTGACAAGTGGAGTATCTCAGGGTTCAGTCCTGGGACCACTCGTGTTTGGCATCTACTTCGCTGAAGTACAGGCCAACACTAAGGGACCCTGGCTAACAAAGTTCGCAGATGACTGCAAACTGTGAGCCACTATTGAATCCCCAAATGACGTGGATATTCTACAAAAGGGCCTTACAAAAACAGATGCTTGGTGCCAGAGCCATGGGATGAAGCTCAATGCCAAGAAATGTATAGTTATACCCTTTGGGAAACAACATTTACCCATGAATTACCACATAGGTGGCAGTACACTAAACACCAAAAGTGTGATAAGAGACTTAGGGACACAGGTGGACAATGGTCTCACCTTCGATAACCACATCAAGACAACAGTTGGGAAATCCTTCTATGTGGCACACCTCATCACTAAGGACATTTCATCCAGAAAAAAAGGAGGTCACTGTCCCACTGTACTCATCCCTCATTAGACCCATTATAGAATACAATGACCCATTTGGTATGTACCTCTCAAGACATCTTCAACAACTGGAAAGGCCACAGACATACCTCACTAAAAGAATCACAGGCCTAAAGCAGATGCCCTATGCTGACAGTCTAAAAAACTCCAGCTATACTCTGTTGCACATCGTCTACTCAGAAGCAATCTCTGCTTATCATACAAGGCCATGTCAATCCCAGAGCTGTTGGACATGCTACACTTAAAGAAATCCCAATCCCTCAGAGACACACGCTCCAGGGATCTAAACCTTGTCATCACAATGAACAAAATATGCTGGAGGGATAGATTCCTGACCCAGAGACTCTCCAGACTCTAGAACAGACTGCCCATACATGTCAAGCAGAGCACCTCTTTGGCCCTCTTCAAAAGGAACCTTGATGATTGGATGGGCTATAGGAAATTCACCCCAGGGATCACATCAATCACCTTGCTAAACAGGGGTCCAGGGAAGTCAATACTGTGGGAAGAAATAGCCAGGGAATTGTTATGGCTAGGCTTGTATAGGCCCTAGGGCCGATAGCCTAGTACCAACCTATGAACCTATGAACCTATGAGTATCGCCATTTAGATTCTTGACATAGCTATAGAATGCCTTATGGTTGTCTTTGGAATCTTTGGCAATTTAGTTTTTGTAACTAGCTTTGGAAGATTTTATGTGATATCTCAGGTTTCTACTGAGGCTGGTGAGGGAGTTTTTTGAATCCTGGGTTCTTCCTCTTTTCTGTAACAGTTTCTTCCTTCTGTTATATAGCTTGTTTATGGCAGGGGACCACCAGATTGGCTTCCTTTTTTTAGAGGACAGCATCTTGGTTCTACTTGAGATGGTTTGGTCCATGCATAAGTGAATGTGCTCATACAGCACCTTAGTGTAGGATTCAGCAGTTGAACTTCCAGTTCCCATTTTCATGGGTGTCATGAAGTTTGTTACTTCTGACTTGAGAACCATGAAGTTGGCTTTGGAGAAGTTTTTTATGGAGGTTTCCTTAAAGGGGGGTGTGGGTGGGATGTGGATGTTAAGAGTGATTAGCATATGGTCTGATCAGACCAACGAGGGGGTGATCACTGGTGTGGAGCGTCAGTCTCCCATGTTGGTAATGACCAGGTCTAGAATACTGGTTCCCCCTGGTGGGACTATGAATTAGTTGCTCTAGGGCATTGGAATTTATGAATTCCAAGAACTCACAAGTGTCTTCCCCCTTACTGACCTCAATTCACAGTGTTTAACACTGATCTTCCACATAAACAGAAAGTCGTTTGACAATGGCCAAACACAGCATGGAAAACTGTGGACATACCTCATACATCTCAACAGTGGACAGTATTTGTCCTACCCTCTGCAATGCTATATTCTCTACACCTCAGTAATGTCCATCTGAAACACTAAGAAAGGGGTCAAGACCTACATGAAGGCCTTAAGTATTGCACTATTGTGCCATGTCAGTGGCTAATGAAAGTGCGACCCAGCTGTTCTGGATGCACTTAGCAAGTCTGAGCCACAGATTGCTTCCCAGTCATTTACCTGTTAATAAGCATTACCTACAAAAGGCATGCAGCTGCCTATTGAAAACTGGTCTGTAACTTGCTTTACCAAGACAGACTGCAATTTAGGAAGCATTTTTCTTGAAGATTTGTCCACAAAAGGATTACATCCCTCTACCAGGTATGTAATGCAGGTCCCCATATAATGGGATACAGATGGGAGGATGCAGTTATGGGGAATAGGGATTAGAACAGTAGGCCTGTAGTACATTTCTGGGAATGACATGTTGGTGATACTCCACTGTCCAACAGCTACAGGCATGCCTCTCACCTGTGGCTGCTGTGACTTAAATCACAGCTGTGGCTCTCTCACTACCTCCTACAATGGTCGTCTCCTGTAAGAATGCCACTGGATTATGTGTTAGACATAGTGATAGTATGTAAGGGTGGACACAGCTGTCATATCACATGATGTACTGTCATTCAGCTCCTCTCAGTCTGTGAATGTCACACAGGTATAGTTCAGACATTGTAAAGGTATCCCTGACTGTCCCTGATGTTTTCTGGCTGGGTCACTGTGTTGTCAACATTCATATCTCATCACTTGAGAGCTTTGGCTAGCATACCTGCAGTAATTCAGGTCATAGCCATTATTAGTGGGGGGACACCAGACCAACCTCAGTGACAGTGTACATATTGGTCATACAAAGTAAGAGTATGAATACAGTAACATATATTACTGTAGCATAACTGCTTTCTGAGGGTTCTGGCATGTGACAGCCAGATTCTCTACATTCTGAGAACAACCATCAATAATTGTTCAACTGTTTGTCAGGCATCCACATGTTTGTGGCAAAAGGACCACATATATCAGGCAAACGTACACATTCCATAAACATCTGTGTACTGGAGATGTAGGATGCCTACAGAGAAGATAAACTACAGCAGGTTTGCATTGCTGTCTGTCATTGTGACACACTAATGTTGCTGAACTGTCCCCATATCCTTGTACTAACACACACCAATATTTCTGACAGTGGCTGTATGACATAGCACTGGGATGTTACCCATAGATGACACACCACAGAAGATGGCATTGATGGCTGTGGAGACATTCAGAACACCCTGTCACAGCACACAGGGACATAACCGGTATTGCTACTATGTTGCTGATAGCCACATACATAGTGTGTTGATAGACTGCAGGGCATGACGTGGGAGTTAGCAGTGAATAGTGCAGTCCAATTTGGATGTGCAGGGCCTGTATATAGTGGATAACAACATATCTGGTCCTGTGATGTGTTCCCCTCTGCTTGTCTTTCAGAAAGGATGTATCGATGGAGGCAGCCACCATTTTTCAGACCCTGAATATAATGTTCTCCTGGATGGCCTCAGATTTCATCATAACATTCTGCTTTCCAGAGGTCGCCAGCATCATGAATAATGTGCAGCACTGTGGGCTGTCCTTGTCACAGCCATCAACCAAGTACGGCTATAGGACAGAACATATGAGCAGATCCAACACTGGGTAACAGATATGGTCAGTGCTGCACAGCAAAGGGCTGACACTATGGCCAGTGACTGTGCTGTCACAGGTGGAGGTCCTGCTGCACAACAACCATTGTCAGCCACAGAGGAATTCCTGGTGAACCTGGGATCAACCACCAGCTCCCAGACATCCTTCACCCCATACATCGTGGAGGTGGGTGCCACAGCATCCACTGCAGAGGACCATCTGGGTAAGCCTCCTATGTTCATCACTGTAATGCTGTATCAGTCATTGTTGCAGCCTCTGCATACCAGTACATGGATGTCAGGTATATCTGCATTGCGGGGGGGGGGGTAACGCACAGTTGTGCACACATGCTTAGAATGCCAGCAATGTAGGCAGTATTATATTACCTACTGTACATGTTGATATACGCACATATTATCCTGTACAATGCCACATTTGGTATAGCTAACAATACCTCTCCCTCACATTTCCACAGGTATGTCAGGTGTGGCTGGAGTCCAAGGTCCTGTACCCAGTGAGTGTGATACTGTTGTTTTATGGATCATATATACCTTAAGAATGTTAAGGGCCGCCATTTTGCCCTAGAGACAAATAATATGCCTAGCCAGTGTACAATATTTGTATGTTCAGTTTCAGAGGGGTTAACTGAAGTGCATTGAGTCAGTAATCACAGTTGTGTATTTGCAGGAGCAGTAACACATTTGCACTTATTTTTGAGAAGTTCTATGCAGTTTGGTATACAGTGGGCAATAGTATGCTGAAGACAGGTGCACTGTGTTTTAGGTGTAGGTCTATTACATACACTGACATTTTGTTTATCTCAGATGTATATAGTAGTTACAACATTAACCAGCATACCTCTAAACTGTACAGATTTTTGCAGAATGTCCAGATTTTTGCATCATATTTTAGGATTGTTCCTCATAAAAATTGTAATTTTTGACAATTCACTGGGATGATCTAAGGGTAAAAGTCACTAAATAATGGCATGTATTTGAGTTTCAGACTTCATATCCTTCGGAAAATTTATGTTAACACAAACCTGTTATTCTAGCAACTATCTAAGTCTATATCAGCAACATTTAAAATGAGTCCCTATTTTTGGGCATTTGTCCACTATTTTATCGGGTTTTGTCCAGATTTCTTGAGCCAAGAAGCTGAGAGGTATGTTAACCGGATATAGCTGCATTGCATGTTATAAAGGGCCTGTCTTGTCTGTGTATGTTGTAGTCTGCTTGTGTATTGTGCATGGGATCGGAAATATGATGTGGTATGCATAAAGCAGTTGTGGCTCCTCATCTGTATGTGTGTGTGTGTGTGTGTGTGTGTGTGTGTGTGTGTGTGTGTGTGTATCATCATACATAATAGTGCAGGTAGTAATGTACTTATTTCATCTTCCTCCTCACAGGTGACCGTGGAGGTTGGAGTGTATCTTCCTCACAACCTGATATCAGTGTGTCAATGGACTCTGATCATGATGGTGGCCATAGTGAGGAACAGGTGGGGTTATTGGGGGCTGAGTCTGTCCCATGGGTTGACATCCCGTTTTCTCCCCCCCTTGTACCCACACACAGTTAGCATGCCCACACATACCCAGTCCCCTGTGGCCACAGATATCAGACAGTCAGAATGTGGTGGCATCGAACAGAAGAGTGTGGCAACAATGGCATCAGTGAGTGTAGATACTAGCCATAGCCAGAGGGCTGTTGAGGTCCCACACAGGCAGATTGATAGGGATGCTCAAAGGGGGGACTGCTGTCCATCCACCACCTGTCACAGGTGTCTGTTCAAGTGTCACTCAATGCATGTTTCAGTCCATCATGGAGGCACAGGCATGTTCAAAATGCAACACCAGACAGATGCTTAGGATCATGGATGCAGCATAGTCTGACATCCGTGAATCCTTCCACTACATTGGTGATGGCATGGATTGTTTCACTGATGTAGTGGACAAATGGTGGGGTAAGACATTGTCAGTCTTTGACCGCACATTGTCTATGCTGGAACATCTGGTGGGAGTAGGGCATCGGACATGTGGACATAAGTCAGCAACAGTATCCGCTGAAAGTCCATGTGGCCATGCACTCTCATGCTCCCATAAGGGCAGTACCTCCAGAACTGCAGATGGGAGTGTGCTGTCCACATCACAATGTGGCAGGTCATGGGCATGTGGTCCTTCATGGTCCAGCGAGGTACATGGGCCTAAAAGGCAACAGTCACTGTCAGCAACTAGCACCTCATCTGACCCTGTGCATGGTGGTGCCAGTGCCACTCCTGGTAGAGCCAGTTCCCATGTTCATGGCCCTAGACAGTGAACTCTCCACTCTGCCATGTGTGGTTCACAGCTGTCCAACATATCCACATCTAGGGCTAGTACCTGGCTTGACTGTGTACATGCATACACTCTGTCACTGTCATATGCAGGTCACCAACAGACTCACATGGGACCTCTCCATGGCCCAGCTGATCAGCACACCTTCCTGACTCACACTCATAATGTCAACTGTTTGGCACAGCCTAGGCCTCTGGCGCCCCCACACCACACCCTGTGCTGTGATGATACCTGTTCCACAACCCTGCCATCCATACCATTGATCCATTGATGCAGAGACATGCAAAGATGTGTCTGATGCACAGGATGACTATATTATACTGCATGACCTTTTGTAGTGCAGTAGTGTTATGCCATGACAGGTGATATATGCTGGCATGTGTCATGAGTAAACATCATAGTGTGGGTACCTCTGTTGCATAAATTTAGATTGTCAGTAGTGTTGCAGAATGATAGGTGTCTTTCAGAACTATATAAGTTTCTATTCCATGGGGTCTGGGTGGCTATACTGTGGAGACTTATTGCAAATACAAT
>NC_056732.1:681156924-681209424 GCF_019279795.1 Protopterus annectens | reverse complement strand
CCTGTACTCCAGTCCAGGATTTTGTGTGCTACAGCCAACTGGATGTTGCACCTGATTCAACAGTCCAGCATCTCACTGATATTTTGTCCAAGAGATTCCCTGGCTGTGTGCTGAACATAAAATATGACTCATACCTAGTGACTGTACAGATTGGAATAGACTGTACAGAGTTTTGCATCATATGTATGGTATGTTTTACATAGCATTGTGATTTTGTGGTACATCAGTAGCAAATCATTATAGATTGACATTAGGAAATTATGCCAGACATATGAGTTACTGACTCCATATACACCAGAAAATCCATGCTACTGCACAACCTGTTATTCTCTGCACTTTCTACATTTGTTTGACCAGTAGTTAATCCTTCTTCTTATATAGGTTCATAGGTTGGTACTAGGCTAGGTGCTAGGGCCTATACAAGCCTAGTGATAACACGTCCCTGGATATTTCTTCCAACAATATTTACTTCCCTGGATCCTTGTCTAGCAGGGTGACGGGCGTGATCTCTGGGGTGAATTTCCTATCTCCCATCCAATCGTCAAGGTATCTTTTGAAGAGTGCCAAGGAGGCACTCTGCTTGACATGTATTGGCAGTCTATTCCAGAGTATTTGGGCCTTTGTCCCACTCCTGTTCATTGCTTTGCCCAGATCTCCTGCTCCATGTGGTTGTAGGTATGCTGTGACTGGGGAACATGATGTAACACCACACACAGGGTTACAGTTTTCACACCTCTGACTGTACATGTTTTGCAGGATGGCCAGCATTTTGCCCCATATGTCTGCTCTGCTCCTCAGACAGTTGTGTTTTTCTGGTAATATACTACTAAACTGAGCCCACTGAATTGTTGTAAGCACTGGCACAGTTACGTGATGGCCTTTACATCCTGCTGCTACTCTGATGTGTTACAACCTGCTGTTATACTAGCCACCTTCTAGGTTACTCAGAGCATGTATAATGTCTGTAAGTTTGGTTCTCTGTCACTGCATTGTCTCTGGCTTTGTCCAGCTTTTTTGCAGTAACAGATTGTGACATATTGACTGTCTCTGGGACTCCTACCATAGGAGTACCTCACATGCAAAAGCTGTAGGTGCAGCCAGCTTCAAACCATGAATGCCATCAACCATGCTAATGTCCTTTGCCCACTGAGACATACCAGCCACCAGAAAGTGAGGTTTAATTCCTCACACTATCAACAGCAGCAGACATACACTTTGACCACTGCATATTGTGGAAATAGAACATATAGCCAGGTTGTTTGGGACAGCCCTGGGATTGTGTGGTCTGCTGCTATAACCTTGCAAACATACTGTTACTGCAACTGTATGGGATCCTGGCTGTTTTGCGGTTAGGGGACTGCAGCATTGAAAGTTGTGAGTCTGTCCTATGACCCCGCTGTTTGGCATTTCTCTTGCATACTGTAGTGGGTTTTGCTGCCTTGTGGCATAATGCATATTATGGGGCAGCCAGTATTGGACAGAATATCTGTTGTCTCACATAGCTGTTAGTTCTCTGCAAGTAGCACAGTAATCCACACTAGTCCCTTGCATACATGTATGCTACCACAGTCTAGTACCAAATACATTTGTTGTAAAGGAGATTGACTTACTTTGTGAATGCAGCAGTTGACATAACAGGCTAAAGGGCTGACTCTGACTGATGCATGCAGTACACAGCCAATACATGGTAAAGTATAGTTTGTGTAGTGTGGCTGCCATCCTTTTGGAGTCGGAGTAATGTGTCAGTCCCTAAGACTTAGGTTGTCAGCGCATGTGTTATGCATTACCTCTTTGTCAAGGCCAGGGCATACTGGGCATGCCTACATCTGCCTACAGGAACAGCCTCAGGGGATTCCTACTCTTAGTCCCCCTGTGGATGTGGATGTGGGGACCTTGGCACTGATGGGGAACTGTATGTCCCTTCCCTGTGATGATCCTCCTGCAGCTGTTTCCACAGGAACATATTGTGTAGCATAGTACATACAGTGAACATCTCTGCACATGTGGCTGGAGAGTACTGCAGGGCTCTACCACATATATCATGGCAATGGAACCATGACTTGAGCAGCCCAAACACATGCTCTGTGATGCTCCTAGTTTGTGCGTGTGCCTCATTATTGAGTTCTTTGGTAGGTGTGTGAGCATTTCTGATGGGTATCATCATCCACAGTTCCATTGCATAGTCAGCATCCCCCAGTAAATGACCATATGGATGTCCCCCATGCCAAGCATCTGGTACAGCTGTGATGCATACCAGATATGGGAGTCATGATAACTGCCATGGCTGCCAGCACACACATCCATGATAATGCCATGGGCATTGCGCACTACCTGGCAGTTGATTGAGTGGTACCCCTTGCTGTTGATGTACACTCTACCCTCTTAACTGGGTGGTGCTTTAATGTGTACATGAGTACAGTCTATGGCACCCATTACCTCAGGGTAGTGTGCTACACAGTAGAAGAAATGCATACTGCTGGCCCTCTCCTCAGGGGTGCAGGGTAAATAAATGAGCTCACTGGCATATGTTTGATTGGCATCCAGGAACTGGTGGAGTACCCTGGATGCAGATGCCTGTGAGACCCCATCATGTCCCCAGTAGGTCTTTGAAAAGTACCTGTAGCTAGTTTTCTAAGGGCTACACTTACATTTGTTTCCACTGGGATGGGTTCCCCTCTGTTGGCTCTGGGTCTAAGTTGAGGGCAGCAGAGCTTGGTGAGTTCCTGTAGTATGTCCCTGTCCACCCTGTAGCACTCTACAATTTCCAACTCATGTAGCACCTGGAAGGTTACCCTGGGCCTGAACACTCTTCTCCTTCTCAGTCTAGGCCTATTGTCAGTGGCAGCATCAGCACTGACCTCAGCCTCTAACACATACAGATGTAGCAGAGAAGAAGCAGCCCCTAGCATTCTGTCAGATATAATTCTTAAGCCTGTACTCCAATGGTGCATCGTATGGGGGGAAAATGAGATTGTAGGGTGTATGCATACTTTATAGTGCTCTGCTGTAGATGCAGCCTCTGTGATTGGATAACTATGATGCATTCCACCTGCCAGGTGCATCATTGAAGGATTTGAATGGCCCAGTGTAAGTGGAACAGGGGTTATCAGTAATTTATACATGATTGGCTTTCCCAGGCAATTTCCTTTTTTTTTTTTTTTTTTTTTTTTTTAAACTGCTTTCCCTGCTAAGCACTGCAGCACAGCTCGCAAACCTGCTGCAATGGTATAAACACTGCTCAGCAGTCTGGACACACCCCCATGCATGGGCATGCTTAGAATAGCTCAAACCAGCTAAAACATGCCCCGCAGCTAAACAAAGCTTAGCAGCACTGGACACCCCCCCCCCCCGTTAAGCTGAGCAGTGCGCCATGCAAACGGGTGCTGCTGAACTCCAATCTGCTTAAACATATAGTGACACACCCCCTTTTGATGTGAGATAGCTCTTCTGTGGACACCAACACAGTTCTGGGACTACACAATTTTATCTGCAGACACAGTAGCCCATTTTTGCTATTCAGTAACCCCACCTCATTTGCATACAGATCTGTTCACACACAAAACTCTGGTACTGTTCAAACTGCAGCAAAATAAAACACAAAGCTCCAAGGAAACCAACGGCACCTAGTTCAATGTAATATTCCACAAACCACTTACGAAAAAACAATTTAATGAAGCACTTTTCGTCACCTTGTTAAGGTAACTTCTTCAGATTACATTAAATAAACAACACATAGCCTTTAAATAATAAAAATGCAGTCACATGATTCTACTTAAATGGTGTATTAATTCAACAAAAAGTAGTACCTTATTAAAACTTTAAAATATCTTATAATAGTTTTAAATGACTTAAAGTTATAATATTCCATTTGTTGTAACTGCCAACTGATACAACATGTAAAAACAACTTATAAAGACATATAAAAACATCTATCCCACCTGTAAACAATAACGAAGAAAATTTAAACTTATGTAAATCCACACATAAAAAAAAAACCTGTATATTTCATTATTCCAGGGCCTGCCTCCTTAGCAGCCACTGAAGGCTACCATTGTACATACCCCATGCAGGGCCCTACAATGCATTATTCTCACATATTTCTTATTTTTAGTATTTAAACTTTTTAATATTTTCTTTTTGCATAACATCTGTTTGTGTGCTGCTGTGTGCCACAGAAATGTAATATAGGTATTAAAAAAAAAGTATTACATTATTTTGCATTATTTTTTGGAAACACAGGGCATAGTTTTGCACATACCTGTGCTGACTATGCAATTTCTGATCTTCTAAATGGGCTTTTACAGCCCTTGTTCCATTTTTACTTTCTTGTACACGGAAATTTTCCATGTACACTTCAGATAGCAACACAGGGTCTGTACAACTGCCTATCTGCTTGCTGGATCACCACAGCACCCTCATTTGCATGTAATTCACCTGCTTATGAGGTGATTTGCATGCCATGGACACTTCCATGTCTGCACTCTTGAGCATGGCCCTCTGCTCTGTTTACTGGATCGCATGGCTGCTTACTTCTGTGTAAGTTCAGTGCCACTATGCCTAAACGGAAAAAACATTCCATGTAGGCTTTATTGAATTTCTCCTAATGTGTCACTCAGCTGTACATAACTGATCAACAATATCCACACAAAACAGAGAGAGACAGAGAGACAGAGAGGGAGAGATGTAAGTTATATATTAAAACACATACCATATGGCTGCATAGGTCTTCAGGGTAGAGCTCAGACAAGCAGTATGTAACAGCCACGCAAATTTCCATCTCTCACAGCAATGCCATAAATCCTCTGCCACTGAACACTAACTCAGACATGATTTCTTCATTCAGATATACACAAGTAAAGGGAACTTTCATAGTTTTTATTATTATTTATTATTTATTTTTATTTCCAGTTTGATTACCAGGGAAGTCCACTGGGCCCAGACTGCCCGTTTTCAGTGGAGTCCGGGGAGAAAAGCTCCATGAACTAGATTACAGTAAAGATAGCAGTCCAATAAAAATAAAAGTACAAGTACAAATGCATATCAAATAATACAAAGCGTGAGCAATATTGCCCATAGTGGAAAAATATCGTGCAGGTACATTTTAACAAATTCACACATTTAAAGTCAAAAGTCAAAAGCTATTTACAATATTTACAGAGTGTGAGAGATCATATGGGAATTAGCTATAGAAGGTTAGCCAGCTATAAGGTGCTTAGGAACTCAGGAGGATACCCTTCCAGGGGCTTTTGTTAAAGAATTTTAGGTAGGGAGTTACATTTCCATTTTGAGGAGAGGTAGGTGTAAAGCTGAGTTTTGAAGTTATTTGTGTTTCACATTGTCTTTAGTGTGGAAGGGAGAGAGTTCCATTTCTTACCTAAGGAGAAGGAGAGGAGAAGTTGTCCAGCAGGACGTTTAGGTTTGTGGACAGTAAATAAGTTTTGGTGTTCAGATCTGAGAGTTCTATTTGGGGTGCATGGGGAAAGGATGTTAGTTAGAGCGGGGCATTTGGTTGGATTAAATATTAGTTTATGTGCTTTAGTGAGCTGGAGGAAGTCCAGGTAATTTGTGAATTCTAACCAGTTGAGTGATTGGAGGGTAACACAGTGATGAGTGGAATGTTTGGCTTTGGTGGCAAATTTAGAAATTTTGTTATAACAGCTTTCAAGTTTAGAAGTGATGGAAGAGGACAGGTTAGTTAGTAGCAGGGCACCATACAGAAGGGAGGGAAGGAGGTACGAGGAGGCCAGAGTATGCCTGGTAGAAGTAGAGAGGAAGTGGTTGTTCCTGTATAGCATACCTAGTTTTTGGTGGGTTTTCTTTATATTTTGCTGAATATGGATGTCAAACCTGAGGTGTTCATCTACAGTTACACTGAATAGTTTGGCAAAGGGAACAACTTTGATCAGAGAGTTGCTTTGGCTAAGGATTGGAAGGAATTTCTATCAAAAGAGAACGATTTTGAGGGTGTGAATAGTAGTATTTTAGATTTGTTATCATTGAGAGAAAGGTGAAGTCAAGAACAATGAGGCAAAATTGTTTGTGAATTGTATCTGGCCACAACTGTGGAGGTTCATAGGTCTGCCATTGCCCAGTGCAGTTACATATGTCTGCAATAATCATCGGTGTATTAACTTATGTAGTACTATGGCTGTTATAGGCAATGAGCATATCATGTGGAGATTTTAAAGACATAGATAGCAAGCAAAACACATACAGTATTATCTGCTTTGCTGGGATTACTACAGAGGAGAGGCTATCAGAATTCCCTTTAAAGATGTAAGATATAGCAGAGGACATTTTGGTAGAGTTGACATACAGTGTATGGAAACTGAATAAAATATTACATTGAGCACACTCCTCAAAGTTAAACAGATACAGGTGTGCCATTCTAACCATCTTGTGGCCCACAAGGTCATCTCCCTTGTTCATGCTACAAGTTAGTTATTCAGTCCTATACATTCAGTATATGCCTTCAGTGTTATCTCCATACTGTGGCTCATATTGTCCTACATTTGGTAGTTTAAATTATCCTAGTGGTATCACTGCCCTTTCAGGCATTGTCCACAGTTGTCATAATAGATATCAATGTCACAGTTATGTAACTTGCTAGATATCCTCCCACTGGTTGGGAGCACATCTGGTCTGCATACTGCAAAGCTACTCTTAACCATTTTAAAGATCAGATGTATCAGTATAAGGCATAGCCTGAGAGATGGAATTATTAGTCAGAAGGCACTACCTAATGTGATGGGCTCCCTTTATTGTGGCATCTGCTGGACATAGATGCTCCAGTTTTGTCATATATAATATCCAGTATATGTCCTAAAAAAACATTTTCTAGGAATGAAGTACCTGAATGAAAGGCATAAGATACATGCACTATGATTTTGCATGCAGGATTCTCCAATTTTGGGTTCAGCTACATCTGCAGAGATAAACTTCAAATTACTGTGCAGTTGCTGTCTACCTGTAGAATGACTGATTTATTTGAATCACTCCACATTATGACCATGCACATAATATGTACTAGACATCCTATTTATTGACTGCATACTGTATTCATGAATGTGGTGGTTTATTTTATATAGATTGTCTGGACAAAATATCATTTAAATAATGTAACTGCTGAAACCTCTAAAAGAATCAGTATTATTTTTAGTGGCCCTCCTAGATTATTCTGCCTATTCAGGGGGGTACAACAGTCAGTCATTGCTGAATGAGACAAGTCATTCATTGCTGAAGGGCATGGTTTTGTCAGGTACACTAGATAGTCCTGAAATTAAAGCATCATGCACAATAGTTCTTTCAGACTGGATATAACTGTAACTCATATTCATGTGAGCAGTACAGCTGCTATGTGACTTTGATTAGCAGTTTGGACACTGGTTGGCGCTGGCATGGAGAGTAGAGTAACTCCATGCTTTAGCCTGCGCATCTCTCTTTGTGAGGAGGGGAGGGAAGAATGAGTCTGAGCCTGCTCTTCAGGGTTGTATCCCAAAACAGAGTCCAGGTAACATACCATGGGATACAGTCTACAAGAAGGGAAATGCTACTTGATTATACCATGAGTACAGGCACACACCTCAAATGCCCATTGCACTTGAATCCCCTGGATGTGAACAGGCATTTGCAGTAAAGAATAGGGATTACTGCAAAAATAAAAAAAAAAATAAAATAAAAAAGCATCTCCCAGCATGTGTAGGATGGCACTGTTACCCTAGGGCAACATAGAGCAAAAAGCTGTCACTCAGAAGAAAGAATGGGTTCACAGAGCAGCTAGGTGAATAGTCAATGGAAACAATGGATAAAAAAACAGCATATTTAGTATCATGAGATATGCATTTCTTCAAATCAATTGCATCTCATTTGTCATAATATCCATTTCAGACATGCAGAAATTACAGTTATAGGTTCATATGTAAGAACTAGGCTAGATACCCTCATGGACCATTTACAATCTAGTCAATTTCCCTTTTGGTGCTTGAATTAACCTATTGCATTTAGTGTTAGATTGGCCTTACCCATCCCTAAATCATTGATTATATACTGCCCCTAGTGAGAATAACTGGGATCAATACTATAGATAATTTGAGGGGACCCATCCATAGGATAAAACATTTAGGAGATGCCTCTGTCTATTAGTAGTACAGGGAGCAGTCCTGGGATACATTTTCTGTTTCCCATACATAGATGGATATGGACAGGCATGATCTGTTTTACATGGATGGGGAGTCTGTTCCAGAACATTGGTATTCTCTTCAAGATAATGTGGCCCCTCCAAACCATTTCCATGATGTTGCAGAAGAGGTTTAGATCTTAAAACTGAATGTTTATGATTCCATCTGACTTACTAATATGCAGTAAATGCATTAGTATTGGGTCAGAGGATGCCTTGTATGCCAGACACAGGTCACTTCGTAGTAGTCTGTAGGATACTGAATATAGTGACAAGACTTTGAGTCTGGCCATGTAGAACATATTGTTTGGGCCTTATATCCTTCTAGTAAGGTACCTTTGTGGATGTTCCTGTTGTTGAATGTGTTAGTACAGATACATGCCAAAAGAGGCATCATACTCAATGATTGGCCTAATGAGGGCTATGCAAATGGAGTCAATGACATCCCTAGATCTAGGCACAATCCTTTGTGCAATATAGAAGGACTTTATTATGATAGAGGACACACGGTTGAACATTAGGTCATTGCTCACACCTCACATAGGTTCCCAAGTTTCAAACAAGTGGGTTATCTCTTAGGTGTATATTGTCAGTGGATGCGATAATGCATTTTTTTGGCATTTTGTTTCAGTCCATGAATTTTGGCATCAGTTAATTATTGGGAGAAACCCTTCTGGAGGATGTCTAAGTCATTTGGAGATTCAAGGACTGCCCATAGCTTGCAGTTATCTGCAAACTTAGTTAGCCAGAGCCGTTTGGTATGGGCTTTTACTTCAGAGAATTAACTGCTTAATTTTTATAGCTAAATATCTTTTGTATTAAACTACATGTGTAATATCTTAATATGTTACATTTAGCAAGTTTTAATTGTTCTGATCTTGCATTTCAGTAATTTTGACAGGATTCTCTTAAATACGTTCTTTAAATACGTTCTTTATTTTTAATGTTTTAATATCATGGCTTCCTTCAGTGATAACAATGATCTAGAAATGGAGGCTTGTTTGCTTTAATCATGTTTTTGCTCTGACGGGCTGGTGTTCCGAGATCATTCTAAATGGAAATTACTTTCAAATTTGTTGTCAAATAATGACTTGCTGAGTCATTTGATTCTGATATGATTTAATTTACATGAAAGGTTTCTAACCTTGGTGAAATATTATGGAGACTTCCCCTGCAACTAAGAAACATTCTTAGTGTGATCAAGGTATTCTTTTCACAGGTAACACTCATAACATGATGTGGCCTGAGTTAACTATCATAGGTTCATAGGTTCCTAGCTACTTACTAAGTTATTGACCCTTGATGGTCTTTTGAAGCCAAATCATGTATCCCTCTTGCAATTTAGATGCAAACAACAGCTGAATTTTGAATTTTTTATGCAATTAACCCAGAGCAGAACATTACAGGTTACCCATAAGAGACAACAGGGAGACTCTAGCAATCAATTTATGATTACCTATCCATGTGTCCAGATTACATTAGAACAGAGTAACAGAAGTGCTCTGTTTTATGAGGAGAGGAAGACAATTCTAAAGAAGAGAAAATATCTTTGTTACATATCTATCCCTCCAGCATGTTCTCTTTATGTTGCAGAACAGATTGAGATCTCTTAAGTGGGTTTTATACCACCATTGGCCTTGCAAATGTGAAGTAGGACTGACAGACAGGATCCGATGAGGCTCTGTATGCAAGACATAAATGGTCACCCCTCAGTGACTTGTATGATACCGAGAATAAAGACACAACTTTGAAATGATCCGTATAGTTCTTGTGATCTAGACCCTTCATTTTCTTGGTGAGAAAATGTTGGCGGCATTCAAGTTGTGTCAAGTGGTTGTATAGGTGCATGCCAAAGGTGCCATTATTCTCAGTGACTGGCTGAATAAATGTTATGTACAATGGAATGATTCCATCCTTGGACCTGGATGCCATACCCTTACTACTAAACTTTGCAATTAAAAAAAGACATTCTTACAATAGTGGATATATGATCATCAAACAACAGTTCATTGTTAACATAGGTTCCCAGGTGCCTGATTACTGGATCCATTTTCAGGGGAGTATTATTAATGGAATAAATACAGGTTACCTGTGTCCATTAAAGACATAGGTGCCAAACCTGGGATGAATTTTTGGTTTCCCATCCAATTGTCCAAGTTGCACTTGAACTGAGTTAGGGAGGAACTCTGCTTCATATGGATGGGGAGCCTGTTCCATAGATGGGGTAGTCCCTGGGATACATACCTATCTCTCCAGCAGGTTTTATTTATGTCACAGGCAAGGTATAACTCTTTAGAATGGGTAATTCTGGTGCTGTTTGTTTTGTGGATATGCAGGAAGTTCATCAGAGTGGAGTCTCACAATGCCCTGTATGCCAGGCATAGATTACCACTCATAAACCTGTAGGAGACAGAATACTGGGACAGGACCTTGACATACCCCTCAACTGTGCAGATTTTCACGGAATTTGGCATATTTTGGCCTCATATTTTTAGTCCATTTTTCATGAAACTGTAGTTTTCTGGTAAATTAGTGGTAAATCCTAAAAGATTGAAGTTCAAAAATAATGACAGACCTTTGAGTTTCAGACTTCATATACTTCAGAAAATTCAAGCTAATGCAAAACCTGTTATTCTATCAACCTTCTGAGTTTCTAAGAGTAATATTTAAAAATTCTACCTATTTTGGACCTTTTTCCTGCTTTTATTTATGGCTTTGTCCAGATTTCTTGCTCTAAGAGGTTGAGAAGTATGGACCTTGAGGCGGTCTGTATAGGGCATTTTACTTACACCCTGTATTCATTTAGTAAGGAACCTCTGTGAATGTTCCAATTGTTGGTTGTGCCTGGTTAGGTACATACCAAATGAGGCATTGTACTCAATGATAGGTCTGATGAATGCCAAATACAGTGGAACAATGACTTTCTTGGACTTAAATGTCATACCTTTGTTTATAAGTTGTGTAACATAGAATGATTTCCTCACTACTGTAGACAAGTGATGGTCAAAGGCTAGATTACTATCCATGTCTGTCCCTAAGTCCCTGACTACCAGGTCAGCTGTAAGTGGTGTGTTGTCAATATGATAGTTACCAGGGATGGATGACTTCTCAAAAGATACTATTATGCATTTCTTGGCATTTAGTTTTAGTCCATGGCTCTGACAATAGTTGTTTGTCTGTGTCAGCCCCTCCTGGAGAACATTTGTGCCAGTGTGAGATTCAATGTCAGCTCCTAATTAGCAATCATCTGCAAATTTAGTCAGCCAGAGACCACTGACATTGGCCTTGACTTCTGAGAAGTAAATGCCAAAAAGGAGAAGTCCAAGGACTGATTCCTGAGGGACTTCACTTGTGACTGGTCTCTTTGTAGAAGTGGACTCCCCAATTCTAACTTTCTGGGTCCTGTCTGTGAGCCAGTTGACTATCCACCAGGTGACATACAGGTTTGTACCTAACCTCTTGAGTTTATCAATAATGCTTGAGTGGGACGGTTGTTGTGTCTTTCGGCTTTTCCCAGTTAGGGGTCACCACAGCGGAACTCCGGTCCGCTAATGATTGGTAGTTGATTTTTACATGCCGAGTTACCAGCCCTGAAGCACAACCTTCAACGAAGGTACGCCCATTCATGCATGTCTCCACACAGAAGACGCTCTAGCTGAGAATCAAACCAGACAGCGTCTTACTGTGAGGCGACAACACTACCGCAGCACCACCACTTGTGTCAAATTCCTTGGCCAGGTCAATGTAGGCAGTGTGAACGATTTTGCCCTCATCCATTGCTTTGGTAACCTTCTCAAAGAAGTCCACCAGGTTGAGTATGCATGATCTGCCCTTGAAAAAAACAAACTAGGTTGGTTCCAGGATCTGGAGGTTCACTAATTATATCTCTGTTGATCATTGATCATCCCTATGATAATTCTTTCCATGACTTTACATATAAGACTAATGAGACTTATGGGTTTGTAGTTTCCAGGGTTTGTAGATGGCCCACTTTTGTGCAGAAGGATGACTGTTGATTTTCTCCATTCATGAGGCATGAAGCCTCTTTGGAGGCTGCAGTTAAATACTAATTCCAGAGGCCCTGATAGGTCATGTTTCATGCTGTTTAGAAGGCATCCTGGGGTATTGTCTGGGCTCACTGATGCAGTGTTCTTGGTCTTAGAGAGAGCATTAAGGACCTATTCCCTACTGATAGTAGGAGGATTTGATGATATTTCCTGAGGGAAGGTTGAGGGGGACAGAGGGGTAAAGTTGGAGCTGAATTTATCAGCCAGGAGGTTTGCTATATCTTTTGCCTCAGTATAGATGGTTCCAGTTAGGATAAGCTCTGCACACAATTGTGCGTTGCCTTTGAGGTTGCGAACATAGCTAAAGAATGTTTTGTGGTTGTCCTTGGCCTGGGACACCACATTTGCTTCAAATTTGACTTTGGTAGACTTTATTTGTCCTCTGAGCAGTTTGTTTAGTTTGACGAGAGTGCTTTTATCCTGCTGGGTGCTGCACCTCCTAATTTTTGAATTTTTTTTCTTCCTCCTATTATATAGCCTATTGATTTTGTGATTCCACCAGGGTGGCTTGTTTTTTTTGAGTTAGTTCTGTACTTCTTTCTGGTGTGTACAGCTGCCTCTATGCAGCTATTAACAGGCTTGTGCTGGATTTATTTGAACAGTTCTGCATAAGCAGCAGTGTTCTTAAATTTTATTTGGTTCTTGAAAATGTTCCATGTTCATACTTAATAGCAGGAGGTTAGCCTTTGAATAGTTCCTGAATATCCCAGGCTTAGCTGGGGATCCAGGTTTTATTTTTAATTCAAAGGAGACCATTTTGTGGTCTGACCTTTCTAGGGAAAGCTTTACAGTAGGGAGTGTACAGCAGTCTCCCATATTAGTGAGGAACAGATCCAGTATGATTGCACCCTGGTTGGTGTATTGACTATCTTGTCCAGTGAGTTTGTGTTTACAAAATCCAGGAATCTCTGTGCATGTACATTTGGTATCGTATAGAACTCAAAGTTAATAGTGGGGTAATTAAAGTAACCCATGAATATGGTATTGGGTTGGATGGTTAGTGTTTCTAATAAGTTTAAATACATGGTGTGGGTTTTCTGGGTCATGGAGGGGGACCAATAGCTTGCAAGCAAGTGGCACTGAATTTTACCTATAGTAATTTGAACATGGAGCAGCTCAAGTGCATTGTCCTGTTTGACCAGCCTTGATGTATATTTATTTTTGATGTAAATAGAGACACCTCCACCTTTAGTCCCTGCCTTTGAAGTAGCTGGCCTAAATGTGTGGAAGACATTATAACCTTGTACTGTTAGTGTGCTCTCCGCAGCTTTAAACCATGTCTCAGTGACTGTACAGACATCAGCATTCTGTAGGGTAAAGAGAGCTTCTAGGGAGTGGAGTTTTTTGTTTAGACTCCTAGCATTGAGCAGTAATACCTTTAGATTTTTTTGGTTTTTATTTGCTATGTTGGAAGTACTTTCAGTTTGGCATTGCCTAAAAAGGCACTATGGGGGAAGACAATCCCCAGGATTCATGACACTTTATTTTCTCTGCAGGAACAGTGTAACTACTCCTGCATGGAAAATGGCCACCTCGCGATCCAGGTACGTGCTGTTTTAATGTGCACGAGCGGCCCTTCACTGTTCCAACATGGAAAGCAATGTTGTATGCTAATCAGCTCATTTGCCGGTAAAAAACATGCAAATGAGCTGGATTAGCCATTCAGCAAAGCGGCATGTCTCCGTGCTGGAACAGTGTAACTTGCAGAAATGTTTTCGGTGACTAACCGAATACATTTCTGCAATCTACACAATGGAGGCATGTCAGTGCTCCAGAAAGCATGTATTATTGAGGTTATGCATGCCAGTGGCTAAATATATGGCCATTGGCATGCAAAACTATTTAAAAAAAAATCAAACTTTTATTTCTGTTGGCCGAACTCGGCCATTGAGGGCAGTGGAAGTGGTACGCTAGTGGGAGAGGGGAGAATATGAAATACGTGGGGGGAGTAATATTCACAACTTTCAGCATTTTGCCATTATAGTCAATGGCATGCAGAAAGTAAACATCGCCAGGGAACAGTGGTTGCTAAGGGGGAAGGCTTGTGCTTAGTGCAGTAACTAGGGCTGGAGGCAGTGGGGTATGTTAATGAGGGGAGTTATACTGAATCACAACTTAGTCAGAAAATTTTCGAAGTGTCAGACTGCACCCAACTGTGTAGGTGCTCTAACATGATAGTGTAGGCAGGAGGAACAAGGAACATGAAAATGGGGGTGTGTCATCCTTGGTGTAAGCACATTGGATGTCTGATGGCTGGTTTCAGCTTAGCTAAGCACAGCTAAACGAGAGGACATGTCTGAGGCTCTTTACTCTTATTCCATGAAATGAGGAGTGTGCCCCAGGAGAGGGACATATCTTGATGTTTACAAAGCACACAGGCACAAAGAGGCAGGAAATAGCAAAAGGCAAAGGAAGTAGCAGAACAAGGGAAATGCTGTACAAATTAGTAATATGGGAGTCTGCAACCCACAATGGGCCAATGAAAGCACTCAATAATACAGCAGTCAGAGGGCTGCAGAGCTAACAATGGGAGGACATGTAAAAAACAATAAGGGGCAACAGCATACAATAAAGGAGAAATGAAGTAGAAATCACTACTATGGGATACTTGCAACTCAGAATGGGCCATGCAAATATAATACAGCTGGCAGGTGGCTGCAGAGCTGAAGATGGGAGGACATGTAAAATAAAATTAAAGGGCAGCAGCACAAAGTAAAGGTGAAATGATGTAGAAATCACTACTATGGAAGTCTTGCAACTCAGAATGGGCCATGTAAATATAATACAGCTGTTAGGTGGCCGCATAGCTGTAAATGGGAGGAAATGCAAGTAAGAATTAATTACAAAAAGGGGAACAGCAGAATAAAGGCAATCATGCACAAATTACCACTAATGCCTCTAACACTCACAGTGGCCAAAGCAAAGCCATGAGTAATACAGCTGTCAGCTGGAATTTATCATAGTCAGCCAATCATATAGGCAGCATCAGCAGCGCAACAGTATAAAGTGTGGAAACAACTTACAGTCTGTTTTTTCCCAAAAACTCTGCACCATTGGTGTATGCATGCAGGAGAATTTTAACTTGGAAAATGTTAGGGGCTGCCATTGCTGTGATCCATCAGTATGTGCTACAGGCTGACAGCGGAGAGGAGGATAATGCTGACAACTGCTACACATCAAGGAGGAGAAGAACAGTTTACAGACCCAGGTATACCTACCAGGGTCTACATAATCTGGAGATAGTACAGTGCTACAGGGTGGACAGAGACATACTTCAGCTAATCACTGAGCTGTTCCGGCCTCAACTCAGTGCTAGAACCAACAGAGGGGAACCCATACCAGTGGATAGCAAGGTATGTGTAGCCCTAACAATTCTAGCTACAGGTCCTTTCCAAAGACCTACTGGATGCATCATGGGGGTTTCACAGGCATCTGCATCCAGGGTACTCCACCACTTCCTTGATGCCATGCAAACACATGCCAGTGAGCGCATCTAGTTCCCCAACACCCAAAGGCTTATAGTGCCTGCATATTTGAACTGCTTCTTACTGAAATTGGTACACCTTGTTTGCTGTAGCATAGACTAGATCCAGGCCTGCTGAATCTAGCTTTGTTTGTATAACTTGAGCACTAATCCAGGCATTCTTTAAAGTATTCAGTTGTATTTATTACTGCTTGGTAGTAACTTAATTAAAGTGTAGCTATCATTCTAAGTCTTTTGGATTAAGCACTTGGGCTTCAGACCAGTTGTTTTACATTAGGAAGGTTTGTGGCCTGCACTGTGGTGGCAGGACAGGTAGCTTACATCCTTCTAAGTTGGGAACTGCTGATTGCAGGCTCAGTGTCTGTTATTCTAAAAGTGTATTAGTTCTGGTTTAAGCACTTGGGCTTCAGGCCAGTTATTTTACATTAAGAAGGTTCGTGGTCTGCACTCTTGTGGGAGGAGAGGCTGGACTCTGCCCTTCTGAGCTGGGAATTTCTGGTTAAAGGCTTATAGTGCCTGCATATTTGAACTGTTTCTTACTGAAATTGGTACACCTTGTTTGCTGTAGCATAGACTAGATCCAGGCCTGCTGAATCTAGCTTTGTTTGTATGCTTATTTCCCTGAAACGCTAATTCCACCTAAAACGCGGCTTTTCAGTGCTTCTGTGGATCCCTAGTGATATCTGCATTGCTTACTGTACTTATTTCCTTGTTTCACTTGAAAGAAAGCTACTGTTTGTCATTTTTGCATTTAAGTTACATGTAACACATTGCATTTAAGTTACCTGGCACTTGCTCACTAAAGCAATTATATGTCAGCAATAAAAAATTAAAAGCACTACACCCTCACAAACTCCCCTTGAGTACCTTGTTCCCCATTGGCCATTTTTTTCAATTATAAAGGAATTCCCAATACTATTCTAGTAAGTCCAAAGGTCAGTTGTCAATCTCCTCTCCGGTCCAGCTGGTGAATCTGGGAATCTTGAGGCAATGTTACAACTGCCTCATGTACGCAGACAACCCTCTCCTCCTCCCAACAAATTCCAACACATGTGAGAGATGCAACCATATAGCCAAACTGGAGGCTAAGCTCTCTCAATTCAGTATTGGTGTAACCAGTCAGGAGGAGAAGGAAACCACACTCACTACAATTCCAGTCTCACATAGACCTACCACAACAGCAAACCAAACACATAAACACACAAAAACATACTCGGAGGCTCTAAATAAAAACCTGCCTAAGCAGCAGAGACATCCAAACAGACAACAAAGCAACCGCTACCCCAAAACAAAACATGTGCAACACATAGCTCACAAAGCCAGTGTGCCGAACTGTCACAGCCCTTAAGGCTAAACAACACACCTGATACACTTGTAATAGGTGACTCTATCGTCAGGCACACTGACGTCCCGCACACCAGGCTGAACAAGGAGAAGGTCACGGTGAGCTGCCTGTCGGGTGCTAGGATCCGCCACATAACACAAGGTCAGTCCAAGGCAAGTACAAATATGACTCGGTCATTGTCCATGCTGGTGTGAATGACCTGAGATATACTTCCCTGGACTACATGAAAAGAGACATAGAGGAGCTCTCTGAGCATGTAGCCCAGGCCGATATGAACTTGACCTTGAGTAGCATCTTACCCTCACCAAGAATGATGCCACAATATGAAGACAAGATGATCAATTTCAACAATTGGCTTAAGTATTGGTGTCATTCAAAGGGGATCCAATGCCTGTCAGCCTGGGATGACATGCTCGGCAAGCCACGATGCTTCACTAGGGACGGCTTGCACCTGTCACCCCTGGGCTTTCAGATATTGGCAAAGGCTCTTGCTTCCCCCATAGTGCCTTTTTTAGGCAAGGCTCAAAAGACAAACCCACCTCCATAGGTATCACAAGGGATAAGAAACTAAGAGTAATGCTACTCAACGCCAGAAGTCTAAACCTCAAGATGCACGCACTCAAAACTCTCCTTAGCATGGAGAACATCGATATCTGTGCAGTAACGGAAACCTGGTTCAAGACTCCTGAGAGCACACCAGCACTACCAGGTTATACCTCATACCATGCTTTTTGGCCCCAAAACTTAGACCGAACCACAAAAGGAGGGGGAGTATCAATATTCGTCAAAGATACTCACACCTCCAGGTTGGTGGCACAGCACAAAGCATCAGAGACTATCCATGTGCAACTAACAGTGGGTAAAACTGCCTTCCAGTTTATAGCCTGCTACAGACCACCCTCCCAAACCCAGGAACCCCACTCAGCCTTCCTGAGAACACTGGAAAATATGAAGGTCTCTCCAAACACCATTATATTGGGCGACTTCAACTACCCAAACATAGACTGGGAGCATTACTCTAGCTCCAACACCCTAGCCCAAAGGTTCCTATAATTTATAAACTCAAATGCTATGGAACAACTTGTTACCACTCCCACAAGAGGGGAAAACCTACTGGACCTGATCATCACCAACATGGGGACTCTATGCTCCAGACCAGAAGTGTATCCCTCATTGGTAAGATCAGACCATAAACTAATCTCACTGGATATTCACATCCCAACCCCACCCCCTGCCCAGAAAACCACAGTGAAAAACTTCTCTAAAGCAAATTTCACACTCCTGAAAACCGAGGTGGAATCCTTCAAAGCCCCCAAGCCTGTGGAAAATATGGCCCAGACCGCAGAATCCTTTATAAACGCATTCTATGAACACCTTCAGGAATGCATGGATCATGCAATCCCAAATAAAACCAAGACCCAATCCTCCAAAGGCAGACGTCCTGTCTGGTGGACCCCAGCCATAAACAAACTATACAATAGAAGGAGGAAGCTACTACATGATAGAGCAAAATCCCAAAAAGGGAAGGCATCTCTGATCAGTATTAGCAAAAAACTACGGGCACTCATAAAATCGTCTAAGGCCAGCTTCGAGAGAAAAATTGCACAGGACACTAAGGATAATCACAAGGCTTTCTTTAGTTATGTTAGGAACCTGGGTGGGAATTCCCAGATATGCTCAGAATTAGTCCAAAATGACAAAAAATACATCGAACCCACAGACATTGCCAACATCTTAGCTGACAGGTTCAGCTCAAATTTCTCCCCCCTCCCCACCAAAAGGGCAAATATCTATCCCAGCAGAGTGCTGCCCCCCTGACATCTCAGGTGCTCAGGTAAGAGCTGCCCTCTCCAAAGCAAAAAACACAGCATCAATGGGACCAGACGGTGTCCCGGGCTGCGTCCTACATGAACTCCAAGAAGAGCTAAACCCAAACATAAAACTACTGTTCAATCTCAGCCTTACTACAGGATATGTACCCAAAGAGTGGCGTACAGCAACAGTGGTCCCTCTCCACAAAGGTGGTGCCTCAACAGATCCTGGAAAATATCGCCTCGTAAGCCTGACTAGCTTGGTCTGCAAAGCTATGGAAAGGATCATCATGAACCTCATAAATAAAGATATTGGGGACCTACAGACACTGGATCCTACCCAGTTCGGCTTTGTTAAGGGCAGATCCTGCCTCTTAAACCTGGTTGATTTCTTTGAAACAGTCACCAAGGCCATTGACGAGGGGAAGGTGGTCCACACAGCCTACCTGGACCTCGCAAAAGCCTTCGATACAATACCCCACTCGGGCATTATAGATAAGCTCACCAGCTTAAATATAAACCCCTATGTCACTAGATGGGTTGCAAACTGGCTCAAGGACAGAACCCACATGGTTAGAATTGCTGGAGCCATGTCAGACTCCAAACCAGTTACAAGTGGCGGCCCACAAGGCTCAGTCCTGGGTCCTCTCTTGATCGGTATATATTTCTCGGAGGTACAGGCCAACATGGAAGGACTGTGGCTGACCACGTTCGCAGATGACTGCAAACTGGGCGCCATAATCGACTCTCCAGCCGACACAAGCATCCTCCAAAAGGGCCTCATAGAAGCAGACAACTGGTGCCAGAGCCATGGCCTCAAGCTAAACGCCAAAAAGTGTATAGTCATCCCCTTTGGCAAAAACAAAGTGCCCACAAATTACCACATAGGTGGTAATCCATTAACTACAGAAGAAGTAATTAGGGACCTGGGGACCCAAGTTGATAGCAATCTCTCATTTGACAACCACGTGGCCAAAGTGGTTAGAAAAACATTTTATATAGCCCACCTAATCATGAAGGGATTCACATCTAGATCAGGGGAGGTCATCGTGCCTCTTTACTCATCCCTCATCAGGCCCATAATTGAGTACAATGCCCCTTTTGGGATGTATCTTACTAGACACCTGCAGCAACTGGAAAGACCCCAAAAGTACCTCACCAAGAGGATCAAAGTGCTCAAACAGATGCCATATGCTGCCCGGTTAAAGAAACTCCAGCTCTACTCAGTGGCATACCGCCTGCTCAGAGGTGATCTGTGCCTGACGTATAAAGCCATGTCCAACCCGGAATTAATGGACATGCTGCACCTCAGAAAATCCAAATCCTATCGAGCTATGCGCTTGAGAGACTTGAATCTCAGCACTGAAATAAACAGGACATGCTGGAGGGACAGATTCATAACCCAGAGGCTCCCTTCACTCTGGAATAAAATCCCAGTCCAGGTAAGGCAGAGTCCCTCATTGACTCTGTTCAAGAGGAATCTTGATGAGTGGATGGGAGATCATAGGTTTACCCCAGGTATCACTTCTGTGTCACTGTTAGACAGAGGCACAGTATACTAACCTCTAAAAAGGGCATAGCAAAATTAATTTAAAATGGGTGGCGAAAGCCAAACACACTCTGGCTAGGCTTATAAATGCCCTAGGGCAGATAGCCTAGTATGAACCTATGAGGAGAGTACCAGAAATATGCATCTCCTCCACCATGTAGCACAATACCTGGAGGTACTGGGTGCCTTAGACTGCACGCGCATCCACATCAAAGCACCACCTGGTGACTGGAGTAGGGTCTACATAAACCGCAAGGGGTTCCACTCCATCAGCTGCCAAGTTGTATGCGATGCAGAGGGCGTTATCTTGAATGTGTGTGCTGGCTGCCCTGGAAGCTATCACGACTCCCACATCTGGCATTCCTCACAGCTGTATCAGTGGTTTGCTGGGGGGGGGGCATCCCATATGGCCATTTAGTGCGGGATACTGACTATGCACTGGAGCCATGAATGATGACACCCATCAGAAATGCACACAAACCCACAGAAGAATGCCATAATGAGGCACATGCACAAACTAGGATCATTATAGAGTGTGTGTTTGGGATTCTCAAGTCACGGTTCTGCTGCCTTGACATATCCAGTGGAGCCTTGCAGTACTCTCCAGCCAAATGTGCACACATGGTCATAGTATGTGCCATGCTACTAAATATGATCCTGTGGAAACAGCTGTGGCAGGAACAAAATGGGGAAGGGCCACACAGCCGCCCACCATTGCCAAGGCCTCCACAGGTAGAGGGACTCAGAGGAGGAACATCCTGAGCCTGCCCATGTAGGCAGATGTAGGCGTGCCCAGTATGTCTTGGCCTTGGCAAAGAGGCAAAGCATAGCACATACACTGACACTGTAGGGACCCAGGGACTGAGCTCTCTCTCTGACTTGCACACACAGTAAAATGGATGCCAAACATCACACCACTTATACCTTACCATGTATAGGCAGTGTACTGTATGCATCCAACATAGTCAGCCCTCAAGCACCATCTTCACAATAGCCTCAGGCACTAGGTAAGTCAGTCTCCTTAACAAAATAAATGAATGGAGTGGAATGTTCTGATAGCATATCTATGGTATTGATCAAGCATGCAAGGGAATGGGGTGGCTAACTGGGACAGCAGCAGACAACTGACAGCTCTGTGCGACAACAGGAAGTGTATCCCCAGTATTGGCCTATCTATACTATGCAGTACCACCCTAGTTGACAAATACCACTGCAGTATATGTGGTGAGCCAAATAACTGGGGGGGGGGGCATCATAGGTCACATGCATGGATGTCAAAGTGGGGGTCCCTTACCAACCCCCATCCTCATCCAGCAGATCAGCTGTAGAAAACCATACAGAAATGTCTGGCAAAGGTCCCCACATGATGACATCCATGAAATCCCCACCTGCAGACGTTTACACAGTGATATCACAGCAGGACTGGCAGTGGCAGTATGGCTTTGAAAGGTAAGATGTCTGAAACTACAAATGCTTATGCCAGAACAATCTGACCTGTGGTCAATACTGTTATGTCTGTAGTCTCAAAGATAGGGCACACCACTATGCTAAATGGGACCAAAATGTTATGCAAATATCAGCACAGTCTCTGTAAATGTGTATTGTGTACAGATGTGGTCCCCCCATAGTCCCATAGAAATTCAGTAACATGTCCCTAGCCTTAAGCAGCATACAACCATCAACTAGAGTGATGCTTCAACACAAACAGAAAGCAATTGTCAGCAACAACCACAGTCAACTTACTGGTACCATCCCAGGGTCATATACTGCCGGCAGCCTGGGAACATATGAGCATCAGAATGCACTAACTTGCTACAGGTGGCCTGCATATGTCACACCTGGCCTATAGGCCTCTGGAAAATGCCTATACCTCACCCACAGTGCCCTGTTAGGGAGTGTTATGGGGTCCATAACAACAACATAACACAGTCTAAAAAGGCAAAGAAAGGCCATGCTGCTAACTACTAGGGGAAAACCTGCAAGGGTCAGAGAGACAGAAATCTGGCCAAAGCCATGAATAATGGGGTGAAGAAGCTCCAAAGGGAAGGATACCTTTGAAATACTGCTCTAATAATGTAATAAAGTTGAAGGAATGACTGTAGTAGCATGGAATGTCTGATGAGTACAAAGTCTGAAACTGCAATGTCAACTGTCAGTAATATCTGACTTCAACCCTGAGTGACTTGCAAAACACATTTGCTGGAAAACCACACTTTTTTGGGTAACCAACAAGATGTATGAGTCATGGATGTGGACATTCTGTAATACTCTGTGCAGTTGAAAGGCAGGGCTAGGAGTTTAAAGATGGGAATGCACTCACTGCAGGCAGGCCTAACCCTGGAAGATGGTAACATGTCTGCACCCACAGAACCCTGGGCCACAGCCATGGGAAGTAGCACACCCCTCCCTGATCACTCATCCTATGCAACATCCTAACCCCAACATGTGACCATCCAAGCAAAATATGTGGGCATATGCATATATGTGTGACAAACACACACCTCCAGGCTGGTCAAACAGTCTGACACTCACATGACCCTCCGAGTGCAGTCAACCATTGAGAAGAGCCCAATGCAAAGTACTGGTTGTTATAGCCAAGCACACCTGCCCAGGACATACACCCCAAACCTATCCTATCCCCTACAACTCTATCTGGAGTCTGTCTGTCACCCTGATCCTGTCTGACTTATATTACCCAAGTGTGGACTGGAAATCAGACCAGGGCAGAACATAAATGCATAGGGATTCCACCATTGTAATATATCACCAAGGTACTGGACCACTTCCACAGCACAAGCAGTCAATTGTTTGTAGGCACACCCCTCAACAGACTGGATAGTGCAACAATGTGTAGCATTTGGCCCATAAACCTTGTGTGTGCATCATCCATCATGTATCCATCTGGGAAATCACAGTGATGATGTGAGGAAGTATGTCACCAGTTACTGAAATAGCACAAGACAGTGTCAAATGGCATATATGACAGATGTCTGCTAAAATCAGCCCTGTAACCATTGCAACCCATACAGTACTGAGAGAAATTGTCAGAATCATTGTATGACCCATTGCCCCACATTTTGATAGGCTATCTCCAGATATCCTGCACCAACAGGTTGAGAGATGTGGCCATAGCACAAAACAAACCAGACTGGGGTACAACAATCTCTGAAATGGAGTCCCACATGTACTATAGAAGGACACACTGGGCATGCTCATACACTTAGAGAAATCTTAGTAGGATCTAGGAATAAACAGGCCTTTCCCACCCAGTGGAATTCCCATTGCCCCATCTTAGCAGTCCTGAAGATGTCTATCACCATAGAAGTCACTTTTGGCAGGACCAACCCCATAAGCTCTGTGGTGTGTGCAATAACTGCGTAGCACAATAGTACAAATAACTAGATAAGTATGAGTTCTAATCTCAGTCCTGGCAAATATAAAAGTTTATGTGTGTGTGTGTGTGTGTGTGTGTGTGTGTGTGTGTGTGTGTGTGTGTGTGTGTGTGTGTGTGTTCACAACTAAAAGCTTTTGGGTCTATTCAAACCCAGTATACCTCCCCTTTCTCTGCTTTAGTAGTCCTCCAGATATCAGTCATCTTAGAAGTGCCTTCTGTGATGTATCAGGACTGTAAACACTGAAGTGCGTGCGATAACTGCATGACATAATAATACAAACAACTACTTAGGTAGGAGTTCTAATCTCAATTCTGGCAAATGTAAAATGTGTGTGTTCACAACTAAAATCTTTTGGGTCCATTCAAACACAGTACAACTCCCCTTTTCCTGCTTTAGCAGTCCTGCAGACATCAGTCATCTTAGAAGTGCCTTGCATCAAGCCTCAGCCCCATAAACGTTGTGGTGCATGCAATAACTGTATAACATGATAGTACAAATAACTAGTTAGGTATGAGTTTTAATCTCAGTCCTAGCAAATGTAGACGTGTGTGTGATAGTTGTATGTGCAAGACTGAGGGAGTTGTGTGTTTGTTTGTTTATAGATTAAACAGTTTTATGCCATTCCCACCCAGGACACTTCATAGTGCACCACCTTATCTGTCCAGATGATGTCAGTCCCTTATCAACAACCCTGGCCAGCTATCAGCCCCATAATCTCAGTAGTGTGTGTGATAAATGCTTAACACAATAGTACAAATGATTAGTTTGGCAGAGGTTTTACTCTTGTATCCGGAAAATGTGTGTGTGGGTATGTATGTTTGTAAGTAGAAGTTCATAGGTTCATAGGTTCATACTAGGCTATCTGCCCGAGGGCATTTACAAGCCTAGCCCATCGTTTTGTGGCTTACGCCACCCCTTTAGTATGGGGAACTATACCCATTATTTTGCTGTGCCTCTGTCGAGCAGTGACACTGAGGTAATCCCTGGGGTATATCTGCGATCTCCCATCCATTGGTCAAGATTTCTCTTGAACAAGGCCAGCGAGGTGCTCTGCCTCACATGTACTGGGATTTTGTTCCACAGCATAAGGAGTCTTTGGGTGATGAATCTATCCCTCCAGCACGTCCTATTAATAGCCGTGTCAAGGTTTAAGTCTCCCGCCCTTGTGGCTCTGATGGATCTAGATTTTTTGAGGTGAAGCATATTCATCAAATCTGGGTTTGACATGGCCTTGTATGTTAGGCAAAGGTCACCTCTGAGCAAGCGGTGGCGACTGAATAGAGCTGGAGTTCTTTCAGTCGGGCAGCATAGGACAGATTTTTGAGACCCTTTATTCTTTTGGTGAGGAACTTTTGTGGCCTCTCCAGCTGCTGCAAGTGTCGGGTCAGATACATTCCGAATGGGGCATTGTACTCAATCATTGGTCTGATGAGTGATGAGTAAAGGAGACTATGACCTCCCTTGATCTAGATGAGAATCCCTTCATGATAAGGTGGGCAATGTAGAAGGTCTTCCTAACTACTTTAGCTACATGGGTGTCGAATGACAGACTACTATCAACCTGGGTCCCCAGGTCCCTGATAACTTCTTCTGTGCTCAGTGGATTGCCACCCATTTGGTAGCTAGGGGCAACCTTGTTTTTCGAAGGGTATGACTATGCATTTTTGGCATTTAACTTTAGGCCGTGGCTCTGGCACCAGTTATCCGTTTCTGTGAGACCCTTCTGAAGGATATCTGTGTCAGATGTGTTTTCTACTATGGCCAGTTTGCAGTCATCTGCAAACTTTGTCAGCCATAACCCTCCTGTGTTTGCTTGTACTGGAAAAGTAGATGCCAAACAAGAGTGGGCCCAGGACTGAGCCCTGTGGGACACCACTTGTGACAGGCTTTGAGTCTGACATGGCGCCAGCAGCTCTGACCCTGTGGGTTCTGTCACTCAGCCAGTTTGCAACCCATCTTGTGATGTATGGGTTGACATTTAAGCTGATGAGTTTTTCAATGATACCCGAATGGGGTATTGTATCGAAGGCCTTAGCCAGATCGAGGTAGGCTGTATGGACTGCCTTTCCCTCATCAATGGCTTTGGTGACTGTTTGAAAAAGTCAACCAAGTTTAAAAGGCATGATCTGCCTTTGACAAAGCCAAACTGGGTTGGATCCAAAGTCTGCAAATTCCCTATGTCTTTATTTATGAGGTCCATTATGATCTTCTCCATGGCTTTGCAGATAAGGCTTGTCAAGCTAATGGGCCGGTAATTTCCAGGGTCGGTGGAGGCACCGCCTTTGTGAAGTGGTACCACAGTTGCAGTGAGCCACTCCCTGGGTACGTATCCAGAGGTAAGACTTTGATTAAACAGCTGTCCTAGCTGTGGGTTTAATTCCTCATTGAGTTCATGGAGCACACAGCCGGGGACACCATCAGGTCCCATGGATGCTGTGTTTTTTGCTTTGGAGAGAGCAGTTCTCACTTGGGCGCTGGAGATGTTTGGGGGGCTGCAATCGTTTGGTATAGATATCTCTCCTTTTGGGGGGGAGGGGGGGGAGAAGTTTGCACTGAACCTGTCAGCCAGTATGTTGGCAATGTCTGTAGGATCAGTAATCTTCACTGAGACCAATGAGTGGTGTGGAAGTATTTGATATATTTCCCACCCACTGCCGTACGTCATCAGTCCTGCTAATGTCATTCCCCATATCAGCACCTTTTGCCAACTCACAGCCCAGTAAGCTCTGTAGCATGTGCAGTAACAGTGTAACACTATGGTACAAATCTCTAGTTAGGAAGGGGTTCTAGTCTCACATCTAGCAAGTGTGTCTATTTGTAGGGCAAAGTATTTTGATAGGTTAAACACCCACTGCACTTCTATATCAGTCCTGCTGATGTCATTCCCTTTATAGGCTCACAAGTGTGTAGTAGGTAATGGCCCTGGGGCCTTAAGCCTAGTACATAGAAGGGCCCTGCCATTGTGCCACGCAATGTTACATCCCAGTGCTGTATCAAGTATAGCCACTGCAGTGATCCCTGGGTTGAACTGTCCATTACCCATCCACTCATCAAGATTTCTCTGGAACAGGATCAGCTAGGTGTTCTGCATGACATGTATGGGAAGTGTATTCCAGGACATGTGCAGTCTCTTGGTGAGGGACCCGTCCCACCAGCATGTTGTGGTGATTGTGGTACTCAGGTAGAAGTCTCTGCAGTGTGTGGTGTGGATGGATTTATATGTAGCATTTCTAAACCAGCTGGGTCAGATATGGCTTTGTAAGTCAAGCACAGATAGCTGCTAATTAGGTGATATCACACAAAGAATAGCTTGGGTCTGCTGAGTCTGTCTGTGTAGGATATGTGTTTAATGCCTAGGAACCCCTTTGTGAGGGGCTTCTGTGGGTTCTCCAGCTGTAGCAGGTTTTAGTGAGGTACATGGCAAATGGGCCATAATACTTGGGTAGTGGTCTAATGAGGGAATAGTAGACAGAGATCATTACCTCTGTCTTCTTGGATGCAAAATGCTTGGTAATGCAATGTGCCATATAGAAGGACTTTCTAACCACATTGGCAATGTGGTGCTTATAGGAGAAGTTGCTGTCAACCTGTGTCCCCAGATCTCTTATAATGCCTACAGTGTTCATTGAGCTCCCACTGATGTGGAACCTACTGGGAACTGAGTGTTTTACCAAAGGGGATGATGATGCATTTTGTGGTGTTAAGCTTCTGGCCATGGTTTCCACACCACTCATTGGTCTCAGTGAAGCCTTTCTGTAGGATGTCTGCATCACTTGTGGAAGTTCATGATAGCTGCCAGCTTGCAGTCCTCTATGAACTCACTCAGCCAGAGTTCCTCTGTGTTGGGCTGGGCTCCTGAGAAGTAGATGCTGGACAAGACACTATCCAGTACTGATCCCTGTGGGACCCCACTCATAACTGCTTGCCAGACTCCAATTTGCAAAGCACCCACTGATATAGGGGTTAATGCCTAGTTTGTTGGTTTTACAAATAATCCCTGACTGAGGAATGCTATCAGAAGCCTTGGCCAGATTGAGGTAGGCTACATGTAGTGCCTTACTGTTATACACAGCCCTGGAGACTCACTCAAAGATATCAACCAGGTTGAGCAAGCATGATCTGCCATTCACAAAGCCAAACTGTGTGGCGTCCAGAGTTAGGAGATCACCCATATCTTGGTCAAGCAGGTCCCTGATTATGCGCCCATACCCATACATAGTAGACTTGTCAGACTAAGGGCCCAATAATCCTCAGGGTCTGTAGATGCTACACCTTTATGGAAAGGGATGACTGTAGCAGTGTGCCAGTTTGGAAGGACAAAGCCTGAGGTGAGGCTGTGACTGACCATGGTGCACAGATGTGGGGCCAGGTCTCCTTGTATGTCATGTAGAACACAGCTATGGATATGTTGGGGTCCCATGGAAGCTGTATCCTTGCCTGTGGACAATGCAGGTCTAACCTGGCCTGCAGTATTGCTGGGTGCCTGGCATTCATATGCCATTGTGATTCTTCCCTTGGGGGAGAGAGGGTAAAGCTGGCATTGACTGTGTTGGCAAGACTGTGGTCAATATCTGTTGTGTCAGGATAGGAATCAGCATTGTGCAGTAACTCACAACACTTGTGGTTATTGCTGTGGAGGTTGTTGATATAATTATCAAAGGCTTTTGTGATTGTCATCAGTATCTGCTGCAAATCTGCCTTCATAGCTGCCTGTAGGTGATTCCATGAGGGATCCCAAGTTGTGTTTGAGGTTAATAAGGGGGTTCAACAGTCATGGGATACCACCATTTTCTGCAAAAGTGTCCTCCTTCTGTTGTACACTTTAGTAATGGCAGAGGACCATCACAATGGCTTCCAGTGTTTGGAGGACAGTGTCTGTGTTCTGTTGGCTATGCCTAGTACCATGCATCCATGTACATGTTCATGTAGTGCATATCTGTATGATGTGACAGTCATGCAGTTGCTTCCCATTGGCATGGGTGCAGTGAAGTCATCCACCCCTGTTTTTATGATTGCAATATCAGCGTTGGGGAGGTTTTGCAAGGTGGTTATGTATGTGGGGGGTGTGTGAGATGTTGAGCTTAATGTTGATTATATCATGTTTAGATCTGACCAGGTAGGGATTGACAATTGTGGTCAAGCAAAATTCCCATATTTAAGTAATCAATACAGGTCATGGTTGTTGCATCCTCTACTGGTGGTCAGTATGAGCCAGTCCAGACCATTGGAACTGATGAATCATGAAGCATTGGGCCAGTGTACTGGTGCTTGACTACTTTCCCCATGTGATGAAGGGGTAGTTGAAGTGTCCTACTATGTCAGTCTTGGGTTGGACCTTCATAGATGCCAGGGTGTTGAGGAATGTGCATTGACAGTCTAGGGACATAGCTGGGGACCGATAGGAGGCTATGGTGTGGATTGCACTATTCCCCAAAGTCAGTTTTACAAGATGTACCTCCAATGCATTATGCTGGGATAATAGTCTGGAGCTGTGCATATCCATTATGGATATAGAGACAGCAACACCTGTGGTGGTGTGGTCCTAACAGCAGCCTTGTATTAACATGCTATGATGCATTCCACAGCTGTCAGTACAGGGCTGCTGTCTGCTGCTGTAAACCACCTCTCCGTTACAGCACAAATGTCAATGTCCTCCACTCTGAGGAGTGCTTTGAGTGACTGGATCTTGACAGATGTATACTGTTGAGCAGCATGACTCTCATATTGCATACATGTCTAGCTGTTATGGTGGTAATTTGATTTGGAACACTGCCTAATAAGGAACTATAGGGGTAGCAAGACACTTACCCTTTACCTGGAAACCCAGGGCTGACAGATTTCGGACATCTCTGGAAAGGCATTGAAGTCTATCAATCATGTTATCCCAAGCAGAAAGATAATGGATCACCTGAGAATGACACACAACATGTAAGCCAATGCTGCAGTCAAGTATCTGTTGATAGTACTGCAGCATCCTTCTGGGTGATGGCAGTATATTGCTCAGGGCTACTGTCACACCTGCCTGGACCACATAATCTGAGTGTTTAACCATGTCTCTTGTCATGTAGCCCAGGGAGGTGTGTCTCAAGTCATTCACACCCACATGGATGATGGCAGAGTGATACTTCTAGCTGTTGTGGACTGGCCTGGCTGGGTGTGTCATGTGTTGGATGCTGGCATGTGATATAAAATTGGCTGTTACCTCCTCCATAATCAACATAGTGAGTGGGACATCTGTGTGCCACAGTACTGAGTCACCCATGATCACTGTATTTTGCAAGGTGGTCAGCCTTAGGAACTTAGGTTGAGGGGCACAATGTGTAGGAGAAATATGTGTCCTTTGGCATGTGCTATGTCATGGTGTCTGAGTGGGTGTCTGTCTTGCTTGTCTGTGCTGTTTGTGTAAATGTCCATTGAGTGCCTCTGTGAAGGTGGGTGTGTGGCTTTTCAGTGTATGTCAGGGCTGTCATAGTGGGTGTTGTGATGAGCTATGTGGTCCACATGGTGTGGTGCAGGTGTTGATCTCATCCTGTTGACCAGCTAGTCCAGTCTTTGCTGGAGAGTGCATATTTCCACATTTGGTGATATAGGGGTAACTCTCACTGTTCTGAGTGTTTAGAGTTTAGAGGAGAGGGTTGTCTGTGTCATGAGGCAGTTGAAACAGTGCCTCAGACTGGACAAGTGCACCAGGTTAATGGGTGAAAGCACAGCAAACAGCACTTCAATCATGCCAGGAAGGGTGGTCATAAGTAGTAAGTAATGAGGCTAATTCCATGATGAACGAGTACTGCTGATGGCTCCCAGGAGTGATACACTTATTGATACAATAACCTGTTGAAGTGCAAAGCTATAATGCTATTTGAAGTGCAAGACAGAAAGAACTAGCAAGATGTACGGTAGAAACTGAAGGCTCACTTCCTGCCATATGTAATACTTTACCTCTCCTGTGCAGTTATTAGCACCTTTGGCCAGTTGTCAATCCAGTAAGCTCTGTAGTGTGTGCAGTAACTGCGTATCACTATAGTAAACATAACTAGATAGGCAGGAGTTCTCATCCCAATACTGGCAACTGTGTGTGTGTGTGTGTGTGTGTGTGTGTGTGTGTGTGTGTGTGTGTGTGTGTGTGTGTGTGTGTGTGTTTGTGTGTTTGTGTCTGTGAGAGAATCATGTACTGTGTGGGTTATACCATTTTTGACTTGTGTACCACACTTTACACTTCCCCTCACTCCAATTTAGAAGTCCTGTTGATGTTATTCACCTTAGAAGTACCTTTGGATGAGGTGAAATTGTATAAGCTCTGTGTCATGTCTGATAAATGCATAACACTATAGTAGAACTAACTAGATAGGCAGGAGTTCTCATTCCAGTACTGACAACTGTGTTTGAGTGTGTGAAAATCATGTCTTATGTGTGTTATATCATTTTGACTTATATACCACACTTTACACTTCCCCTCACTCTACTTTAGAAGTTCTGTTGATGTCATTCACCTTAGAAGTACCTTTTGACTAGGTAAAATTGTATAAGTTCTGTGGTGTGTCTGATTGTGTAATACCATAATAGAAATAACTAGATAGGCAGGAGTTCTAATCTCAATACTGACAACTGTTTGTGTTTGTGTGAGAATCATGTACTGTGAAGGTTAGACCATTTTATGTTGTGTAACACCATACTCCTCCTACTTTAGTAGTCCTGTTAATTGTCATTCACTTTACAAGTACCTTTGGATGAGGTGAAATTGTATAAGCTCTGTGGGGCATCTGATAACTGCGTAACACTATAGTAGACATAAGTAAATAGATGGGAGCTCTAATCTAAATACTACAGTGTGTGTGTGTGTGTGTGTGTGTGTGTGTGTGTGTGTGTGTGTGTGTGTGTGTGTGTGTGTGTGTGTGTGTGTATGTGTGTGTGTGTGTGTGTGTGTGTGTGTGAGATATCTTGTGTGGCTGATACCATTTTGATGTGTGTACCATGCATGGCAGGTGACCACCCCCTGATGCCATTACTTTATATAGTGTGGTAATGGCATCTGCCTCACATGCAGCATGTAAAACTATTGTACAGGCCATACCAGTCCTCTGTACAGATGTGTCTGGAACATCCAGATGTTTGAAACCTATTAGTGCTCTGTCTGCCTTAACAATGCCCATGTATGTGATACAGTTACCAAATAGGCCACAGTGAGTGTACTGACATATATGGCAGCATCAGGTATTATACCTGGCTGAAACATCATACCGATACTATGTCTGCTACTGTCATACTTGTCCAAGCTTGTAGGTGCAATACATGAGCCCAGATGCTTGGTTTTACAAGTGAATTGTTCATGGCATGGGTCACATTAAGGTTGTGAAAGGTGTGAACTGACATACTGTGGTCTCAATCAGTATATTTCAGGAACAAATGCCATCTTAAGAGGTGTATGTATACATTTTATATCCACTGTATAGCAGTAATGTTTCACACGTCTTTATCTTAGTTTGTCCAACACATTTTGCTGGTGTCTGTCCAAACATCTTCCACTGACAGTTTGTGAGGAATGCTACAGGAATGTTACATTCTCTTCAGATAGGCCCGTGTGGTGACCACTGTGATGCAATGCAATTAGCCCCACCACAAGTGAACATGCACATAAAGCAATATGGCTATTAGTCATAGTTGTAGTGCATGGTAACTTGCATGCCCTCCACATGCCTGGGGTATTGCCAAAGCACAACTGAACAATGCCATACTCACCAGCTTCAGGCTGCTGTCCCATATGCAGACCAGAGTGACCTATGTATTTGTGGGAGACAGGTAATGTCAGCAGACTCACATGTGCCCTTGGAAAAACATCGGTGCAGCATGTCTGCACATGTACAGTACAACACCCAATGCTACACATTTTGCTGTCCTTCACCATAGATTTGCACTTCTGTGCATTAGAAATCCCCATCCACAACTGCAATCTGACCTGGCACATGCATGTATATACTGTACAGACACAAGTATGTCTCATACAGTAGTCTACTAATCCCCATTGGGACCTTACCTGCACACTCCTTGTCCATTGTGTGTGTGCCACCCACCTCTAGCAAGTGGGGCTTTGTACCCTGTTATTGTACTATGATGGGTGGCCCAAGCTTGGCAAGGGGCTCCTCATTTGGTGTCAGTGGGGGCTGCATGGCTGGGCTCCCACCTGTGGTTGTGGGGTCCCTGGACATGGCAGTAGTCCTTTGCCAGGCATGGCGTATGAGGTTGGTGGCATGATGCTGCACCTGCTCATATGTACTTGTGTGCAGACCCACCTAATTTACCCTGTGGACAGGGTCATCCCACAGGTTGGTCCTCTCCCACAGATGTTGCTGGCTTCGTCCCAACAGTACTGTGTGGGTCTGTATTATGGCTTCCATTATCAGGTTGCATTCCACTTTTGAAAAGGTCTCCCACTGGTGATGTGACATTGAAATTGGTAGAACCTAACAGGGAAACACATCACAGGACCCCATACATTTGGCAACCATATGTCCAGTACCTGCACATGTAACTTGAATACCAGTAGCCAACACTCACAACCATACCAGTAACCATCACTCACAACCACAGCATACCCCTGTAATCTATCAGCATAGTATCAGTTTGCATTGCACTCCTAGTCCTGATGAGTCATATTGCCTGCAGTGAGGGCAAGTTGCTTGCATAATCCGTCATTCCTCATTCAGGTCTGTGTAAATGGATGACATTAGCCATCTTCCATGTGGATGGTATGTGTATGGTGCTGCAGCTTGCTATGACTACAGTATGTAATGCAGACAGGGATGCTATGACGTCCCATGGATACTTACATTTGTTGCCTTTCAGTAGGCAATATGTACCTGCTTACTGGTGATGAGGGTAGGGGTGTGGGTGCAGTACATATCCACCTATAGTGATGCTGAGCCGGGGGGATGCTTGCCTTAACCCTATCTGCATCAGGTTGCCTGTAGCTATGTTGTGTGTGCATGTGATCTGATTGGCCACCATTACAGGTTGGGTTGTTATGTTGCCTCCAAGACTGCAGTCATATGGGAAAATGGCCTTGTGAGTGTTTTTGGTGGATGTCTCCAATTAGGTGGCCTTACAGTAATCCATCTGTGACCTTACATGCTTGTTCAGACAATGGCTGACTTGATGCCAGTTTGGTTCCTGCCTATACTTTGCCCTGTACAGCAACTATAGGGACCAAGTCTGTGGTTTGTGTAATGCTACATTCTAGCAAAGGGGATTACTCTATGTTGGTGGAGACAGGTGTGACAAGTAAGGTATTGCTGAGTCCATACAGCCATGTATGTCTTCAGTCATTTGTTTGTAGTGGGCATGGCCACTAAATCATAACACAGTTGGACATCTCTCCAGTGTAGGCATGATAATAATGCTTACTGCACTAACCATGGCTGTGTCAGGGCAATCCAACAACCAGTAGCTGTAGAAATGTCACTCTTTTGGGTGCGCAGTAACTAAGATTACACATGTGTACAATATGTACAGCTGTTTAAACTGACATTTTGCATCCCATGTCTGTTTTCATGAGGTGGACACATATACCTACTCATACTGACATGTGCATAGCTAATACCTCACATACATGTCTGTTCCATGTCAGTATGACACACTAAATTCACAATCTTGCTGCACAGTCATCCCTCTCAACCTGTTAGCAGGACATCTGTAGGATGCCATGCATACATGGGTGCAATGGGACAAAATCAGTGAATATTGCTGTAACATACCTGAGTCATTCAATAGCACAGTAGTCTTTGCACTGACAGGCATCCCCTGGAGGATGTCAAACAGTCATATGGCAGGAAGAGAGGGGAAAGGCTAAGAGGGTGTTATTCAGGGTAAGAATTGTTAATATTGGCAGTATGAGTGGTATAGGGACCAGGCTAGCTGATATGATGGCCAGGGGATGGTTGATATATTGTGTGTGCAAGAGGCCACATGGAAGGGGATCATGGCTGGGTGTATGGTAGGCAGGTCACAATTGTGCTATCAAGGCATGGACTGTAGGTGGAAGGGGGTACGGCTTCTGCTGAAGGAACGGTATGCCAAGAGTGTTTTTGCAGGGTGACATAAGTGTCTGATAGAGTGATGTTTCTGAAGCTGTAAGCTGATGGTGTAATGATGACTGTTGTTAGTGCATATGCCATGCAAGTTGGTTGTGCGATGGATGAGAACGAGAAATGTGACATCAGTTGGATGACGTAGTGATGACTGTATCCAAGGGTGACAGACTGGTCATTGCAGCAGATGTCAATGGGCATGTTGGTGAAGGGGACAGAGGGGATGGGGAATTGATGGGTATGTATGGTGTTAAAAGGAGTGGAGATGTTGAGATGGTGGTGGAGTTTGCAAAAAGGATGGACATGGCTGTGGTGAATACACACTATAACATGAGGGAGGGGCATAGGGTGACGTACAAGAGTGGAGTAAGATGCACACAGGTGAAATATATCCAATGTAGGAAGGCCAGTCTGAAGCAGATTGGAGACTGTAAAGTGGTGACAGGGGAAAGTTTATTTAGGCAGCAGAGAATGTTGGTATGCGAGATGATGTTGGTGATCGAGATGAGGAGGAGTGTGGGGGCAGCACCAATGATCAAATGGTGTGAATTGGAAAAGTGTGCTTGTGAGGTGGAGTTCAGAGAAGAGTTGATACAGGACTGGGTGGCAGTGATAATCTAATACATATCTGGTTAAGTACAGCAGAGCTGGTAAGGGAGACAGCTAGATGGGTGCTTGGGGTGACATGGATGGAGGAAGCAGTACAAGAACACCTGTTGGTGGATTGAGGAAGTACTAGACAGTATACAGAGACAGAGGTTGGGGAAGAAGGAGTGGGAATGTCATAGGGATGAGTGAAAGTAGGCAGGAATATGAGGAGATGATGTGCATGGCATGGCATGGCAAAGAGAGAGGTGTCAAAGGGTGAGGATGGGCATATGAAGAGTTCAATGACAGGTTGGATACTAAGGAGGGATAAAAGAAATTGTACCAACTGGCTGAACTGATGCACTGAGCTAGGAAAGATGTGCAGTAGATAAGGGTAATAAAGGATGGTGAGGTATATGTACTCACAAGTGAGGAAAATGTGTTGAACACATGGACAGTGTACTTTGAGAGGCTGATGAATGAAGAGAATGAGACAGAGAAGGTTGGATGATGTGGGTATGGAGAATCAGGAAGTGCAATTGCTTAACAAGGAGGATGTAAGGATAGCTATGGAGAAGATGAATAGTGACAAGCCTGTTGGTCCACATTGCACACCTGTGGAACCGTGGAGTTGTTTAGGGGAAATGGCAGTGGTTTGTTAGCCAGACTGTTTACTGATATCTTGGGAAGTGTGAGGTTGCATGAGGAGTGGAGAGAAAGTGCTTGGGTACGGTGTTAAGAATGAGGTTGATGTGCAGAGCTGTGATAACTACAGAGGGTTAACATTGACCAGTCACAGCATGAAGTTATGGGTAAGAGTAGTGGAAGCTAGATTACACAGGGAGGTGATGAGTACTGGTCAGCAGTATGATTTCTTGCGTGGAAAAGGCACCACCGATGTGATGTTTGCTCTGAGACTGTTACTGGTGGAATACAGGGAAGGTCAGGAGTTGTTCTGTGTCTCTCTGGACTTATAGAAAGCATATGACAGGGTGCCTAGACATGAGTTGTGGTACTGTATGATGACGTCATGAGTGGAAGAGATATATGTAAGAGTGGTACAGGATATGTACAAGGGTGGTGTGACAGCATTGAGGTCTGCATTGGGATTGATGGATGTGTTTAAGGTGGAGGTGGGATGTCATCAGGGATCAGCTGTGAGCCCTTTCTGATTTGCAATGGTGATGGACAGGTTGACAGAGAAGACCATACCGGAGTCCCCATTGACTATGTTGTTTGCAGATGACATTGTGATCTGTATTGAGAGTAGGGTACAGCTTTTGAGACCCTGGAGAGGTGGACATATGCTCTAGAGAGGAGAGGAAATGAAGATCAGCAGCATTAGGGCAGAATATCTTTGTGTGATGGACAGGGAGGCTAGCAGAATGTTGATGATGCATTGGGTACAGTTGGCAAAGGTGGATGTGTTCAAATGTTTGGGATCAACATTTCAGAGTAATGAGGACTATGGAGGACAGGTGAAGAAGAGAGTACAGGCAGGATGGAGAGGGTGGAGAAGAGTGTCAGGAGTGATATGTGACAGACGAGTACCGGTAAATGCAATATGTAAGGTCTACAAGAGTGTAGTGAGACCACCTATGTTATATGGGTTGGAGACAGTGGCATTGACAAAAAGGCAGGAGTCAGAGCTGCACATGGCAGAGTTACAGATGTTATGATTTGCACTGGATGTGACAGAGGTGCACAGGTTTAGCAATGAGTATATGACAGGCTCAGGCCATGTTGAATGGATATGAGACAATGTTGGAGAGGCATTACATCAGTTTGGAAATGTGCCGAGGAGACGTGCTGAGTATATTGGGAACAGGATGGTAAGGATGTAGCTGCAAGGTAAGAGGAAGTGTGGAAGGCCTCAGATAAGGTTTCCAGAAGTGGTGAGAGAGGACATGCAGGTGTTTGGTATGAGAGAGCAAGATTCAGAGGACAGGCAGAAATGGCAACAGATAATCCACTATGGCAATCCCGAATGGGAAAACCCAGAGGACAGTGAAGAGGGATGTTGTAATGTCAGTCTTCATAGATTTGGCAAGGATTTGACAGACATAACACAACTCTATGAGTAAATGACTACAAATATGAGGCACACATATGGTTAGTGTGCAGAACAGTGGACAATTGAATGGTATGAACTCAGTATATAACATGCAGTTCAACACATACATCTGCAGCAGTACTTTACAATGCACATGCTCTGTATAGTTGTCTTATATTTACAAGACAAAATGTGCATCATAGTTATATGCACAGGTAACATATGGATATGTACAACATTCCTGTAGCTGGCCTAGTCACTACAGACAGAGCAACATGCTCTGGCCATCAGTACATCAGTACAGCAAGTCTTGTTGAGACATATGCTTTCGAACCCCTATTTTCAATTATTACAGACCACCTACTGCATTCACTTACATGCTTATGTGTTTCACATACCTTTTTCTTTTTTCTGGAATTTTCACAGATATAGCCTTTTTTATTTCTCACACTACTTCAGCTTTGCACTGATGGACTGTCTATGTCAGAGGTGGTTTAAATAGATGGCAGCTTGTCTTCTGTAGGTAATGCTTATGACCATATGATGGCCTGATCACCAATTGGTGTTTCCCAGTTGCTGATTGCATGCAGAGCAGCTGAGTAGTTATTCCAATAGCCAATGCCATGGTAACATATATTTGAGTACTCCATGTGGACGTTGGCCCTTTCCCTTACCTGTGAGGAAGACATCCTGGAGTTGTGTGAGCTAATACCTCTTACAACAAGACCTGTGGAGACAAGCCAAGTAAATGGTGAAGAAGATTCAAGACTTAGGGGCAGAATGTGAGCATTGCTGTTATATGTTTTGATTAATGCTTGTTTAACAGGGTTTGTCTGAAGATGCTGCTTCTGCATGGGTTTCAGTCTGACAAAGTTATGTGTCTGCATAGCTCTCAGCTATAGGACTATCCACATAATGGCCAGATGTTTGTCTGTTATGTTTGGTCTGTTCCCCAGACAGGTGTTGTCCTTGGCAAATCAGTAGCATACTCTGGTGATTGCAATCAGTAAATGTTAACATCCATTTGTGTTTCAGACGTTATATCCCTCAGAAATTATATGTTACAACAAACCCTGTAACACCAGCAATTTTCTCAGTGTATAACAGCAATATTTCAAGTATGGCCATGTTTTTGGGCCTCTGTCCCAAATTATGTCAGGCTTTGTACAGATACCATACAGTAGGAGGTTGATAGTCATGGTCTACCATTATTTTGTTCTGTCATTCCTGCTGAGGGGAAAGCGCAGACAACATGTGGGACTCTGTTCATTCAAGATGTCAGTATATGGATGATGCTCTTAGATGCCCTTGTAACATATTTTATGTGGTGGAGAGTAACAAGTGTTTTAAAACTAGGCTGTTAGAACATGAGACATTACTGATGAGAAAGAAGATAGTTCTATGGCTGTACACTTTAATAATTCTCACCATGGGGGTACTAATCATGAAAGAACATTTGTTATGTACAGAATCAGTTTAAATTCTTAAATGTGATACGTTATCCCTTAGGGGGTTAAATAAGTTGTGTAATTGAAGGCTGTGTATATAAATGTAATTAGGTGTAGTGGGTTACAAGGTACTGCTTTGGAAAAAGTCTGTTTCTCAGTTTGATCAAACAGTCATAAAAGAACAATTGTTATGTACAGAATCAATGTATGTTTTTAAATGTGATACTTTATCCCCTAGGGGGTTTGAATGAGGACTGTAATTGGAAGCTGTGTATTTAAATGTACTTAAGTGTTACTTGCATCTTCTAATTAAGGCAAGTATTTTTTGTAATGTGTTAATCCTTGAAGGCTTTGGCAAATACATCAGAGTAAAATGCACTTGTGTGAAGTACTGGTTGTTTGTATTTTTGTTTACTATCTTCACTGATTGTAGTTGTTTTGCTAAGAGGTCACCGTATATGTCTGGCCATTGTGTATGGCCTATCATGAGTTTGTAGCAGTGTACTGTTCACTTATTATTTGGACTGGGGGTAGATGTGAATGTCATGGGTCCTTTTGTATCCAACTGTGCATTCTGTCCCAGTTATGGGTGGTCTATCAGAAGCATACATTTGTATGGGCATTTAGAGACATGTATGCATATAAATATATATATATATATGTATCTCCACACATATCTATCTATTCCTTTATATATGTAAATATTTTTTTCATGTATATATTTGTAGATAATCATTCCTCATTGCACAGTGTGTCTTTCCTATTGTAAACTGACTGTGCTGGATGATATGTTGTAAAAAAACATCCTGACATCTCACAGTGAAGGTAGCCTACTGGTAAATTGCTGTTACTGTGGTGTATAGCATCCTAGGTTTAAGACTGAACATGGATGATTATTTTGTTGCTGGGCTGCTGGATACAGAGGGATTAAGGCACTTTTAAGCAGTTGTACTCTATTGCTTGCTAAGCATACATACTTCAGCAATGCAAACTCCAGCTTAGCACAGCAGAGCTAAGTTTAACATTGCTCAGCTGTTATTTTATAGACTATCATTAGTATTATTACTTATTATGATTATTATTATCATTATTATTATTATTCTCATTTTATGTACTTTCATTACATTACATTCTTTTGTGGCTATATTGTCTGGGACACTTGTGTTTATGTGGGGTTTCACATCTGTACTAAATTGACACCTTACATTTGGACCTGCTACACTACCCTGGTCAACAAATGTGTAATATTCACTACCTATTTAAAAAATATATATTTTAGCCATGTTTCACATATGAAAATGAATGGACTGCTTTGGGACTCAAACCATGACTGACTGTGTGCTAAACCAAAGCTCTAACCACTATACTATTCCACTTTTACTTCTTTGGTTGCATGTTTCTATTTAGCTCCTTTAGATCTTTAAACTCTGCTATGTATAAATGCACAATGTGCACATCCACTCAGCTATGCTTAAACTTTATTGGGAACAGAAAAAAAAAAATATTTAACTTTGTTTTCTATTTTTATTTTACTTTAGGGGTATGCACATTGCTTTCTGCCTGTTAGGGCAGGACATCTGGACAAAGCCTAACATGATGGGGGAAGAAATAGGAACATATTTTAAATATTGCTCTGGCCAACTTAGAAAGTTGATAGGATAACATGCTTTGAATTGCCATGACTTTTTTGAAGGGTACAGTGTTTGAAACTGCATTGTCTGTCATTATTTCCAATTTCATTCTTCAATGATTTTCACTGTTTTACCAGCCAACCATCTCATATGTTGAGTGGACCACACTTATGAGACAAATATCTGGCATTCTGCAAATATCTGTACAGTTGAGGGGTATGTGTGTGCATTTGCACACATTTCCTGCTTCTGCAGATTGCAGAAGTGCTGCACAGCTTTAGCAATACAGGGGGTGTGTCTCAGAAGCTGTGACCACCCCCTGTAGTGTTTCCTCTTGCTGTTTTTATTTTCAGTGTCCGCAGACACTGACAATGTTATTTTTTACATGTCAGTGTCTGCGGACACTGAATACTGGCATAATATTAGAGCTAAGCTCTAATATTATGCCAGTATGGCTTAGAAAGTGCCGTATGCTCGGACATGCCCCCTGCGCTTGTACATGGATCGTGTCCATGTACAGAGTACAGCAGTGCGCCTTCATGAATATTCAAGGCACACTACTGCTCTACATGGACACAGAACACTGTGCAAGAGTAGCTTATTCTTGCTCAGAGTGTTCACGAATCCTGGGGAATGTTTTTGTTAATATTCGAAAGCCTAGAGGGGAGAGGTGAAGACCATCCCAGCCAAAGCATCGTGGTCTGTTGACCATCTCCTTCCATGCTGACAAATATTGCACCCCCTTAGAATGACTATAATTTTTTTTGTCAGTTATCACCCCATTCTTGTGTGAGGGAATGCTTGTAGCTGTCCTCCATTCATTGCACACATAGCCTGTTTGGAGACTGATGTTGGATAGTCTATGTGGAGATTTGGCGGGTTATGTTTCAGGTTAGCCAGTAGATATCCTGGTATGTTATCTAGTCCTATAGAAACAGTATTTTTGACTTGGATAGTACCTTGAAGACTTGTTCTTGGGATGATTGGAGGGCTATAGATGTAGGTATGTGCTATGCAAATGCTGAGGCAGGGGAGTGGGTGAAGTTTCAGATAAATTTAATCGCTAGTAGCTTGGCCATGACCTCTGGTCTGTACAAGTGGTATTGCTTACTATTAGCTCTGTGCAGTCCTGGGCTTTATTTTTGAAGATTTTACCATAAATAAAGATGATATTGAGTTTGCTTTTTGCCATGGTTGCTATGTTTATCTTATATTTGACCTCAATCGATTAAGTCAGGGACCATAGTTCCTTGTATACACAATAAAGGCATTTTTCTCTTTGTTGTCGAGCTTTTTTATATTTGGGTTCCACAACATGGGGTTATTTTTAAATCTCCAAAAAGATGAGCAAAAGTGATAAAATGTAGAGACGCAGAACAGAACAATTCAAGCAGCAAAAAAAACAAGCAAAACTCTACAACAAGTACTTTAATAAAAACAAAGCTTTTGGATAAAATATCCTTCTTCAGTGTCTTACATAAAAAAATATTAAAACCAGTACTTTTAAATATAAAAAAGTCCATCACATGACACAGTCAACCTATCAAAGAACAATTAGTTAGAATCAACAATTAAATTTTAAAAGCACAGATATCTAAAAAAAAAAAAAAAAAAAATATATATATATATATATATATATATATATATATATATATAGTTAAGAATATAACAAACATACATATGCATTATATCCTCCTTATATGCTTATTTTATTTGTTGCTGCTTAGCCTTCAAAATCAGCTTCAGTGTGATTTGTTTATTTAAGCCTGGATACTTGTCCGCCTGTAAGCGGACAATACATTCATACTCTTTTGTGTCCACTCTATTTACCGAATCAGCATGTCTCACGTTTGAGTATATTATATGTATACTTTTAAATCTGGCATTGCATTTTCTTCAGAGGGAGAAGTATGTCTCTCTGCAGCTATCTACATGAGTGGGGAAACTGGAAATAAAAGCTTTCTGCATGCACAATGGTGTCATCTGGTTTTGTGGGCTTATTCAATGTATCCCAGTCATCACACAGTTTTAATAGATTAGCCTTTTCATAATCTCTCAATACTGAGTTATTAGAATACATTTCCATCTTCAGTCTTATGACGATTGTGACTGATTTATGGTCTGGTTTAACTAGGGAGAGGATTACGGGGGGGCAGAGTAGTGCCATACTGGTTAGGGCCAAGGCAAGGATTTTGCCACCAGTAGCTGGGAATGAACTAACTGGTCTGGAAAGTTTGCAATAATGAAGTCTAGAAATTAGTTGGTATAAATGTTGGGAGGATGTGTAAATCTCACAATTTATAGAGTGGTAGTCATTGTCTCCTAGGAGGATGGTGTTTGTTTTGATGATTATGGACTTGGAACTCATCAGGTAGGAGGTATGTCCAACTGGGATATAGAAGGGTTTGTATAGTTGGCTATGATGTGATATGGAGTTTTATTAATGGCAAACCGGACATGTAGGAGTTCCAAGTTGTTGTCATGTATAATGATTTTGTATGTGACACTCTTCTTAATAAATATGGAGATGTCTCCATTATTTGTGTTTTGCTTTATTACTATTGACCTGAACACATGGTAACTTTAAAGCCTGATAATGATGGGGTGCTCTCAACAGATTTGAACCACATCTCTGTGACAGTCCATGGATCCATGCATTTCAGGATAAAGACTGTGCCTGAAGGGTGTGAATTTTTTTAAAGGCTTCTAACTTTGAGCAGGGAGACCATTATGCTTTTCATATTTTGTTTTGATATGTTGGATGGTTTAGTAGACTGACATTGCCTAAAAAAGGATCTACTGGGGTGGAAAAGGTCTTGGCCAATATATGAAACTTTGAAGTGATAGATGCAGGCCATTCCTTTCAAATCAGTTAGGACTGTATACCATTGTATCCTAAGCTGATACATATTGAACCCCCTTAAAACAAAACAAGAAGCTAAGCCAATAATTGAAATCCATAATGTTTTATTTGAGTTACAGCATCATTCTCAGTCAAGGTAAAATACTTCTCAAGGTTAGGTCCGTACCTGCCTTAGACACATTTTCCAAGAACTCCAGCATGACCCTTTTAATATAGGCCAGGGAGGTGCATCTCAAGTAATTTACTCCCACATGTACTATGAATGCATTATAAGTGTACTTGTTGTATAATGACTTGAGTGTGTATGTGTTGTGATGGATCCAGGCTCCCAAGAAGCAACTGGCTGACCCTCTTTTTGCTCAACCTGATGAATGGTGCATTAGTGAGTCTCACTATGAAATCACCTATGACCAGGATGATGGATGATGTGGAAGTTTGCCTGATGGGCTACATAGATGAGGCCTAGTGCATCACAGATGGTTGTTCCACGATACACGTTGCTTGAATAGAGTGTTTGTGAGGTTGTGGACAGTAATTATTTCTTGGGCTACATTCAGGAGGCCTTTATGGTTTGAGTAGATTACATTTAAGAGCCCCAACATAAGTAGATCTATCTGCCTGGACTATACTGAGTGAAACAGATATGGTGTGTTGTGGACTGTTAATGGAAACCTCTCTGCTAACTATGGTGGCCTTGTGTGACAACTTTACCCCCAGAGTCAATGTGTAACAACATCTCTCACATGCACATCAGTGAGTAGTAGGTGATTATCAGTAAAAATGAGATAACTGCTACATTATCTCAGGATGCCCGGGGGGTTAGGGAAAGATTAATAAAGTGCTATCAGGTAGAAACTAACAAGCTAGATCTAAACTTGATGGGCAGTCTGTCTTCTTGCAGTAACCAGGGTCTCACTGTGCAACTAATAAATAAGCAAGGAGCTTAGGGTCAGCTGTACAGGCAAGGCTGAGTTTCTGTGTTTGCATCTATTCAGAAAACTGATAACCTCTGCTGTGAGATGAGCAGGAAAACACAAATTTGATTATCTTATACAGCAGAAAAATTATAAAAAAAAATCAAACAATCCTCAGCCCAATAGAAGAACAGCCCAGTCCAAGGTTCTGTTAGGAACTGTAAGCTCCAAAATGACTTCATTACTCTCTACTCTCTACTCCATCAAGTGTAAAAGCAATACTTTCCCAACTATAATTCACAAAAAAAATCCAAAAAAGTGTAGCTCTAACAAGTTCTTTTAATTATTACAGTTCAAAATAAATGAAATAAGAATATAACAGAGATGTTATCAGGCCATTAGTTTGGTCAAGTCAATGTATATCCTCTGGTTTGTTTGCCAAGCATTAAGCAGTTCAGAATGAATGAGCTCCCTGTTACTCAAAGGTGATTAACATATTCAAGTAGAGAAATTAAAAATAAAAGTCAAACATCCATCTAGCTAATTGCAGAACAGCACACTCTAAGGCTGTTTTATCAATCAAAAGCTTAGAAATTACTTGGTTCCTCTCTCCTTCAACTAGAATATAAAAGAAAAGCTTTCCCAGCTATAGGTCACAAAAAGGCAAAAACAAGCACAAACTTAGCAAGTTTATAATATAATAAAGCAAAATAAATGTAATAAGCACTTCTCAGGGATGGTTTTAGACTGATAATTGGACTAAATTAGTACCTCGGTCACCAAGCATTGAGTACATAAGCCACTCATCATACTAATGTAATTAACTTATATAGGCAGAGGAATTAAAATAAATAAATAAATAAAAAATCTGATAGCTCTCCGGCCAATAGCAGAACAGCACAATCTAAGGTTCTGTTAGGAATCGTAAGCTCAGAAATGACTTGACTCCTTTCTACTGCCATTGGCATGTAAAATCACTGCTTTGCCATCTTTAGATCACAAAACACTAAATATAAGAACACATCATGTGCTGTTAGTTGGTGCAGAGGTAAAGGTTGTGAGATGTAGCTCTTGTAGTATAGGGTTTGATTCCCTTAGCCTTCACTTGCTGCCTGTAATCAATTCACTTAACCTGGCTGCCCTTGAAAAGGGACTGTTTGTATAGTGGCCCTAACAGATTAACAAATGGGTGCTATTAGCAAGTTTATTCATTTGTTGATTGGGACATCCACTGGGTCAGAAACCCATTTTCAGTGGGGAGCCCGGAGAGAAAAGCTCCGGGAAGATACAAAATATTAAAAATCATGTAACGAATTTATATAGTACATAGAGATAGTATTCAATTTTATTATACACTGACATACAGTTTTGTGCAGACAATCATCACAGATAGACATAACAAATTGGTCATATTAACATGGAATAAATTAATCAGTCTGAAAACTAGGTAAAATTACTATACCATAACAATGCAAAATAAATTAACTAGGTGGAAATTTGCAGCCCGGTCCGGTACTAATTAAAAAAGGTAACTCAGGAAAATCACAGGACTCATAGTGAAGGAGGAAATCCTGCATTTGAGCTAGGAGTGCAATGAGGAAAATAGATGAGTACAGGAGATGCAAGTCGTTCGGGGTGTGCACATGCACTAATGTTTGGCAAAATGGCAAATGAGCAAGCCACAAATAAGGGCTCGCTACAATGGTTAAATGATTTTTGACCAGAAAAGGTGGTAGAAATTTGTGTACAGTAGGAAAAAGGGGCAGTAAGCAGAGGAACATACACAAGATAAAAAGAGAAGGTACAACTGGAGTGGAGAGACTGAAGAACAGTATACTTTTTATTGGACAGGTATTCATTTTTTTAATAAGGGAAGCTTGGGAAAGATGTAAAGGAAAGTAAAGGTATGGTAAGAGGAAAAGTTTCACAAGCAAGGTCACATGCCTAAACATAAAACAGAGACAAAGACTAACAGCAGATGTGCTCATAACCTAAGAGGTGGGTGGGCAGTGGAATTAGGTACACACAAACAAAGGCAGGGCACTAGTGCTTTGGATGATTGGACAACAAACATGGAAGAGCGGTAACACACAAAGAAGGGGAACACCAGTATGAGGTTTAGGGTGGGCATTGCCTTATGTTTTACACTATTCAGACACCATCTTGACCACCCTTCCCACTGTATCCATGTAGTAGTTTTGGCATGGACAGTCAGTGGGGAGACTGTTAGCAGCAATAGGACACAATCTAAGCAGTTGATACAGGTTTCCAATTGCCAGTCTATCAGATCCCTTCTACCTTTACCAACTCCCTGCATGTGACATACTGCCCCCCCCTCCTCGGGCAGTGCCACTTGAGGAAACAATGGCCCTCCCATCCAGTGAGCAATCAACAGAGATGGCAGAGATGGAATTGTTGTTGTCCTCCACAGCGCTCAGTGGAGGTCAGGCTGAAAATGAGGACAAGTACAGACAGGGCATGGTTGTACCTGCTGAGGGGTTGGAGACTGTGGCTACATCACTTTTGCACAATTGCAGCAGCTGTTGTAAAAAATGCAAATATGATGTAGAAAAATAAAGCAGCAAACAGAAAATATTTATAAAAACAAAAGACAGCAATAAGAGGAAGATGGAGAGAGTAGTAAACATATGCATAAGCTAGACATATGGTCTATATTAGTCATAACATCAAATGGAAACATACTACTAAAGATGTAAATCTGTATTTCTATGCAGTGCCACTAAATGCCTGTGTGTACTATAGAACAGATCTTGTGTTAGTAGGAGCTAGCAGAAGAGCAGAGAAACAGGATGGATTGCATGGTTTGTGTGTGTGTGTGTGTGTGTGTGTGTGTGTGTGTGTGTGTGTGTGTGTGTGTGTGTGTGTGTGTGTGTGTGTGTGTCTGTGTGCAGATGTACTGCGGAAATTTTAGGAATGACTAATGTGCCACTAAATAGCAATGTTATCAGGGGGGATGTTGTCATCCCTTATCATACAATATGTATTCTCAGTAAAATTTAAACCTAGCATTTATGCAACAATAACACTGCAAGGGTGCACATACTAGTATGCTGCATAATTTTATGCTACATATTTATAATTTCAAGAAATGTGCAATATGTGTAACCTACACAACGTAAACTAGGAAGTATTACCTTCACAGTGCCATAGTCTTGTATGCGGCTGCTGACATATAGAAGATACATTTAAAGCATTGAACACCCCTGCACCTAGAAATCCTTTCCATTTGTCTCTAATACAAAAGATACAAAAGGATCTTCTCCAAAATACCCTCCCTGGCTAGTAGGAAAAAAATCATTAAGTCATACGCTCACAAATAAACACAGTTATAAATATAAAATCCAGTATGACTGTGCAGACAAGGCAAGTTGCTTATAATACATCTCAGGTGCCCTTTGTCTGATCTCTTCTTTCCACCAGATAAGATCAGGATTGCACCTCCTCAAATCACCATAGGAGTACTGGTACTTCATAAAGGGTGAGTACCATCAAATACCACCATGAAAAGATTATCAAGCATCCAGTTTTTATTGGAGAACTTCATTAGAGTCTCCATTCTGGTGCTCCCGGTGGTTCCTATGCAATGATTAAAGAGAAATACATGTTTCTTTGCCACACCACAGGGGACCACTGCCATATGCAATGCACTTGAACATCATAGCCTTCCAACAGGTTCAGAGAACTATTGCAGACCTATCTTGATCATGCCTTTTTACTTTTTCAGCATATGCTGCACACTATAGGGTATTGTATTAGCACAACCTGTTTTAGTGGGCTCAGTTTGTACTGTAAAAAATGTTGACATGGCAGGGTGGTGTTAAGTTGTTAATATCAGCATGAAACGTATGTAGTTGGTGTATTTTGCTTAAATATGTGAGCTGTTTTTTTTTCCTTAGTGTCTCCATTGGATACAAAAATAAAAGACTTTCCCCTACATTCTCATGAATGCCATTGGTCTGCCCATGCATGGTCAGTGTACTTCACGTTTGCCCATGTGAGTGCATGAGACTGAGGGAGGCTGTTCGAGTGAGTGGGTCCACTACTGCAAAGCATAAAAACAGCAATTTAAGGACATTCATTAGTTGTTTCCTTAGCATAACTGCAACACTAGAAGGTTTGCATTTGCATGATATAAACTCTGGCATCTCCAGTCAGTGTTATTATGCTATGGAAGATTACAGGTAAAAAGAAAATCCAGTGGAGCTACCATGACTAGTTAAAACTTTATTTAACACACATCTGTGTGTTAAAGTTTTAACCAGTCATGATGGCTCAAGCTGTTTTTCTTTTTATCCTGTATGGTATCTTTTACCAATGGGGACTTTTACTTCTTATAAGTAAAAAATGGATGACGGAGAAAAAACAAATTTCACCAATAATCACCACAGATCTCCGTACCAGGATCCAATGAAGGCAGTCCCACAACTTGGTGTAAAAGGCCAATATGAAAAAAAACTTGTTTTAGTCCACAGATAAACTTTCCAATCCACAAACACGAACTCAAACGCTGTATAATTATAAAAAAACTTTTATTGACAGCACAGCACGACAATGTTCAAATGATCCAAGCAGAAGAATTGCAAGAAAAAAGATTTAGCGCTTTCATTTCCATAACAGGAAACTTCATCAGAATAATACGTATATTCCTGCTTGCTAATTTATACAAATTCTGAACTCAATTAATCAATTATTCAAATTGTTTTCAATCTCTTAATTAAAATTAAAATACAATTTAAAGCACCAAAAGCAAAACAAAGGACTTTTTAAGTCGTTTAAATCCTTATGCAAAAGACTTCTTTTAACAAGACTTCTTATAAAGTCGTTATGACAGTCAGTGTACCACAGGAAAATTAATGTTGTATTAATAATCTGGTTTAAGAATTATTTTCCATGTTGTCCATGAATGAGTTAGATACAAGAGAATGAATGAATGAGAATTAAGTGAAGTATACCTGTATATACAAATAAGCATCTATAATAATAGTAATAGTAGTAATAAATTGTAAGTAAATTCTAGTAGTGAATACAAATGTACATATAAATATAAGTATAAATATAAAATCAATGTAATAAATGTAATAAATATGTATATGTAAATATAGATGTATAAATAAGTATAAATATAAATATAAATACAAATATAAACATAGACATAAATATAGATCAGTTTGTAATATCAGTTTTAAATACAACATAATAGATTGTGTCCATGTAATGAGTTTAAGACCCATATTTAAAATTTTGTTTAAAATTTTTCTTTTTATTTTTATTAGTATTTGTGTCAATATTACCAGCCCTAAGGTTAAGGGCTAACAAAGTTAAAAATACTAATAAAAATAAAAAGAAACATTTTAAACAAAATTTTAAATATGGGTCTTAAACTCATTACATGGACACGATCTATTATGTTGTATTTAAAACTGATTTTACAAACTGATCTATATTTATGTCTATGTTTATATTTGTATTTATATTTATATTTATACTTATTTATACATCTATATTTACATATACATATTTATTACATTTATTACATTGATTTTATATTTATACTTATATTTATATGTACATTTGTATTCACTACTAGAATTTACTTACAATTTATTACTACTATTACTATTATTATAGATGCTTATTTGTATATACAGGTATACTTCACTTCATTCTCATTCATTCATTCTCTTGTATCTAACTCATTCATGGACAACATGGAAAATAATTCTTAAACCAGATTATTAATACAACATTAATTTTCCTGTGGTACACTGACTGTCATAACAACTTTATAAGAAGTCTTGTTAAAAGAAGTCTTTTGCATAAGGATTTAAACGACTTAAAAAGTCCTTTGTTTTGCTTTTGGTGCTTTAAATTGTATTTTAATTTTAATTAAGAGATTGAAAACAATTTGAATAATTGATTAACTGAGTTCAGAATTTGTATAAATTAGCAAGCAGGAATATACGTATTATTCTAATGAAGTTTCCTGTTATGGAAATGAAAGCAATAAATCTTTTTCCTTGCAATTCTTCTGCTTGGATCATTCGAACATTGTCGTGCTATGCTGTGCTGTCAATAAAAGTTTTTATAATTATACAGCGTTTGAGTTCGTGTTTGTGGATTGGAAAGTTTCTCTGTGGACTAAAACAAGTTTTTTTCATATTGGCCTTTTACACCAAGTTGTGGGACTGCCTTCATTAGATCCTGTGGTGATTATTGGTGACTTTTACTTCTTCCTTGGCTGCTTTGGATTTTTATTGAAGATTAGAGGTAGGCAACATACCTCTCAACCTCTTAGAGCAACAAATCTGGACAAAACTATAAATAAAAGAGGGACAAAGGCCCAAAAACAAAGACAAATTTTAAATATTGCTCTTAGAAACTTAGAAAGTTGGTAGAATAATAGGCTTTGTATTAGCATGAATTTTCTGAAGGGGATGAAGTCTGAAACTCAAATGTCTGTCATTATTTTCTAACTTCAATCTTTAATGATTTGCCACTAATTTGCTAGAAAAATACAATTGTTTGAAAAACAGACCAAAATATGAGAAAAAAATCTGGATATTCTGTGAAAATCTGTATAGTTGAGAGGTATGGACTACTAGGCAATTTCCCAAGCTTTTTAAAAGTGAAGAGTGAGTTACTTTACGGAAGGCTACTTGTCTAAAATGTAAGCTGTCATTAATCACTGATTTCCCACTGAATGTTTATTTAAGCCTCTACTGATATCATGCTTATTGAAATGCTTGCTAATTTTGTAACTTAGAGGTGCAGGCCTGTAGACTACTGTGAGGTATTCCAAGGCAACATATTCATATAAACAAAAGTGATACCATATTTAATCTGCACTACACAACACATTTACCTAGTAAACAGATACCTGTTCAGCTAAACCCATGCTAACCTTGGTCATTTCAAACAGAGAGTCTGAATGGTGGTCAGCCTCAGTTCCAATATTCAGGACTCCAATGTGACCTCTGGATGACTGCAAAGTCTCATGCAGAGTGGCGGGAAACAGCTCCATCTTTGATGAAGGTTGTTCAGTTGACAAGTTGCCTCCTGTTGCCTTCAACTCCTAAGCCAGGTGGACAACATGAACTTTTAAAGCACTAATTGTGTTAGTGATCTGGCATCTGATTGGTGAATGACATTATTAAAGTAGTTCAACGCAACCCATCAGACACAGTGGTGAAAGAGTCAGTCAAATGTCTCATGGCCAATCACGGATCATCCATGCAAAAGGTGGACTTGCACCAAGATCTCATTCTCTGTGTAGGAGAACTTGCATTTCTTTTGCATTCCTTTTCTTGGCATGCTACTGTAGAAGGAAAAGGAAAATGTACATGAGGATAAGCACATTACTACCTATAATGCATATATCATTACATAATCTATGCATTCTCTGTGTACCGCAGGTAACATTAATTAATACATATTTATGGGCCATAGTACACACATACTGCATACCCTTGGGCATTGTTTGCTTGCTTCTTGTGGTGTGCTTCAACAAAAAGGAGAAATTTAACAGATGCCATGTGAAGCTTGCAGCTGGCCGCCACAGGCAATGGCCTCTAACAACAGTCAACATTTGATTATGATGAATGTTATGAGATACACTGGCATGGCTGACTTTCCCCATGTCACTCCATAGTCAGTGTAGTGGTTTAACCATAGATGGCTAATGTCACTATATATGCTGACAGTTGTAGCAGCTGCATCTACAGACAGCACCTGGTTATGGCAGATGTACTTCACTATCATGGCCGCAACCTCTTTAAGTAGGAGGAAAAGGTGCATTTATGCTGCAGATTGTGTCATTCATGTGCACAGATATATCTATAGCAATATCTATATCCTTGTCTTCATCTTTATCTATTAATAGATTTCACTCTCTCTTTCTCTCTGTCAACCCCCCCTCTCTATGTATATATATATATATATATATATATATATATATATATAAATATATATATATGTATATATAGATACTGCTTATGTATATGGACTTTGGCTACTTAATGCTAGCCAGAATGCAGATTATGTATTCCTCCCACAAACAAAATATAATGAGATGAAG
>NC_056732.1:681141924-681154424 GCF_019279795.1 Protopterus annectens | reverse complement strand
AATCCTTTGAGGATTGTCTGAACTCTTAAAAGGTTGCTAAGGCCTGGAACTCCTTACTTGTATCCATCAGGTCAATGCCCACCTTTCCATCTTTCAAAACCACACTGAAAGACTTCCTATCTAAAATCTGTCTCTGTTCTTGCTCAAAACCAGGATAAACTATATCTGTAAATGTGAACAAGTACTTTTTCATACCTTATAACTCCTTTTCCATTTCTCATTTCCTTCCTTCCTTACTTCTATGAAATTCTCTTCCCTGATTTTCTCTCTAAATATACAATAAGTCTGTTTTCCATCACTTCACATTGCAATTCCTGTTTGTATTAGACTAACTTACCTTTAATTTTTCTACATATTAAATGACTGTCATTGTGATGTCCCTCCTCTGGGCCAGTAATCAAGGAGTCTCAATCCTCACTACAGACATCAGTGAGGAATGTTCACTTGGAACAAAAATAGATACACTCAGTATTTCCAGATGCAGATCTCTCCAACAAGCACAATTTCCCTTAAGAGCACATTCAGTCCTAGGGGTGGATTACCCTCTCTTCGTATGCAGGCCCCAGATAAGACTCCCCCCTGACACAGCTGTAGAGTTGAGTCCTCAGCCGAGTGTCCCAAGCCAAGTCCTCCACCACCCTCTCTATAAAACCATGTCTTTGTGTTCCTGCTCCAAGTAGCTGGCACACACACACACACACACACACACACACACACACACACACACACACACACACACACACACACACACTCTTTGTGATTTGATTTTCACATACACACCTGGGAATGGCTGGCACAGATTTCTCAGCTATGCCTCTTCTGCACAGACTAAGGTAGATACTGCCGCCAGAATACTCTAAAGCCAGCTACTCTAAGGTTTTTGCAAGGGCACCCGATTATACTGAGTAAAATGAATACTAATGCAAATGGTAATGTTGACTGAACAGCAAGATTTTCAGGAGTGGCCAGAGTGTCACCAAATAAATATAAGTACTCTCAAACATTAAAATATTCTCTAAAAAAACAGCCACAATGAAAAGTTTAAATATATTTAATAATAAATAATAAAAGAACATGAAAATACTAAACATATATTTACAATAAACACCAGAGTTTCAATCACAGGAACTATTAAAAATAACACAGATGGAAATGTTCACACAGATACAGAAAAACAATACTTAATTAATCTCACTACATTTTCCTGACTGATCTAAAGAATTACTGTTCCCTAGTTCACTTACTAGAGCAAGGCAAGATAATCTGGATAAATGGTCATCCTTCTTGTCAGGTTTCACAAGCAGACTGCCCTGAGACTTCTGTCTCATCTAGTATTAAAACATCATTTCAGTGCTGGATTACAGAATAACATCACATACATCTGGTCATCTGACCCTGGTTCCAGCACTACCCTCTTTACTACAAACTGAACCAGAATCTAGCACATATGTGTCATGATGCACACACACACACACACACACACACACACACACACACACACACACACACACACACACACACACACACACACACACACACAGCTTTGCTAAGATGTGTTATAGCATCTGGAAGCTATAAAACCATTTCAAAAGCTTCCACCCTTCCAGGGAAGCAATTGTATCACCCCTAAGGACAATACAGTAGGATTCCTAGTACTGTATATCACAGACATTTTGTCTCTGGCTGTAATCAGAAGTGTAAGATAAAATCTTTACAGCCTAAATCTGGTAATTTAATTTCAGACTATTTTTAAAAGTTATCTGGACTGAGATTAACATCTTCTCTTCCAGTATCCTCTATTACAATATATTCATTTCAACAGTTACAGTACAGTCTGACATACAGGTGCATTTATTTTCTGTCCAGGAGGATCCACTGTTGGTACATTTTTTAACACAAGCATCTTTACAAGTACATTTTCAACACAAGCACATGTACAAATCAGTTTGTTATACAAATGACATGTAATTCTCTACAAAACTCCAGCTAGCTATGTTGGGATATGTTACACATCCACTCCCTTACGTCTCCCGGCATAGCTGGCAATACCTCACATCATCACATCTCTTGCCCCCTTTGAAGATGCAAGCTAGTTTCTCAAGTTACCCTGCAGAAGCATTGCTTGAGAGGGATGATCCTGTCTGGGAATACATTAACCCATACCCTGTCTTGGGAGCCCATATGCACTGGCATTGCTGACCACATTTAGATGCTTCACTGTCATATCACATGCCTGCAAACCAAGACTCCACCTTAATAACTTAATAACCCCTCAGACTCCTCCTACCACCTACTGCAAATACTCAGCACCAGATCCTCCCTATCATGGTAAGGCTTGATCATGTTGACATGGTACAGCTTGTGCCCCTGCTTTCTGCCTAGCAGGTTTACCATGTAGATAATATTACCAATCTTCCTTACCACTTTGTAGGGTCTGTCCCAAGCTGCCTACAGCTTATTGTGTCTGACAGGATTGTGAACCATAACCTGCTGTCCTAAAGTATACTCTCAGGCTTGAGTATTACTGTCATACCAGACCTTTTTCTGCTGTTGGGCTCCTGCCAGGTACTCCTGGGCCAAGCCCATGAGCTCCCTAAGCCTTGTTCTGGGGTTTAGGATATATGCCACAACAGACTCCTTTTGGGATCCACACTTACCCTCCCACTCATCATGAACCAAGTCTAAAGGTACCCTCACCCTATACCCATACAACAACTCAAAAGGTAAAAAAACTGTGGTTTCCTGTAGTACCTCTCTGTATACAAACAGCAGATGGGGCAAATATTTGTCCCACTCTCTCTTAAACTACTCTGCACATGCCAGTAGCATAGTCTTTAGTGTAGAGTTTAACCTCTCCACAAGACCATTAGTCTTTGGTGGTAGGGCATGGTCTTTAGATGCGTCACCCCACAGAGCTCCCACAGACAAGCCAGCAGATCTGACATGAAATTGGCACCTCTGTCAGTCAGTATTCCTCTCAAGAAACCAACCCTGCTGGAAATCTCCAACAAAGCATTTGCCACCTTTTCTGTCTTGATGGAGGACAGAGCCACCACCACTGGGTATCTAGTAGCATAATCTACTACCACCAGGATACACTTCTTCCTTGTGGAACCTGGGGTACTCAGAGGCCCCACAATACCCATAGCTACCCTCTGAAATGGCTTCTCAATCACAAGCAAAGCCATCAAAGACCCTGTCTCCTGCCTTGTCTACTTTTTGGCACTGCTCACAGGTCCTGCAGTACTCTGTTACATCCCTTGCAATCCCAGGCCAATAAAAGCTATGCATAATATGTCTCTTGATACATTTTATCCCCATATGACCTGTAAAAGGAATGTCACAGGCTATGGATAGAAGTGCTAGAGGGTAGGGTCTAGGCACTACCAACTGCTGTATTACCTCCCCCTTTATCTCTCCCTCAGGGCTCCACTGTCTGTACAGTAACCCTTTATTCCGGTATACAGACTCTCCTTTTTCTTGAGAATCAGGTGCCTCCCTAGCTACCTCCCTCAAGCCTCTTAGTGTAGGGTCTGAGAGCAGAGCCTGTCTTAATTCTACCTTTGTGGCCCTTCCTAGCTCCCTTTCCATTGGAAGTCTGGTATTTTCTGACAGAGGTTCATCACTTAGAAAACACAGATGGCCAGCATGGATAGTCCAATACTTTATTATAAAGATTTTGTGATACCAAACTGATAATAGGACATACAAATGCCCCAACAATTTATCAGAATCCAAACCGGTTTCGGATGAATGCCTTCTTCAGTGAAAATGATAAACTGATGAAAAAACAAAATCGTACATATTTATTAGCACACCAGCCAATGGTAGACAATGGTATAGTCCAACCCCTTCCTATCTGAATAAACAAGTATCAGGATAGAAAAACTAGATAAAGACCACTGTAAAATAGTTCCTAGTCATGAGCAGGAATAATAATAATAGTAATAAAGGCTCCAAACACATAATCAAGAATATATCCAATACTTAAAACAAGTATTAGTCTACAAAATAGATAAGTTATAACAATATAAGTCCATAATTAACTGGATAAGAAGCTAATAATTATAAGCACAAATATAATTCAATATCACCATGCAACCTTTAAACAAATAAAATAAGGTTACATAACAACTGTATATCCAACTTAAAGACACATGTTAGCCAACAAACAACGCAAAAGGTCAATCTTATATATATATTATAGTGTGTGTGTGTATATATATATATATATATATATATATATATATATATATATATATATATATATATATATAATGTTTTTTTGATATTTTTTGTGTAGAATAATCCAAATGGGCCCAATATAGCATTGTACCAGTAGGACAAAAACTAAATAGATATATATCTATCATAAATGGTCATTGAGACCAGGAGGAAACAAGGCTCCAAGATGGATAATCCAATATTTTTCTTTGTGGCTAAGTATATTTTGCCATCCCTGCTGATGGCTCCTATCCCCAATAATCCTATCAATGACAGTAAACATAAACTTGGCTGAAGGGTGTTTGGTGGTATGTTGATAAAGAGCATTTGTATGCTTTTTGTTACGAATATCACTCCGATGTTCCCCTATTCTTATTCTAAGGGAACGGGATGTTTTTCCCACATAAAAGGCTGAGCACTGACATGTGGCCAAATATATAACCCAACTACTCGAACAGTTACCAGATATCCTAAGGTTGTAAACTTTACTAGTATTGGCACTGGTAAATTGCTTAAGCTTGTTTACCTGGTTACAGGATATACAGTGGCCAGAGGGAAAGGTTCCCAATAGTTCATCCCCTGTCATTGCTAATTGTTTATATTTGGCCCCTCCACTTTCTTGATGTTTATAGTAGGAAAATAGGGATCCCAGGGTTCTACCCCTTCTATATGAGAATTGACATTTGGAACCTAAAATCTCCCGCAAGTAGTTATTAGCCAACAGAATATTTCAATTCTCATTCAAAATGTTTCTAATAACCTGATGGTTTCTTCCAAATGTGGTGACAAATCTAAGAGTGGTATCCTGTGGTGTATGAGAATGATCCCTATATTCAAGCAATGCATTTCTGTTCTGTTTGCCCGACCATGCACTGGCTGATACAATGTCAAAAGGATGATATCCCCTTTCTAAAAATCTATTTGTCAGATCTACCTTAGCATCCTCATAATCAGTTAGAGAGGAGCTAATATGTTTTATCCTGAGAAATTAGGATTTGGGAATATTGCGGATGGTGTGCCGTGGATGCATACTTGATGCATGAAGTAATGTGTTCTATTGCGGGTATTTACGATGAATTTTGGTACTCAGAGTATGATCCATATTCCTATAAACAGTGACATCCAAGAAGTCAATATGATTGATATTGAATGTAACAGTAAACTCAATTCCCCAGATGTTACTGTTGAGATATTCAATGAATTCATATAAATATCCTGAATCTGCACGCCACACCATCCAACAATCATCCAGGTATCTGCGCCAAATATCGATTTCCACCATATGAATGTTATGTAGTGGTTTGTATATAAGGCATTCCTCCAAGTACACCATAAATAAATCGGCATAGATGGGGGCAAAGGATGCCCCCATAGCTGTTCCTTGGAGTTGCCAATAACATTCTCCTTGGAAATAGAAAACATTTTTATTGAGTACATGTTTGGACATACAGATAATGAGTGTATTATAACCTGGTGGATATAGATCCACTTTTTCCAACCAATATTGTAGTGCCTGCAAACCAGCCCAGTGTGGTATGCTGGTATATAAGGACTTAACATCTAGTGTACACATTAACCAATGGGTTCAATTTGTGTATCCTGTATAATCTGTAAAAATTGGGTGGTATCTTGTATTCTTGCTATCACATGTTTGAGTAATGGTTTGAGTTGTTGTGTTAAGAACACCGAAAGCGGTTCAGTGAGCGAACCTTGACCTGACACTATTGGTCTACCCGGTGGTGTAGTAAGGGATTTGTGTATTTTTGGAAGTAAATATAATATTTGTTTGGAAGGATCTGTTACTGTTAGATGTTGAGCTATGTTTCGAGTAATAATGCCCTCCTTTACTGCTGAATCAAGAAATGCATCAATTTCCTTTTTAAATTTTGGTGTAGGATCAATTCCCATGAACATGTAGCATCTAGAGTCTGATAATTGTCTAAGACCCTCATGGATATAATAATCCATATTTAAAACAACTACTGCCCCTCCCTTATCCGCTGGAAGTATAGCAATATTATTGTTATCTTTGAGTTCCATTAGAGCTTTTCTCTCAGCAGAATCAATATTCTCCTGTAAGATCTGAGATTCAAATGGTGGAAAATGTAGATCTCTTAATACTGCTTGTTGGAAAGTGGCTACATATTTATTCATAGGTGGTTGAAAAAGTGATTTGTGGAATCTAAATTTAGCAGATCTATGGGCACTAGCTACATTTTGATCAGAAATAAATATTTTCAGATTAAGACAGCGACAGAAATCCAAAACATCCAATGCAGTTTGGTATTGATCACAAAAAAGCTAGGTATAAATCCCAATCCTTTATTTAAAAGTCTATGTTGATCATCAGTTAACACAGTGTCAGATAGGTTTAAAACATTATTACACTTGGTTTCTATTGTTTCAACAAAATTTGAATCAGTCCTTCCATGGACTCTGTACCTATTCCGGTTGTTGTGTTTCTGCCCCCCTCTATATTTTCTGCCTCTTCTAAAGGGATAGTAATATTGGTTCTTTTCTTAACAGGTGAATCCGCTAAGAGTATGCCTTCACTATCGGTATAAGAGGACTCATCCCCGGAAGTGCTGGTGTAGGATTTGTCATTGTGTTTTAAAATAGATCTTGGCCTTTTTCTGGTCCTACCCCTAATTGTTCCAGGACTCGAATCCTGAAATCTAACTGATCTTTGTATTTCAAATGGATGTCCTTTACTATAATCAATAACATCCCTGTTGAATTTCTTCACCTTCCTATCCTTGGTTACTTTATCATATGTTGTTAATTCTTTGGACAGTTTTGTCACCAAATTTTCATAAATGGTTGATGAATGGAATTTCTTACATTCCGAACTTAAATTTTTGACCTCTGATATATTGTTGTCAATAGCCCTCTCATAATAGGAAGCCAAAATTTTTACAAAAGTCAAGGAACCATCTTGTAGTGCTTGGTTCCCTTCATCGGTCAACCTCTGTTCAGATCTGCTGACCATCGGTCGAAGTCTTATACGAAGACCTCTAGGGACCATATTTTTGTGCAAATATGCCCTAAACAACCTCAGATGCCATATATTTGCTCTTAGCCCCTTGAGACCCTTTTCCAAATTTAGGAACGCTAATTGGCATCCATCATATATGTTATTATTTTGCTGGCTAGGGTTGTTACTTGAGACTGAATCCACTCCAAACACCCTGATATCGTCCCGATCAGCACACAACCCTTCCAAAATATTGTCCAAATCCATCTTCAAAAAAATCTTGAAAATTGGTGATAATCAAATTATCTAAAAAATTATGTCTCATACAGGATAATAGTAATTATAATAACCAAGGTGGAAATATCAACAAGGGATGCTATGAAATCCAAAATAAGGAGTAGGACCAGAAAAGATTACGCAGTCTATATCTACAATAATTACGTTAGCAATTCCTATCACCAACCACTAATATAAGGGATAATATTCCTACCATGACAGTCTAGGTTCGTACTGCTGGTATAATGTAAAATAAATCCAGCTAATCCTAAAAGTGTATGCACAAACATACATATATATCCATACAACCTCTAACTATGTACCATAGACTTAATCCACAAAAGGTTCATTAGTCATGATACATTAAATGTGTATAACATAATAACCAGAGAGCAAAAAACATTGATACATTTCAGCAATTGTTAGATACCAATCAACCCAGCCCTTTGTATAGTTCTATCCACTATTCCAAAGTAGCAAAAACACGAACATACACTGTAAACTACAAAGGTGTAATACTAAACTATTGTCAGGATATAATACATGCTAGATGTATTACAAAATTAGGGAAACACATATGAAAATCAGTTGTCACGTTCACTATTATCAGGCCCCCCAAAAAATACTAATAAATTGACCTATATATTCAACCTCCAAATCTTAAAGCCTATAGTGGCCTACCTCCAAGATGAACCATCAGTTAGCCAAATATATAGGAAGGCACCTAATTGGGAAACTATAAGCTACACTCAAATATAGATTTACATTGCCTAAACAGGTACCCAACTAAATACACCAACATTGATGGAGAGTACAAAAATCTCCCTATTATTGCGATTTAGAACTGTATTGTCCCATACACGATGATTGGAATAAACCAAAAAAATGGAACAAGGTCCTGTATGTTAAACACAATCATCCAAAATAAATTCAAACTCCACTGTTATATAAACACCTGTCAAACTACCCTCCATGTAATATTAGTATTCAGATAAATGCCAAGATATTCAGCAAGAAATGGAAATTATATAAAAAATAATACAAAACTCCACATTTGAATTAAACAACGGTAGTCATATACCATACATATTATATATAAGAAAACATTTTTTAAATACAAACTGACAATTTAAATAAAAATGCAGGGTAATATTAAATGTCCATATATAAAGTAATGTAGGCACCAAACGAGTTGTCCCGGTCACCAGTGGATCAAAAACAGAAAGGTAGTCCCTCGAAAATAATAGTAGGCGTATAATCAGCAGCAGACATAGGCCTATAAGTTAGGTGAATGATTGAGTCCTTTCTGACCTTCGGGAAATAATATCCATGATCAAATATGTGCCACAAAAGTCCCTTAACATCCAATTTAAAAATGCAGGGTAATATCGAATGTCCATATATAAGATAATGTAGGCACCAAAAATGTCCCGGTCACCAATAATTCACAAACAGAAAGGTAATTCCTCAAATAGAAGTAATAGGCTTATAGTCAACAGCAGACATAGGCCTATAAGTTAGGTGGATAATACAATCCTTTCCGACCTTCGGAAAATACTATCCACAATTGAATATGTGCCACAAAAGTCCCTTAACAAAGTATGGTTCCTTCTGAGAAATTATCAGCCAAGTTATGCGTATGGAAGCCTATATAGTAATAATATGTACAGTACCTGAAAACAGGGCTATCCGCTCTGCGTAGCATATAAAACAATTCACCGCTCATGTAGGTCCCAAAACACCAGGGGAACAATGTGTCCAAATGTCTAAAAGACATAAATCAAGGGGTGTATAATCCAAGGCAAACCAGCTGGTGAGAATAAATTTTAAACCCAAGGGAGGAGTCCTCTCCTACCGATAGCAAGGACTAAAAGCCAACAGTGAGAACCAACAGAACAAGCCAAAACACCACGCCTCGCTCGTACCACATGCACGGCCAAACCATAACATAGAAAACACAGACGGCCAGCATAGATAGTCCAATACTTTATTATAAAGATTTTGTGATACCAAAATGATAATAGAACATACAAATGCCCCAACAATTTATCAGAAATCCAAACTGGTTTCGGCTGAATGCCTTCTTCAGTGAAAATGATAAACTGATGAAAAAACAAAATCGTACATAGAGGTGCATCACTGTCAACCTGGGTACTATCACTCAGCTCTGCCCTTGCAATCACTCTGTCCAAGAGAATAGCAGTACCTACCAGCAGCTGTGGCTCACCTTCAGGCTAACTGCTACAGGGTAGCTCCCTACCTGAAATACCCACACCACCAGCACTGCCACCAGAACATTCCAAAGCCAGATACTCTAAGGCTCTTATAAATGTACCCAATTATACTGAGTAAAATTAATAGTAATACAAATGGTAATATTGACCAAATAGCAAGATATTCAGGAGTGGCCACAGTGTCACCAAATAAATATAAGTACTCTCAAAGGTTAAATGTTTATCTAAAAGACCAGCCTCAATGAAAAGTTTAAATATATTTAATAATGAATAATAAAAGAGCATGAAAATACTAAATATCTGTTTACGATAAACACCAGAGTATTAACCACAGGAAATATTAAACATAACACAAATGGAAAGGTGCACACAGACAGAAAAACAATTCTTAACTAATCTCACTATACTTTCCTGACTGATCTAAAGAATTACTCTTCCCTAGTTCACTTACTAGAGCAAGGCAAGATGATGTGGGTGAGTGGTCTTCCTTCTTGTCAGGTTTCAGAAACAGACTGCCCTGAGACTTCTGTCTTATCTAGTATTAAAACATCATTTCAGTGCTGGATTACAGAATAACATCACATACATCTGGTTATCTAATTCCCACACTACCCGCTTTGCTGCAAACTGAACCAGAATCTAGCTCATATCTGTCATAATACACACATAAAGCTTTGCTAAGATGTGTTATAATATCTGGAAGCTATAAAACCATTTCAAAAACTTCTGCCCTTCCAGGGAAGCAACTAGTTCACCCCTAAGGACAATAGAGTAGGGTTCCTACTTCTAGTTTTCTTAGACATTTTGTCATTGGCTGCAATAAGAACTGTAAGATACAATCTTTATGGCCTAAACCAGGTAATTTAATTTCAAGCTATTTTTCAAAGTTAGCTGAACTGAGATTAACCTCTTCTCTTCCAGTATCGTCTGTTACCATATATTCATTTCAACAGTTACAGTCTGACATAAAAGTGTATTTATTTTCTGTCCAGCAGGACCCACTGATGATGCATTTTTAACACAGGCAGCTTTACAAATACATTTTCAACACAAGCACCTGTACAAATCAGTTCAATCTTTAAATGACTTACACGTTTTTGTAAAACTCCAGCTAGCTATGCTGGAATATGTTAAACATCCACTGCCCTACTTCTCTTAGAATAGCTGGCAATACCTCACATCATCACAGTCATATAACTTGCAATAATTCTTAACCAATGTTTTTAAATTATGTCTAATTTGTTATAATTATTTAAACTGCAGATGCTTTTGTTTTATTTTTGAAGATTGTAAAATCAGTGTTGTTAAAATGTTTTGTAGTAATTTAGAGCTTTTCTTCCTGAGCCTCTGCTGAAAATGGGCTTTTACCTGCAATCAAATATCAATAAATAAATAAATAAATAAATAAATCTATGTATGTATCTATTGATGCACACATGCACACACACACACACACACACACACACACACACACACACACACAGACACACAGACACACACACACACACACACACACACACACACACACACATATATATATATATATATATATATATATATAGAGAGAGAGAGAGAGATACTACTTATATCAAATTTAGGTAAAGTGAAAATCTGTTAGCCAACACAATTTTTTCAGCTAAGCAGATGGAAGAGAGATGTGTGAGATCACTACATTATCAGGGTTGGGGAATATACCCTTTTCATACCTCTCAACCTCTTAGAACAAGAAATCTGGACAAAGCCACAAATAATGGGGGGAAATGTTCTTACAGACTTAGAAAGTTGATAGAATAACATACATTGCATTAGTATGAACCTTCTGAAAGATATGAAGTCTAAAATTCGGATGTCTGTCATTATTTTCTGACTTCATTCCTCAATGATTTGTCATTTATTTTTCAGAAAAGTACAATTTTGTGAGAAACAGACCAAAAATATAAATCAAAAATCTGGACATTATGCAAAAATCTGGACAGTTGAGAGGAATGAACCTTTTCTCCAGTAACATGAGATATCAGTTATAATATAAATTTATCAGGGAGGTATGGGGTTAGCTCCCCACACAGGAGTTGTAGGAGGATGCAAACTCCCTGAACTAACACTGATTTTGTTGTAAGTTCGGAGATTTTGTGAGCATTAAGGTCATCAACATTTCTATGTTTCATTTTTTTAATCTGATTTTCTTCCCACATTCCAAAGGCATGCAGTAGTTGGACTGGACACTCTAAATTTGTCATAGGCTCTATATTAGCATATTAATGCATTTAGTATCATTGTACTCTTCTACACTAACCTGATGCAGTCTCACCTACTTATTGGTAGTTGGGCAAATGTGCTTTAGACTCAGTTTATTATAGGGCTGCCACATTTTAAGTGGACAAATTGGGACATGGGAGTGTGGCCAGTATGACATGGGCCACCCCCTCTGCCATGACATCACTACAGGAGTGATGAAGGAGATTCAGTTAGGTACAACAGTGTGAAGTTATTACAGCATACAGAAATCTAACAATGCATTTAAATTATCCAGTTTAAACAGTAAAAGTGAAGCACTATTGCAAAAGCCCACATATTACTCAGCTGTAACAGTAAGTGAACTTTACAGAAAAAAACACTACTCATATTAAACAGACAATTATATTTATTTAAACATAGCAAGAAAAAACTCTTAAATTCTACATATTCCCCGGGATTCATGAAGCTCTGCGCAAGGACAGCGTTAGCCTTGCGCCAACCATGCGGCGTAGAGATGGCGCAGCAGCACCATATGCATATTAATGAAGTCATGCTGC
>NC_056732.1:681099424-681136924 GCF_019279795.1 Protopterus annectens | reverse complement strand
TAGGTTGACACAACGTACGACATGTGTCCCAACATGGGGAGCGTGGGCAGTGTGTAGGGTTGTGTTCATATCCCACCTGCGTCCACCTGCGCCCACAGTAAGGATGAGTGCTGTAGAGTAGTGGCAGGTGGGGAACTATGGGTATGCGATTATGGGGCTTGGCGTGCATGGGTTGGCTGGCAGACACATATTAGGAATGCCCCGTGGGTGTAAGTAATATTCCGATGTGGATATAGCAGATGCACATACCTCCCAAACTATAAGAGCACATCTACTGGACAGTCCGTAAACCACTGGGGGAATACATAGGGACCATATCACTGAACTGTCCCCGATTACCAGGGACGTCCGTGATTATGAATCAGAATCCTAACACAGCCTTGACTAAACCATCCTAGAACTAGTGATATTAGGAGGAAAGGTGGCGGAATACACGTAATGAATAATGGCAACATGTAAGAGTCATAAACTGCATGCACCTCAGAAAATGTGTATGAATACATATGTGCTCTGTGTCCGTCAATGTGTCAGGTTAATAGCACCAACCTTCTAAATGTGTCCCTGAGATTGTTATGCAGTGTCCCTGATTCAGTGTTTATTCTTCCCCATTCGTATGAGAGTTCTGATAGTGAGAGAAAGCGCATGTTCCGCCGACTACCTTAGAAGATTGATAGAATAAAAGATATGGGATTACCACCTGTCCCCCTTTGTGAGGGACACTCCCCTGTGGGCAGTTGTGTTCTGCATAATAACTGTAATTAAGGCAAATGTCCTGTGATTTAGGGCAAAGACTACCTATATTGTCTGTAGTAGTAGCATAAAACAATTATGTTCCTCTGAAATGCCTAAATGTTATAGGTAACAGTATAAGCAACTATAATGCTACAAGAGTATCCTTTTATTTAGGCGAAACAGTGAAGTAAACCCCTTTCTACTGGCTGTGTGCATGTTGCCCTGCAAAGTCTGACATCTGTACATACAGGTCCTATAAGGTTGCCACCTTTCCAAATGGCCAGAGTGGGGCATATTCTGTAGAAATGTCAGACATTCCAGGACTAAACATACCTACAGCCATGCATAGTACAGGATTACACTTATTTGCACAAATAAAAGCTTCATCTAGTTGCATGTGAATTGCTTATGCTACTTCACATAACATATAGAAGTGTCATATATAAAATAACTGTTGTACGCAATCATTAATGAAATGTAGAATATAATAATGTCCTGTAATCTGGACATGTGTTATGTCTTGATTATTTTCACACTGTCCCTCGCAAAGTGGGACAGTTGGTTACCCTAAAGTCCTACCTTGGCCAATTGAGAAGGTGGCAAACCTATAATAGTTATGCGGTAGCACGACCCATCCGACTGATGTGGCTACCACAACCCAACTACTCGTTTGTAATCCAAGTTTTCGGTTCCCATGAATCAGCCAGATGGGAGCAGAGTGTATGCAGAACACACAAATATGATTGATTCACTGGACAGGCCGCTGATTCCGTACAGTCGAATGCCATGTCGTCGCCTAACGGGCAGCCATTCCCGATACTGTAGTCATGTAGTCTGATGTGATAGGCATTACAAGGTGGGAGCAGATTGTAAGAGGAACACACAACTATGAATGATTCACCAGACAGGCCGCTGATTCCGTACATTCAAATGCCATGCGGTCACCTAATGGGCAGCCATTCCTGATACTGTAGTCAGGAGTGGCCTTAGGTCAACTCATGCCCTAGGCAGAGGGCACAACAACACCCCCCACCACACCACCCAGTGCCCCCATCCTGGTCTACCTACACCAAATAAATACTTGTAAAGTGCACCCTCTAAAGCGGTGCCCTAGGCGGATGCTTAGTTGGCCTATGCCTAAGGCTGGCTATGACTGTAGTCATGTAGTCTGATGTGATAGGCATCACAAGGTATGAATAAGAGGAACACATGAATATGAATGAATCTCCGGACAAGTCGCTGATTCCATACAGATGAACGCATTGCTGTCGCCTAATAGGCAGCCATTTCCGATACTGTATTCATGTATTCAGATGTAATGGGCATCGCAAGGTAGGAGCACATTGTATGAGGTTCACACACATATGATTGTGTCACTGGACAGGCTGCAGATTCTGTACAGCTGAACGAGATGCCGTCGCCTAATGGGTGGCCAATCCCGATACTGGAGTCATGTAGCACGATGTAATAGGCATCACAAGGTAATATTGTGGTCCTCGCTTACACCCAGGGGTGTGAATGACAGGTGCAAGCACCAATGCCAGTGCATTAGCAAGTGCGTGAACGAGTGGGTGTAAGCGTGTTTGGCTACCGGTATATGAGTATTGGATTGGTTAAGCAATGTAGAGGCTAATCGAGCATAAGAGGCTGTAACCAGAGGATTTCATACAGTGTGGTCATTCAACAGTATAGGAATGTATCCCATCATGTAGAAGTGCATGTGAGTATTTATTTCCAGCATATAGGTACATACATATATAGAGATGTATCAGGGACATGCCATGTGGCAACAAAGCATTACAAACGAATGAAACGGGAAACACCAGTGACGCCTGTATTATGTAGTGGTATTGCTCTATGTGATCACAAGACTGCCACAGACAGACAATAGTTGTACATTGGCCGTATACATCACTCTGTGCATGTAATGTACATTAACACAACAGTACCTGTCCAATCATTATGTATGAACAGTACCCCTGCAATGTGCAACATCATCATCATGATAAAGGTAAATGGGGAAACCACAGAGGGACCAGTAGTGTTATGTGTGCAATGGGGTCATCCTCACATGTACCTGAACCATTTAGGAGTGATGTGCATACCAGGACCGTGCACCCAAGGGACAGTGGTGAGGATAACAGTAGTATGTTATGATGCATATTACAAGGGTTTCATGTGTCCAGTGGGCAGGTGTGTGTAATGGACAGCTATGTATAGGGCAGATGGTGTCCCAGGAGCCAAATGGCCTTATGTGTCCATAGGTGAGGGTCAGATGTTGGGGAAGGAGTGTAGGTATGGCCGTGGAGGATAGGTAGGAGCACAGAAATTACAGCATACAGGGTTGGTATATGACACGTGGGAGTGTACACCCTGAATGGGGATGGGTCTTTGGCATTCAAAAGCCCATGGGAACAGTGGGACAGACGTCTCCAGCCATGGGAAACTGCCACTGCACCTACACAGCTGCAAAGGAGACAGTACTGTGGGCTGTCCAGGACAGGCAGCATCACCCTGTAAATGTGACACTCCGTCCTTGAACTGGAGTATCTGGCTTTGTAACCCCTTAGGAAGCCACCTACGAAACATGTCCGGCACCACACGACACCAGATATGTACCTGTCTGGTCCTGCTCCCAAGGGGGACATGCTCCATCCTCAGTGGTGGAACCACCAGAAGGTGGTGCATAGCCAACAGAGGTTGATGTTAATGGTTGGGCCCCAGATGTGCTAGTGCCCGGTGCCATGGTCAGCTGAAGTGGGACAGGAGGATCTTCCGGGACATACCAACTCATTTCGCCTATGGTGTTGCATTTTAAACCCACATATGGCTTAGTGATGGACAACAGCATAGAGGATTACCTACAACAGTATGCATAGATATCACCAGTAACCCAAAAGATTGTATACATTTGCAGAGGGAGCACAACACATGCATATACACCACACGGCAACTGTACAATGTGTAGTAGATGTGTGACCGCAGCTATGAACAGTTGCCCTTCATTGGCTTGTCACTGGGAATCCCACACAGTGTCAGTCATACCACTGTCTCATGTGACACATGTCCAGTCAGGGATGCGATGGCAGTAACACATCCCTATCATCATGTACTGTCTGCAATCCTCACACCATGCTTCTGCTGTGCACAGAAGTGTGTTCAGTATGTAACACAGGAGACAAATGGTTGTACACACTGACCTGTTCACAGATGGCCCTACAGATAGGGTTCCCTCATGAACAGAGTACTGTTGTGTCTGTATTTTAACATGCAGAATAGCCATTACCACACACATGTTAAACAGGCAGTAGTCTCAATGCAGCATAGCTACACTTACATGCTGTAGTTGTGTGGCACATCATCCTCCTGTCATTAGGCTATTTCCCACTGTTGAAAATGATTGAGGTACATCCAGATATCATCTGTGATGCCGTGTCAGAACACCACATCCAGGTACCACTCACAGCGACTGTCATGGCCAGATAATAACATCTTTCCCTAGATAGTGTACTGTCTTTATCATGTGGATAGCTATGGGAACACCATCACAGCTGTACCACATGCAATCAGCTAGAGGAGGACTGCAGTAGGTGCAGAGGCCATCACCTGACCATTTCCATCTGTTACAATACACATGCTGCTGCTGTGCAGGTGTACACCTTCACGTCCACCGGAGACTGTGTGTGCGGGAAAGGCAATGTACACCAGGGAAGGGCTTGGAGACTTCACCATAATCTGCCACACGCTGAATAGTACAAGGTCAAACCCCTGACTACTCATAACTATTACATGTGCATGATGTTACTACATGTGCCACAGAGGTGCCATGTTGCAGTGCTGTAAGAACATGTGTGTAGGTGAGTGAGTGCCATCTGCAACAGATATAGTAGACATACATTAGGTGTGGCACATGTCAGTCCACGTGAACGGATGCCATTGTCACCACAACCACACTCTAATGGACACACATTGACACCTTTGCCAGGGCGGCAAATACACAATGTAACTACTTAATTTGCCACACCACAGTAATGCACAAGACCACATGCATCACAGGGGATATCTGAAGGTTCAATGGGCTAGGCCATGTGAAAGTGCTTGACAACTGTTGGTATGGCAATGAGGCTTATACTGGGAGTGACTGTGGTTGGTAGCATCACAACCCACATGCAGACACAGGGTGCCAGCACTGTCATGCAGGTGTGCACTGCTCCATGGGTGTGCAGTGTTTGGCTGTGCAAGATGGCTGGACAAGGCTGGGTGAGGGATCATCCTTGCCATTGCGTCACCTGACAATGATGGGCAGTGCAGGGGTGTAGTGTCTGCAATGTCCCACACAGATGGGTACTGCAATATCTGGCCTGACATCCTGGTTACCAATGTGTAGGGCCATAGCTTTGCAATACATGCCATGTCTGTGTTTAATAGTCCTTCACATGGACATTGCCTGGGATGTGCATGTCCCAAAATACTGTACAGTGACATGTACAGGTGTACCTGGTTTGGCAAACACATGTAGTGTACACAGCCTGTTATACCCCGATATGCCAATACTGGCCTGGTGTGGTGAAACCTGCTTACAGTGAGAAGGTCGGCCCTGCACCTGCATGTCTAGAATGGACAGGTATTCCGTGGTCTCAGTGGCATGGGTCCATACAGGGCACATGTGTACAGCATTGTCTGGCCTTAGTGCATCACATATGATGCAGCCATTCAGTGTGGAACATAGTGAAGGCACAATGTCCGCATATATGTGCCAATTGTAACTCTGTACAGGGTACCATGTCCTCTGCACACCACTGTGGTCACACCATGCCTACTATCTGTCCTCAATGTGCATGTTACTAGCAACATAGTGGGATATCCTAGGCAAGGTTGCATGTGCATGGCACATGGGTGTGGGACATATACCGGGTACTAGTAGGGCTGCATACATTGTTCACCAGCCCTTTTGCCAGATGTATGGGTATGGCTTGCCAACTCAGTGCTGTGGCTGACTGATAGCTGTACTCCTCGTGAGGTGGCCAATGTGTCATAAGACAGATACTATATAGAAAAACTACAAAACCCACTCCCAAACATGTCCAATGGTAAGACAATCACGGCCACCTCTACACAGGTTCTGACAGACAAACACGCACATGCCATCTCCTGTATGCAAACCCATACCATATCACACTGCAGCAACATGCATTTAGGGCAAGTCCTGCAGAAAATACTACAAAGCACTGTATTTGTCTCTTGCAGGCATACACACACACATGCACACTTGGCAGGTCTGGGATTAGAACACTGTCCTAACTACTTTACTATACTACAGCATTACGCAGTTACAGCACGCGCTACCGATATTACTGGGACACAGCACTTCCAGAGGTGTATTTGTAGATGGAGGACATCATCGGCCTTGCTAACGGTGGGTATAAGAAATGTATGGAGTGTGAGTAGTATAAAGGTATTACTCAGTTCTCAGGCAAACCGGGAGACACACACACACGCCAAGTGTGGGACTAGAACACCGATCTAACTACTTTATTACACTGCAGCATTATGCAGTTACAGAATGTGCTACTAAGATTACTGGGGCACAGCCCTCCCAGAGGTGTATTTGTAGATGGGTAATATCATCCGCCTTGCTAAGAGTGGGTATAAGAAATGTATGGAGTGTGAGCAGTATAAAGATATTACTCAGTCCTCAGGCAAACGGAGAGACACACCTACACACAAACACGGCAAGTGTGGGAGTAGAACACCAACCTAACTACTTTATTACACTACAGCATTACGCAGTTACAGAAAACGCTACTGAGATTACTGGGACACAGAACTTCCAGAGGTGTATTTGTAGATGGGTGACACCATCGGCCTTGCTAATGGTGGGTATAAGAATTATATGGCGTGTGAGCAGTATAAAGGTATTACTCAGTCCTCAGGCAAATGGAGAGATACACACACATGCCAAGTCTGGGACTAGAAAACCAACCTAACTACTTTATTACACTACAGCATTATGCAGTTACAGAATGCGCTACTGAGATTATTGGGACACAGCACTCCCAGAGGTGTATTTGTAGATGGGTGACATCATTGGCCTTGCTAACGGTGGGTATAAGAATTGTATGGAGTGTGAGCAGTATAAAGCCATTATTCAGTCCTCTGGCAAATGGGGAGGCACACACACACACACACACACACACACACACACACACACACACACACACACACACACACACGGCAAGTGTGGGAGTAGAGCACCAACCTAACTACTTTATTACACTACAGCATTATGCAGTTACAGAATGCGCTACTGAGATTACTGGGGTACAAAACTCCCAGAGGTGTATTTGTAGATGGGTGAGATCATCGGCCTTGCTAACGGTGGGTATAAGAAATGTATGGAGTGTGAGCAGTATAAAGGTATTACTCAGTTCTCAGGCAAACGGGGAGACACACACACACACACACACACACACACACACACACACACACACACACACACACACGGCAAGTGTGGGAGTAGAACATCAACCTAACTACTTTATTAGCAAACAAAATAAGAAAGCACAGCCCGAGAGTAAATGCCTGTGACCAATAAAATGTATAAAACAAAAAACACGCTGAGCATATATATCATTCACAGGGCAACCACGACTTAAACAGACTTCAACTGAGGTAATACTTAATGACGATAAATGCGTACTGCATGGATATGATGAACAAATAAATAATTTTATTAAGTAGCGAGCACTTTCACCAGTATGGCTTCTTCAAGCTTTACAAAACATAAACAGCATAGATGTTCAAATACTGCTACCAGAGCAACAATTGGTTTACGTCAATAATGACATCATCACTAATCCAACAAACAATCAATATTTATGTCTATATATTAAAGTTTAAATATTAAAACCTCAGCGCTAAAAACATAAAAACATAAAAAAAGCACTCGCTTTACAGTTCACGGTGTCTGGCCACGGACATGTGACCTGTGCCTGCCAGGGGTTGCTAGGGCACTACCAGACAGAGGTGCAGATTGGGTACTGTCTGATGTCACTAGTCCACTCGAACTGTGTCCCTGTTGGGACCGTCCCAGGCCATGTGCACGTGGCCTGCTGTGTCGTGATGTGGACAACACAACATCAGATGCACTGCTGCTGCTACCACCACTAAGGGAGCGGGCATGTGAGGTAGCTCGTACACATAGCCATGACACACGTGATGTAGCAGGCCTACGTCCACGTGCCCAACACCTCACTCCTACCATAGGTTCCAACACAGACAGCTCATGCTTGCGGATTGTGATGCCATGGTCAAGGACTCCAATCATGTCACCCAACCCTCTATCCAAAGCATCAGCAATCTGCTGTTGAGCATTTACCATTGCCTGGATGCTGTTGTTTAAAGAACAGACAGCAGCCCTCTGTAGCCTCTGATCTTCTCTGTTGCACCATTCAGCACAAGCCTATGCCTCCATTACAGCCTGATACATGCATCTGGTGACACCAGCTGCTGTCCTCTGTCGTGCAGGAGCATGTTGGTCAGAGGTCCTCTTACGTGCAGCACTGGCCACGTGCCTGTGTGAGGCACCACCAGTAGTTTGGCTGACACCATGGTGTGCAGGCACACCTTCCATAGCCCCCACACTTTCCTGTTCCAAGCTACAACACACCAACTGTCCTTCCTCTATGGCCACTGGTGATGGGGTATGTGCAGGTATGGGATCTGTGTGCAGGGATGAGGTAGATATAGATGGAATGGCAGCCAATGGCACAGTTTCAGCCCCTGACAAATCTGCCTGTGACCCAATCATACGTTCATCATCACTGCTAGATTCTGTGAGGACACTAACATCTGATGTACCGCAGGAGGGCAATGCACCTAATTCACCTATGAGGACAGACAAGAACTGTACATTACAATCTATACAATAGACACACACACACACACACACACACACACACACACACACACACACACACACACACACACACACACACACACACAAACACACGTGATATGACAGAAGGCATGCAACATGCATGTGATACGGTAGATAGCATGCAGCGCAGACAATAATAGTGGTAGTTATCATACATCCCTAGGTTGCACACAACAGCATGCATGTGTGATAGCAGACGGCATGCAAATTACACAATCATAGTAGTGGTTAGCATACATCCCTGTGTTACACCATGTGGATCAGCACAGGTTAACAGTACACCTGCCTGATGTGTGGCATATGACCTTGATAATCACATGTAGTATGACATGTGATCTGCTGACGTGTGCAATGACATGCATACATGTTTAACACAATGGTGTCCTGTTGAATACACAGTGGGGCAATGGTGTACCAATTCAGTGTTGTCTGTCCACCCTACAGATATACTGCAAATATAGCTGATGTGCATGGCCATTGCAGGGAATCATGAGGAATCTCTAGTACTATACAGTGTGAGTTACAGACAGAGTTCATAGCCATGACTGTGTTCAGATACAATACATATATACTGTGGAATGTGACCCACGTCACTGAGGTGTATACACACTAAACCATGATGTGGAATTTGTGACACAGGTCACTGATGGGTATAAGGATGACACCCCTGCACATCTGCAACCATATTGCTGCAGCCTGGCAACTATGGGCAGACATGGTGAACACGTCGGTACACCATGTCCCATATGACATCTGTGTACCACACACACACGAGGAGCTAGTATGGCATTTATGTCCATCACCAGCAATGGGAATGTACTGTATCTGTGGCCTGATGTGGATACTATACAGGTAACTGCTGTCATGTTGCAACACCCTCAAGATGTTCAACACATCCTATGTGGTGGATTGATGTTACGCCTACACAAGATGTGCACAGGCCTGTAGGATGTCTAGCGTTCCATATCTACATTATGACCATTATACAAAGGCCATGACCGAAACATGTGTAGCCATTGTACAACAGGGTGTACACACAAGCACAACACTTCTACTGTGTGTGTTGCTCCATGTCTCTGGCCATCCTCCATGGCCATGTGTGTACATGTGTTGTCCAAATTATTGTGATGGGCATCTATTTCACATGCCTGTGTTGTCCCATATGACATATATGCTCCACTGACAACAGGGTTATGCAGATAAAGGGTGGTATGTGGGATATGTTTTCAGGTTAGGTAGGCAGTGTAGCAGCCAGGCCAATAGATGTCATGGACATGTCAAGATAGTACATCATATTGTGTGACATTCATAGCAGGGCTATGATCCACACCAGTGAAACCTGTGTGCTGGCCATACTCCAGCCCACTGCGTAGTACTGTTTGTATTCACCACATGTGTAGATCAGATCTGTGGTACATTCTTAAAGTGAACAGCACCTCCACCATTGTACGCACAGCTGTCAACACATGTGGCAATAAAGTTTGTGAGGATTCATGTCTGTGAGATGATTCACATACTTTGCAAGTGTGGTACATGGATAGTCATTGTGATGCATTACAAGTCTGACCTGTATATTGTGACAGGACCATACATTATGTGTACATGTTGTGAATGGTCACATGGCAGATAGATTTGTGCATTACGGTTCCTGATAAATAATAACACTCTCCCCTGCAACGGGTTGCTGTCGCCGCGGAATAAAAGAGGTACCTAAATAGGAGTAACACAGCAGTATGAGCATAATCCACCCCTGTATAAAGGCTACAGGGAGCAATGTGCATAACACATGCACCAGTACATTAGACTATACTTTGGTGTATGCACATGTGTGCATACACAGAGTAGCATACTATAGTATGCGGCATGTGTGTATACATGCCTTGCTTATGATGTTACATTACATATTGTACAGTGACACATGCAGCTGTATGGAATATAGTTGTTATAGGTGCAGTACTGACTTACCAGACAACTCCAGGCTCAGTGGTTGAGAGACACCCACCTCCACAATATCGGCTAAGGCTTGTGGGTGTGGTTCTGCAGGTGTCTCCGGGTTGGCCAGTAGCTCCTCAGTACATGTGAGTGGGGGCTGGGTTGGTGGTCCACCACCTGTTGCATCTTGTTCCCTAGCGATTGCATTCACATGCTGTTTCACCCATCTAATAGGGTCTGTACAGTGTCTGCACACCTGCTGGTTTGTGCAGTTGTGGCCACCCACATCATTAACCCTCCTGCGAAGTTCCATCCACAGGGCATCCCACTGCTGTGCATCCTGTGGCACATGGCTGAACAGGATGTTGTGATTATCGAGTAGGTATGGGATGAGGGCCTCATCCTCCAAGCGTGTAAAAGGGGGAAACCTTGCACACGGCATACCTGGAAGACATTATGATGGAGACAGGTCGCAGTACCTCAGAGACATATGGAGCTACAGCTGAACATACATGTGTATCGCATTACTTCAGTTAAAATAGTTGTATTTGCAAACCTACATGACACTGACATGTTTGTGTCACACACATGTGACACTCAATGTTCAGTAGATATTATCACCATATATGTGTGTGTGTCACCTGATTACATTGCTCATACTCCATGTGGTTGCTGTCTTGATGTGGGCATGACTGTTTGCCTGTACTGGTGTTCCTACCTATCAGCACATGGCTGGATGTGTCCACATTAATGCAGTTGACCTTGATGCAGTGTATATGTCACATATAAGGACATACACTGCCTTAACAGACATGACCTGTGACCCTGCAGACATGCTCACATAAGGTTTTACATGTATGCGTTCTGCCAAATACATCTACACAGCACTGTACAGCAATTCAACATCCTGCCATGTATCACCTGTGTTGCATATGTGATACATGATACACTGGCTAGCCAGATGGCATTTGCAGGGATGGATATCAACTATGGCATGTACAGTCAAAGTCAACTAGTGGGCTATATGCCATGGACCATGTATGCATCTAAGATGAAAGGTTACCTGGCAGTAGCCAACAGGCAGGTCTGTGGGGCCAGGTGGAGCAGTGCCACATTACTGATCCACAAGGTTAATGATACAAATACCATGTGTTACCATGCGGTCATCACACCATGTCTGAGAGGGGACCGATGTGCAGCTTTGACAGACAGGAATGCATAGTATGGCAGGACTATGTTAAGTGTATGGGACAAGGATCTGTCCAGCATGTGGTAGGTGGATGTCCATGAAGTATGTGTTCGAGATCAGGATGAGTACGTGTAGCATGTCTGACATCACTGGGTTGGACATGGATTTATTCAGGGTATGCATCATGCTACATAGTGGAGATGGGGAATGGGAAGGCTGGTGTAGGTCATCTGCACATGGCCAATATCCCTTATAGGAAATATGTGATCCGATATGGGTCACTTGAGTGGTCTGTATGGCTGGACAATGATCTCTATATTCATGAATGGCACCCTGTTATTTTTAGGGTTGCCACATATGACTCTCTGACAGGTGTGGTGATGTAGCTATCACAGGAAAGACAACTGCCCAGCTGCATCCCTCACACACAAGTGTCCATTATGATGACCGCTGCCTATGTGGTAGTTCATGGGTACAGGGTTATTAACATAGGGGTGACAATGCGAATCAGCTATTGCTCCTAGGTCATAGTCATTCGCATACTTCAATAGGCAGATGCCTTCTGTTTGTCTGTGAGGTATGGACTACAATGAGGGGGAATAGAATGCATTAACCCTGACATACTGTAGCTGCCAGTGGTGTGATGATCACGTATTATTCAGAGACCTTCTGTAGTGTTGTTTCTGCCAGCAGTCCTCTTTCTATACACTCCTGTGACATAGGAATGTACAACTAGTATACCGAGTGTAGGTGGTACACAGTATGGGTGATAATGTCCTATGACCTGGCAAGGTTATGTTATGCAGTGCGACATCAACCATGCTGTCATCTACATCTGTACTGCTGACATCACTTAACTGATCAAGGTTCATGGCCTTCCAGACCAGACTCAGCAGGGTAGTAGTGCAGTACTTCCCCATTATCAGTGGTGTCTCCCCCTTTGTTGGGTTGTGACACCTGTTGGTGTGCACCATTCAGTGTGTACACAACCTGACATGGAGCTATGTTTTACATGATGTGTATGTGGAGAGCATCTTGTTTTGCCATATGTGTATGATACAACCTGTGATGTGGGCAGGTCCCATGCAGCCGGATTGCAGCTTGTACCTGCATAGTTGTGGGTACAGGGGCCCTGTGGTGTACATGGATATATGCTTGTGTACCTGTTGGGGGGAGGGGGCCGTGTTTTTATATTATCCAAGACCCTATCTGGATTGCTTATTCATGCTAAGCACTTGTTCAGGACTTGTAAACAGTACGTAAGCTAATGATTACTATAGCACTCAATTTTCCACATCACCTACAGGTAAGGGTGAACAGGTTATGTACATACTTTTCTCACTTGCGTAGAGTAATGTAGTTGTTGTACTCACTTATCTAGGAGAATGTAGTTCTATATTCAAGCATGTCCAAGAGTCAACTGCCAGTGTTCTCACTTGTCTATCTGATGAATCTGAACATCTTGAGGCAATGTACACATTGCCTCATGTACACAGGCAAGCCTCTCCACCTACCACCCAACACTACAACCTGTGAGAGATGCACTCATCTAGCCAAACTGGAGGTAAAGGTCTCTCCAACCAAGCCTGATCCTGACTGTCATGTGGAGAAGGTACACAGTCGCACAACACCACACTCACCACATAAGCATCACTGTATCTACCCCACCATTATCTGTGAAAACTATTTGTGTACCAACACATTAGCTCAACGGTTTCTGGAATTCATAAACACCAATGCCCTGGCTCAACATATCCACACACCCACCAAGGGCAACAATATCCTAGACTTAGTCATTACCAACATGAGTGACTGGTGCTCCACACGTGAAACCAACTCCTCATTGGTCCAATCAGACTGTGTGCTGAAGACCGTTGATATCCACATCCCGCACCTTCCCCCCATTAAGCGAACCACAGTATAGTATGTCTACAAGGCTAACTACATGCTTCTTAAGGCAGATGTGGTGGATGTCATGACACCCATGCAGATGGACAGTACTGTTACAACTTTTGAATCCTACACAAATGCACTCTATAAGCACTTACAGGAGTGCATGGCTTGTGCTATCCCAAACAGAACCAGGATGCTATACTCATAATTAACTAAACCAATCTGGTGGTCCCCTGCCATAAACATATTGTACTACAGGAGGAAGACACTGTTGCAAATGAGAGTACAATTCCATGCTTGGAGGAGATCCCTGGCCAGCCTCAGTAAGAAGGTGAGATCCCTTATATGATCCACCAAAGCTAGCTTCAAAAACTATAACGCAACTAATACCAACAACAACCACAGAGACTCGATGTCAACAACCAGATCTGCTCTCAGTTACAGCACAAAGGCACAAACATTACAGAAACAATTGATATTGGCAACATCCTGGCAGATCCCTCTCAAAGTTGCACACTCTGAAGGCAATACCACAGCATCCCTGGGACTGGACAACATCCCAGGCTGCGTTTTACACAAACTTTGGCTCATACTGTCTCCTCACCTACACACCATGTTCAATAATAGCCTCACATCGGGCATAGTGGGCCCTAAATGGTGCACAGCAACAGTTATCCCACTCCACAAAGGTGGCGCCAAAACAGACCACGGGACCTATTTCCCTATAGGCCTGACTAGCCTGGTCTGCAAGGCTATGGTGCACATCATGGATCACTGTCACGGAGACATTGGGTATCTCCCAACCTTTGACCTCTCCCCATTTGGCATTGTTAAGGCCAGACCATGCCTCCTAAACCTGGTGGGCTTCTTAGAGACAGTAACCAAGGCATTAGATGAGGGTAAGGAGGTCCACACAGCCTACCTAGATCTCTCATAGGCTTTCAACACCATTCCTCCTTCTAATATTATCAACATACCCATCCGCCTGAACATTAACCCCTAAGTCATGTGATGGTTTGCAAAGTAGCTCATGGACAGAACCCACACAGTAGGAGTTGCATACCCTAGGTCCGACTGTATACCAGTTACAACTGCCATCCCCCAGGGCTCAGTCCTAGGACCCCTCATGTTCGGTATATACTTCTCTGATGTACAGACAGGCACAGGAGGGCTTTGACTGAAAAGATTTGCAGATGACTGCAAACTAGGGACATAATTGTTTCCCCAGATGTTACTGACACCCTCTGGTAGGGTCACACTGAGATGGATACCTGGTGTTAATATCATGGTGTCAAGCTGTATGCCTAAAAGTGCATAGTCATCCCCTTTGGCTATAACTAATTACCTGCAGACTACCACATAGGTGCTAGTCCCCTACATACAAAAAAGGTAATATGGGATCCGGAAACACCAGTAGATAGCAATCTCTCCTTTGATACCCATAATGACAAGGTGGTTAGAATATCCTTCTACATGGCCCCCCTAATCTCTAATGGGTCCACATCCAGATCAGAGGGGCCATTGTGACTCTACACATGTCATATCAGACCCATTAAAGGATACAACACCCCATATGGGATATACCTTGCAAGACAATGGCAACAGCTTGGAAGACCACACCAGTACCACACCAAGAGGATTACTGACCTCAAACAGATGACCTATGCAGCCCAACCTATGAAACTGCAGCTGTACTCAGTTGCATACCGCATACTCACAGGTGATCTCTGCTTGACATACAAGGCCCATGTCCAACCCTGTATTGCTGGATATGCTCCACCTAAACAGAAGCCCCTGAGAGCCACATGCTCTAGGGATATACACCTAACCACTACGATGAGTAGGACATGCTGAACGGAGAGATTCCTGACCCAGACACTTCCTATGCTTTGGAACGTGATTCCAATGTAAATCAGGCAGGGCCCCTCACGAGCACTCTTCAAGGGAAAACTTGCCATGTGGATGGGAGACAGACATGTACCCAGGGATCACTGCAGTGGCTCTGCTGGACAGAGGCACAATTGGCTTTGCCATTCAGAGGCACAGGGAACCAACCTATGTGGGTGGCGAAAGACAACACACTCAAGTTAGGCTTACAGATACCCTTGGTAAGACAACCTAGTACCTACCTATGCACATATTACATGCCTTATATTCATGGATAGTTAAATAGCTCTTCCATTTTACTTCGCTATCATGCTGATAAACTGTCAGCTCACTAAAAGATATATGTATCCTGTTATTGTGTATTGTAAATGCCAATTGACATAACTAATTTTTGCCTACCATTACAGTAATGTTATGTAGCTTGTAATACATATCTGCCTACAATACTGTACATTATAGTTATTGGCACAATATCTCACAATGCAAAACATACTTGCACAGTGGCCCAACCTTCCACATGTTATTCTCTGTATTACACCCATACATATGGCTACAGTTACAATATATCAACATATACTATCCCGTTATAGCACATACTTGTTGAACCAACCCTGCCACTGACATCGGCTGGTGAGGAGTATTTCTGTTCAAAGCCCTTATATAGCATCCCTTGTGGTGTAAGCGGTGTTTGCCTTGTGACCTATAACAGTACACACAAATACTACAAGCGTGACTATGCTGAATAATACATCACTACAAGATAACTGTTTCCATTATATGGATTGCGTGCACTTTAAATACTACAGAATAGTACTACATACACAGACATACTGACTGTTCTACATACCTTATTAGTAACCCGACGTATCGTTAGCAGTTGATTCAGTCCTTTTGATTTGTGTTTCAATGTTATTTTTAATGTTCCGCTGGTATATACGGATGGTTTGAATGTGTGATAACACATCCTTTTCTAGTTACATATAGGTAACATGTGGTATCCTGTCCACCAATTGCTGTTCTAAAGTAGTTAATTGGATGCACATCAGTTGTGCAGCTACTCCATTAGCCGATACCATGGCAACAGTGGTGTATATGTGAGTTCTCCTTTTGGGCGTTGTCTGTTTGCCTTACTTTCGAGGGAGACGGCCTAGATGAGTTACAGCAATATATTTCAGCAACTATTTAGAGACACACAGAGATATAGTAGCTTCAATACTCCCGTGGACTGTGTGTAATAGCTAGACGATTTAGTTCTACATGTGAGTACAGCTGTTATATTTCGGAACAGTGCTACTTATGTACTTATGCAGAGTTTGTTTGTACCTGATACTTCTGCAGATGTTTAAGTCTGGCAAGGATGTTTGTCCAGCTCAAGGACATATGGCTATGCATGAACTGTTATGTGGTGTACAGTGTGCTTACCAGACATCCTTGATTTGGTGTATAAGTGTAGCATACTGTGCTGTTACTCACTAATTACTAACACATCCCGGTGTACACACAACCCTCTGAAACGGGATTAGTGCAAACAAACCCTATTACATCAGCAGCTGTTCCATTATATAACAGCTGCTATTTCACTTAGGGCAATGTTAGTATGTCTCTGAGAAGGTATGTTAAGGCTTCTGCAGATGTCGTACAGTGTGTGAAAGAGTTGTGATGTTATTACAGTTTGTATTGTAATATGTTTGGGTGTGGGGGTGATGGTGGGTGTGCATAGCAAACGCAGGTGTGTAGGAACTGCTTTTATACATAATCACTATGTGCATGAGGGTTTCTTCCCTATTTGAGCAACTATACTTTTGTGGACTAATACAATGGTATTTGCAGGCTGATTCATTAAGGCACTGTTATGTGGTTTCTGTATAGCATGCAGGTGATGTTAATCCTTGAATCCCTTCGGTAATACATGTGAATGTAACAATGTCTTGCTACATGATAGCTGTGTATTTCTGTCATAGTTATTTGCAGTCATCGTAGTTGTGTTGGTGACTGATCCTCTTTGGCTAGGGTTTCCACCTTTTCATATGTCCATAGTGGGTCCTTTTTGGGACACACATCTGATTTTACAGGCCGACACAAACCCACGGTCAGTACCGGGGATAGAACTTTCCTTTCTTGCCTAATTATAAGCTTATTTTTGTAGCAGTTTAGTAGCTTATCCTGTTTCCTGTACCATGTAGGTACTTTAGATACAGAAATAACTATTGCATGCAACTATTGCAGTACATATGGGACATAATTATGTCCTACAATCCCAGGACATTTGCCACGTTTAATATATTTGGTCAGGACTCAACCGCCCAAAGAGGGAGTGTCCCTCGCAAAGTGGAACAGGTGGTAACACTATCATTGGCTCATGTCCATAGCACGTATTTGTAATAGTGTATAGGCATATACTCTCCATATCCTTTGTTCATAAAGGTTGGTAGTGGCAAAATGTGTGATTACAATGGTCTATGTTATACACATACATGAACACGTCAAACGCTGTATACGGGAGACCTACGGAATTCTGAAACCACAGTGTTCCGATGCACACAGTCTCAGGAACAGACTCCCATACCTCACATTACCGACATCGACAGTAACTCAGGAAGGTAACACAAACATGGAACACACACATGCGCACTCAGACATACTGCTAACCAACACATCCAAACCAACCATCCTACACTATGTATGAGCAGGTGGCCAAGCCCCCATACACACCCCATGTAGGTGTCTGCGCCCCACACACCACCCCCTACTTTAATATTCTACATCCTAGGTCGTGCAAACAGACACACAAAGCTAACACACAACCACACATTACAGTCCCCCCAACAACACACACCACATACAGAACACACACTTACACACACTACAGCCCTAAGATACATATGTACACAGTAACCTGCCCAAACTGCAACACCAGAAGCACTGACTGTCCATTAACATCGTGAGATTACACCTCGCGCATCTGGTGTTTTGGTACTGTGTTTTTTCAGACCTTAAGCCTCGAGATTACGTGCGTTGGTATGTAAAGCAGTCGGTATGTGGTAGGTATCTCATTTATATGTACCTCCATAGTTATGTAGATGTTGTCAACCTATCTATATATCTACATATATATGTATATCCCCATATATCGACATATCTCTCTCTCTCTCTCTCTCTCTCTCTCTCTCTCTCTATATATATATATATATATATATATATATATATATAAAACATACACCTTTCATTGTGTACATGCTGGTTTGTCCTATTTTAACACATTCCTAACTTTTGTGTTTTATCCTGTCAGTATACACAACTGCCATTGGTACATCTCAGGTAGCTTAGTGGTATTTTATTGTGATGAATATGTACATGGTTGCATGTTCTAATCCTGGCAGGGATATCTTACCTCTCAGAGCAGGCACTGGTAGTGCAAGGGTGATGAATGCACATTTCAGCGGTTGCATGTTCCTCATGTTTATTTTTCTGTGTAGAACTACCTATATATGCAAGCTGTGTTTAAGGTATACTATATAACATGTACACATCTGTGAAGATTCCTGTCATGGATACTCCCCATTATTTTGAAACACATCCCTGATTACATTATACAAAACCCCACACTAACACTCTGGGGAATCCTTGCAGAGTGGGTGGTGAACAGTAGCTACACCCAAAGGATCCCACAAGTGGCTCTGCTCCACAGAGGGACAGTTAGTTGATTGATGGGGTGGCGACAGCAGACATGTTTTGTCTATGCTTATGAGTGGCCTCGGCAGTTTGGCATGTAACTACCTATGTATCTATAAACCTGTACATACAGTATGTGCACATGCTGATAGCTTAATATACTGGTCAGGTATTGACTTACCTTGTGCCAATGGCGGTTGTGTGTACAATAGTTGAGGGCTATCTATGTAGGATGCACACAGTAGACCCCCTATACATGACAATTTAAAGGTGGTCGTGTGTGTGTGGCATCCATGTTTGCTGTGTGTGCAAGTGGAGAAGGGTGTCAGTCCATGAGTGCCTACACTGTCAGTGTGTGTGCTATACATTCCCTTTTTGCCAAGGCATGGGCATACTGGGCACACCTCCGTCTGCCTACTGGGGCTAGCACAGGGTGTTCATGGTCTGAGCCCCCCTGTGCCTGTGGGTCCCCTGGCAATGGTGGTGGGCTGTGAGGGCCTTCACCATTCTGTCCCTGCTGCAGCTGTTTCCGCAGCATCATATTGTGTAACATGGCACATACTATGAAGATGTGGGCACACGTTCCTGGAGAGTAATGCAAGGCTCCACCAGATATGTCCAAGCAATGGAACTGTGATTTCAGCATCCCAAACACGCGCTCTATGATGATTCTGGTTTCTGCATGTGCCTCATTATGGCATTCTTGCATGGCTGTGTGTGCATTTCTGATGGGTGTCATCATCCACGGTTCCAGTGCATAGCCAGCATCCCCCACCAGGTGGCCATATGGGATGTCCCCCTTGGCAAATACCTGATACAGCTGTGAGGCATGCCAGATGTGGGAGTCGTGATAACTTCCAGGACTGCCAGCACACACATCCATGATAATGCCCTGGGCATTGCACACGACCTGGCAGTTGATGGAGCGGAATCCCTTGCGGTTTATGTAGCACCTACCCTGCTCACAGGGTGGTGACTTGATGTATATGTGCGTGCAGTCTATTTCACCCAGTACCTCTGGGTAGTCTGTCACACGGTGGAAGAGACACATATTGCTGGCCAACTCCTCCTGCATTCGGGGGAAGTGTATGTGCTCATTGGCATGTGATAACATGGCATCCAGGAATTGGTGGAGTACCCTGGATGCTGATGCCTGTGAGATCCCCATGATATCCCCAGTTGTCCTTTGGAAGGTACCTGTAGCTAATATTCTCAAGTTTACACATGCCTTCGTGTCCACTGGGATGGGTTCCCCTCTGTTACTTCTGGCTCTGGGGTGTGGCCAGCACATCTCAACAAGTTGCTGTATGATATCCCTGTCCACCCTGTAATGCTCTACTATCTCCAGATCGTGTAGCTCCTGGTAGGTTACCCTGGGTCTGAACACTCATTTCCTCCTCCGGTGCCTGAGATGATTGTCAGCATCATCCTCCACACCACCGTCAGTCTCCAACCACATGCTGGTGAATCAAAGCTATGGCAGCCCCTAACATATACATATTAAAAGTTTCCCATCTGTATACACCAATGGTGCAGAGTGTCTGGGAATACACAAGTGTGTGTGTAGGGCTTTCACACCTTATACTATTATGCAATGGATGATGCTGGTGTAATTGGGTGTGTCTGTGCTATTCCAGCTGCAGGATATCTTAATTATTGGTTTTACACCAGGTACTGCTATTGTGGGGCCTTTGGTGTTGACTTACACTTGTCTGCCATGATTCATCTATTGCCTTTTACTTCTATTTTCAACCCGATTCACCTCCCATTGTCAGGCATGCAACCAGCTGCCGCCTTTCTTGTTTTGTGCTTCCACAACCCAGGATTCTGTTGGGAAATGTGTTATGTAGCTGATCTACAGCAAGTTTGCTTTGTTCTGCTGTGACAGTTCTCTTTTCTTTGCTGTACGGCACCTCCCCTTTCCTGTTCTGCAGGTAGCTGCTAGCAGCCTTGTTAGCTGTTGTCTATGGCCCACTGTAAGTTTCTAGGTGTTAATTACTCATTTGAACTCCAGTTACCATGCTGCAGCATTTCCTTATTATCTTCCCATAACCTTCCTGTTTCACCTAAGTTGCGCACCACTCATGCCCGGTTTCCGGCTTTTAAGCGTGTTTTCATCCACGTTCACATGCACTTTTGGTCACCTTGTGTGCTCTCAGCTAAGCATAGCTATGGCTAGGTACACACCCCTATCCTGCGGCTTTGCTTAGCAACAGGCAACCCAGATTACCAATGCTCCAATGTGCTTACAGCTATAGCGGCGCACACCTCTCATGATGTCATGTTTACCTCCAGTCCACTCCTCGGTGTTGTACCGCTGCGCTGTGTGGTGCATCCTTACACCAGCAGGATGTCAGCGATTCAGTATTACTTGACTCATTTGCATGGCATTGACTACTAATTCCTAGTTGCTGTGTGGAACACTGTCACAGACCCTTAGCATCCCTTGCACCTTGGTTGTGGTGTAGCATGCGTACCTTTGACTATTATGGCGAAATCATGATATTTGTTGCATTGCAGTTTTATGACATCTAAATATATTTTCCTTGTGTTACCATTTGCGCACCCATGCACTGCGGTTGTACTTTGCGTTAGTGTGGCCATGACATTAAATGTTATTTTTTATGTGTTGTGTATTTTTTTATGCCATTGGCTGTATATGTAGCCATTGGCATATGTTAACATTGTAATATGTAAGTTTGGTCCCCTTTCATGGCTCCAATGTTCTGTTGGAAAAAATGTAAATCTTTTTCTGGTATACATTTCTACATGCTTATGCTATGCCTGCACCACTTCATGACTCACTATATACCTTCATTTGCATGCTACACTGCTGTACATGGGGTAATTAGCATACATGCACCAGGAGGTGTGCAGCTGTGGCGTATGTAGGTAGTGCTCATGGAAATAGCTCTTACCTGAATCTCTCGATGGCCATATTTGGCACTAGATCGCCGACACTACTCCAGCGCATGGCGCAAGCTTCATGAATCCCGCGGATTATTCTAACCATGACTATTCTGATAGAAATAAACCTACAGCACTAACTAACTCAGCACAACAATGCAATAATGATCAGGGCCAAACAGTAGCACTACCATATTTGCACTATACTCAAAGCAGTACATTTTAAACTCATTAAAGACAGAATTAAAAATAAAAAAATAACACATTTCCACAAGGTATGCACTGTTTACCTATGAACATGTCCCCTCAAAAAAAAAGAAAATTATAACCCCCCCCCACACACACACACACACACACACACACACACACACACATACACACACACACACACACACACACACACACACACACACACACACACACACACACGCACACACACACACACACACACACACACACACACACACACACACATTTTCACTTTAAAAAGGGGTTCTTGCATGTCATCAGTAAATAACCACTATAAAAATATACCTAAAGTAGTACATCTTAACTTCTTGAAGACAGCATCAAAAAAATAAATTACACGCTTTTCCACCCAAAAAGTGCAAACTGTCTCAAAACATTTCCATCTGTAAACGTAAAGTACCCTAAATGCCAAAACAACATTAGAAGTATATCAAGTACACTAAATTTATACAAGAGAAAAAAAAAGAAACTTCTATACATACATTTTAACCTTTAAAAACTACCTCTTCCAAATCATCCCAAAAACAACCACAATAACTATAGATTAAATTTTATGCACACACACACACACACACACACACACACACACACACACACACACACACACACACACACACACAGACACACACACACACACACACACACACACACACACACACACACACACACACACACACACACACACACACACACACACACACACACATACTTTTTGTACCTTTAAAAACTATTACTTGCAAATCTCAAAATAACCACTAACAGATTTAAATATTGTACAGTGCACCCATTTACCTCTAAATAGTTAAAAACTGAAATAAAACACAATATTCTCATTTTTTTTTATTTTTAGAGCCATAAAATACAATTCATACTTACCACTGAAATCACAGTCTTTGCTGGGCTGGCTGGCTTTCCTGCTGGAGTGGCTAGCTGTCTGTCTGGCTGGCTGCTGGATTGGCTAGCTGTTTATTTGGTTGGCTGCTGAAGTGGCTAGCTGTCTGCCTGTCTGGCTGCTGAAGTGGCTAGCTGTCTGTCTGGCTGCTGAAGTAGCTAGCTGCATACCTCTCAACCTCTTAGAGCAAGCAGTCTGGACAGAGACATGCATTATGTGGCGGAAAAGGTCCAAAAATATGGACAATTTTTAAATATAGTTGTTATAAACTTGGAAAATTAGTAGAATGACAGTCTTTGCATTAGCACAAATTTTCTGAAGGGCATGAAGTCTGAAAGTCAAATGACTGTCATTATTTTCTGATTTCAGTCCTCAGTGATTTGTCATTGATTTGCCAGACAAAAATATGAAGAACAAGCCAAAAATATGAGACAAACATCTGGACAACTGAGAGGTATGGCTAGCTGGCTGGCTGCCTGAGTGACTAGCTGGCTGCTGGAATGGATGGCTAAAAGGCTGGCTGGATGAATTGATGTATGTATGGATGGATGTATGGATGTATGTATGGATGGATGGATAGATGGATGGCTGAATAGATGGATGAATGTTTGGCTGAATAGGTGGAGGGATGGCTGAATGAATGGCTGAATGGCTGGATGGATGGCTGAATGGATGGCTGAATGAATGGATGGGTGAATGGATAGATGGATGGATGGCTGGATGGATGGCTGAATGGATGGTTGAATGCATGGCTCACTTGGTGGGTTGGCTGTTAGAAAGAAAAAAAAAAGACAAACCTCAGTTCTAGTTTTGTTAGCAGCTGTAGAAGTGCTAAAAACAAACTGTTCTACAACCACGATCTGTATAGGGCTCTTCCTGCCCCGATCCCCACCCCCTGCATGAACTTCAGCCAATTGCTGCACGATTTAAAACACCTGGATCTAACAGTGAGCAACTCTGCCTGCACGTCCGGGTTAGTGATGTAACAGAATTTCTGTGGAAAAAATGGAAGTATTTGTGGCTTTTACACAGCTATTTGGCACAACTGAAAAGCGGGACATATAGAGCAGGCAATGGGATGAGGTAGCTCCAGCCATGAGTGTCAAGCTGATAACAGGATGGGTGGCAACCTTATTTTATTATTTTGATCTTTTTCCTTACTTGCATTACATCAGTTTCAAAAAAAATGGTAAACTGATGATGTTTCTCAAGGCCAAAATATGCCTTTTACTTCATGTCAGTATAGACACCCTAACCTAATTGTATCTCTAAGTTTATCTTATAAACCTCACTAGCCTCGGTTTATGTAGCCTGCAGCAATGCTGCCTTTCAAATCTCACTAGCCTCAGTTTATGCAGCCTGAGGCAATGCTGCCTTCCTGCCCTGATTAAATTCATCACTTCCTATTAATTAGCCCTAGCTTCTAACATTTACTTTGTCTTTTTTGAACAAACATTCACACGTGAGATATCCCTCCCATCATAGACTCAGCTTGTGTTAATTTACAACTTGTAAGATCAGCACTGTTTTTGTATGTAAGACTATTGGCAATGGAACTATATTTATATTATACCCAACATTTCTTTTTACTGTATTAACTGTCTTTGAACTGTTTTCTACTTGTTTCAATTATAAATAGATTAATATCCTGCTTATACTTAATGATTAAGCAAATTCAGAATACTACCAAACACTAGACAGCCCAAAAAATACATATTTCTCCACTCTCCCTAGACATCTCTGCAAAGTTTTTTTGCAAAAGGCACTGGAACAAGACACACTTAATGGAGGCTCTGTGACTCCCATGGTAGGAACTACACTTTGCTGTTTTATAGGGATTACTACAGTGGCAACTAGGACTTATGACATGTTACTGACAACCTCTTATAATGTACCAGTTTTGATGCATTTAGATGGAACAAACAAACAGAAGTCAGTTATGGCTTTCCTCGTTTAACCCTGTTTGGTTCACTGTCATAGAATGTTGCAGTTTATCTTAGACCTAGCTCATACACAGACCTTTCTTTTCTCTGAGAAAGCACTTACAATTGATATATAACTAGAAAGTTTAATTCATCCTGTAATAGAATGGGTGGCATGCTCCTGATATAAAGAATACAAGGTAGGTGGGTCCAGGCACAGGTTCAGCCAGATTATCCTGACTATTTGCAGTTATGATTACTACAGTATAATATTTTAGGAGTTTAGTTTGACTGGTTGTCACATATTTGTTTAGTACTTGTTGCCCCAGCTAAACATTGAGACCCAGTTCAGACCAAGGACTTAGAGACACGATCTACATCTAATTCAAGCACCAAAATTTACAACAATTGTAATCCTCAAGCCTAGGAGGTTAATGGAAGCAATCACTTTAACCTCAGGAAAGCCAAGCAAATGTTAGAAAAACATTTAAAGAAAATTAAGACCCTGCAGCGGGAGGAAATTCACTTAAATACAAACTAAGAGAAGTTTGTACCCTGGGGAACGAGTCTATACAGAAAACTAACTTGGAATAATTTGATCTTGACATTAACAAATGGAATAACACCCTAGAAGAAGCTGGGATTAAGCTCAATGAAATCCTGCTTGAAAACAGCAAGAGATAACAGGCCATCACAGAAGGAGCTTTAGTACAACTGAAAGAAAAAATCACATATACTGATTCCTACATACAGAAAATTGAGACAATGTTGGGAAATCAGGACTTCTACCAAAGGGGGGGGGGGTGAGGATGCTGCTGCTGTCCTTAGTGTGCCCTCCTTTGGATGAAACGTCTAGTAACAATGAACTTGCTGTTGGTTTGCCATCTATTCCCTATTGCAATATTACCAGCTTACCATTTTTTTTTTTGTAATGTAGAATGCAATTTATTCTTCAAGGGCAGCAGACACTGAATCTGTAGATGAAAAACTGAAATATAAATATGTTTGCAACAACCTCTTTATTAATTAACTGATCTCTTCAATTATCTCTTATCAATTATTCAAATGACTTTTAACTCTGCAGTGGGTATATTGACTTATATTGGTGGATTGTAATGGCAGAAGTTTGAGTGGCTTTTTTTATGACTGAAATCATCTGAAATGGGTAATTTTGTCATTATTGGTTCATATGATTTGCTTCATTGCGTAATGGAAAAATTATCAAAACTATAATTTTAGAACACACTGTAACAAGTGGTGCTGTATTATACAAGGAATATAATTTAATACAATCAGGAAGGTGAATTTAAGAAGACATGCATGTATACGTGGTACTAAAAATGTGTGCAACGGGCCTATGGTTTGAAAACAGCCCAAAGGTAAAGCTTATCCATCTCTGGTCAGATGCATTTTCTGTGAATGTGGGTGTCAGTGCTGTTTCAATGAATGTTCATAGGTTCATAGATTCATAGGTTCATACAAGGCTATTTGCCCTAGGGCATTTATAAGCCTAGCCAGAGTGGGTATGGCTTTCGCCACCCATATTAAATTAATTTTGCTATGCCCTTTTTCAAGGTTAGTATACTGTGCCTCTGTCTACCAGTGACACAGAAGTGATACCCGGGGTAAACCTACGATCTCCCATCCACTCATCAAGATTCCTCTTGAAGAGAGTCAATGAGGGACTCTGCCTAACCTGGACTGGGATTTTATTCCAGAGTGAAGGGAGCCTCTGGGTTATGAATCTGTCCCTCCAGCATGTCCTATTTATTTCAGTGCTGAGGTTCAAGTCCCTCGAGCGCGTAGCTCGATGGGATTTGGATTTTCTGAGGTGCAGCATGTTCATTAATTCCGGGTTGGACATGGCTTTATACGCCAGGCACAGATCGCCTCTGAGCAGGCGGTATGCCACTGAGTAGAGCTGGAGTTTCTTTAACCGGGCAGCATACGGCATCTGTTTGAGGCCCTTGATCCTCTTGGTGAGGTACTTTTGGGGTCTTTCCAGTTGCTGCAGGTGTCTGGTAAGGTACATCCCAAAAAGGGCATTGTACTCAATTATAGGCCTGATGAGGGATGAGTAAAGAGGCACGATGACCTCCCTGATCTAGATGTGAATCCCTTCATGATTAGGTGGGCTATATAAAATGTTTTTCTAACCACTTTGGCCACGTGGTTGTCAAATGAGAGATTGCTATCAACTTGGGTCCCCAGGTCCCTAATTACTTCTTCTGTACTTAATGGATTACCACCTATGTGGTAATTTGTGGGCACTTTGTTTTTACCAAAGGGGATGACTATACACTTTTTGGCGTTTAGCTTGAGGCCATGGCTCTGGCACCAGTTGTCTGTTTCTATGAGGCCCTTTTGGAGGATGCTTGTGTCAGCTGGAGAGTCTATTATGGCACCCAGTTTGCAGTCATCTGCGAACGTGGTCAGCCACAGTCCTTCCATGTTGGCCTGTACCTCCGAGAAATATATACCGAACAAGAGAGGTCCCAGGACTGAGCCTTGTGAGACGCCACTTGTAACTGGTTTGGAGTCTGACATGGCTCCAGCTATTCTAACCATGTGGGTTCTGTCCTTGAGCCAGTTTGCAACCTATCTAGTGACATAGGGGTTTATATTTAAGCTGGTGAGCTTATCTATAATGCCCGAGTGGGGTATTTTATCAAAGGCTTTTGCGAGGTCCAGGTAGGCTGTGTGGACCACCTTCCCCTTGTCAATGGCCTTAGTGACTGTTTCAAAGAACTCGACCAGATTCAAGAGGCAGGATCTGCCCTTAACAAAGCCAAACTGGGTAGGATCCAGTGTCTGCAGATCCTCAGTATCTTTATTTATAAGGTCCATGATGATCCTTTCCATAGCTTTGCAGACCAAGCTAGTGAGACTTATGGGGCGATAGTTTCCAGGATCCGTTGAGGCACCACCTTTGTGGAGAGGGACCACTGTTGCTGTACGCAACTCTTTGGGTACATATCCTGTAGTAAGGCTGAGATTGAACAGTAGTTTTATGTTTGGGTTTAGCTCTTCTTGGAGTTCATGTAGGACGCAGCCCGGGACACCGTCTGGTCCCATTGATGCTGTGTTTCTTGCTTTAGAGAGGGCAGCTCTTACCTGAGCATCTGAGATGTCAGGGGGGCAGCACTCTGCTGGGATAGATGCTAGCCCTTTTGGTGGGGAGGGGGGGGAGTTTGTGCTGAACCTGTCAGCTAGGATGTTGGCAATGTCTGTGGGTTCTGTGCATTTTTTGTCATTTTGGACTAATTCTGAGCATATTTGGGAATTCCCACCCAGGTTCCTAACATAACTAAAGAATGCCTTGTGATTATCCTTAGTGTCCTGTGCAATTTTTCTCTCGAAGCCGGCCTTAGACGATTTTATGAGTGCCCGTAGTGTTTTGCTAATACTGATCAGAGATGCCTTCTCTTTTTGGGATTTTGCTCTATCATGTAGTAGCTTCCTCCTTCTATTGTATAATTTGTTTATGGCTGGGGTCCACCAGACAGGACATCTGCCTTTGGAGGATTGGGTCTTGGTTTTATTTGGGATTGCATGATCCATGCATTCCTGAAGGTGTTCATAGAATGCATTTATAAAGGATTTTGCGGTCTGGGCCGTATTATCCACATGCCTGGGGGCTTTGAAGGATTCCACCTTGGTTTTGAGGAGTGTGAAATTTGCTTTAGAGAAGTTTTTCACTGTGGTTTTCTGGGCATGGGGTGGGGTCGGGATGTGAATATCCAGTGAGATTAGTTTATGGTCTGATCTTACCAGTGAGGGATACACTTCTGGTCTGGAGCATAGAGTCCCCATGTTGGTGATGATCATTTCCAGTATGTTTTCCCCTCATGTGGGAGTGGTAACAAGTTGTTCCATAGCATTTGAGTTTATAAATTCTAGGAACCTTTGGGCTAGGGTGTTGGAGCTAGAGTAATGCTCCCAGTCTATGGTTGGGTAGTTGAAGTCACCCAATATAATGGTGTTTGGGGAGACCTTCATATTTTCCAGTGTTCTCAGGAAGGCCGAGTGGGATTCCTGGGTTTGGGAGGGTGGTCTGTAGCAGGCTATAAAGTGGAAGGCAGTTTTACCCACTGTTAGTTGCACATGGATAGTCTCTGATGCTTCGTGCTGTGCCGCCAACCTGGAGGTGTGGGTATCTTTGACGAATATTGATACTCCCCCTCCTTTTGTGGTTCGGTCCAAGTTTTGGGGCCGAAAAGCATGGTATGAGGTATAACCTGGTAGTGCTGGGGTGCTCTCGAGAGCCTTGAACCAGGTTTCTGTTACTGCACAGATATCGATGTTCTCCATGCTAAGGAGAGTTTCGAGTGCATGCATCTTGAGGTTTAGACTTCTGGCATTGAGTAGCATTACTCTTAGTTTATTATCCCTTGTGATACCTATGGAGGTGGGTTTGTCTTTGAGCCTTGCCTAAAAAGGCACTATGGGGTAGCAAGAGCCTTTGCCAATATCCAAAGCCCAGGGTGACAGGTGCAAGCCGTCCCTAGCGAAGCATCGTGGCTTGTCGAGCATGTCATCCCAGGCTGACAGGCATTGGATCCCCTTTGAATGACACCAATACTTAAGCCAATTGTTGAAATTGATAATCTTGTCTTCATACTGTGGCATCATCCTTGGTGAGGGTAAGATGCTACTCAAGGTCAGGGTCATACCGGCCTGGGCTACATGCTCAGAGAGCTCCTCTATGTCTCTTTTCATGTAGTCCATGGAGGCACGTCTCAGGTCATTCACACCAGCATGGACAATGACTGAGTCATATTTGTACTAGCCTTGGAGTGACCTGAGTGCTTGTTTTATGTGGCGGATCTTAGTGCCCGACAGGCAGCTCACCAGGACCTTCTCCTTGTTCAGCCTGGTGAGTGGGACGTCAGTGTGCCTGATGATAGAGTCACCTATTACAAGTGTATCAGGTGTGTTGTTTAGCCTTAAGGGCTGTGACTGTTCAGCACACTGGCTTTGTGAGCTATGTGGAGCACGTGTTTTGTTTTGGGGTAGCGGTTGCTTGAGTGTCTGCTTTGGAGGTCTCTGCTGCTTAGGCAGATTTTTATTTAGAGCCTCCAAGTATGTTTTTGTGTGTTTATGTGTTTGGTTTGCTGTCGTGGTAGGTCTATGTGAGACTGGAATTGTAGTGAGTGTGGTTTCCTTCTCCTCCTGACTGGTTACGCCAGTACTGAGTTGAGAGAGCTTAGCCTCCAGTTTGGCTATATGGTTGCATCTCTCACATGTGTTGGAATTTGTTGGGAGGAGGAGAGGGTTGTCTGTGTACATGAGGCAGTTGTAACATTGCCTCAGGATTCCTAGATTCACCAGCTGGACTGGAGAGGAGATTGACAACTGACCTTTGGACATGCTAGAATAGTATTGGGAATTTCTTTATAATTGAAAAAAATGGCCAATGGGGAGCAAGGTACTCCAGGGGGAGTTTGTGAGGGTGTAGTGCTTTTAATTTTTTAGTGCTGACTTATATAATTGCTTTAGTGAGCAAGTGCCAGGTAACTTAAATGCAAAAATGACAAACAGTAACTTTCTTTCAAGTGAAACAAGGAAATAAGTACAGTAAGCAATGCAGATATCACTAGGGATCCACAGAAGTGCTGAAAAGTCGCGTTTTAGGTGGAATTAGCTTTTCAGGGAAATAACAGTACAGAGAAGTTTACTGTTTTCATTGTGAGACTGTATTGCTTTTTATAGCAAATATCTATCAGTGTTTGTGCTATAAAATTGAAATTAAAGTTTTAAATTAAATCCAAATATTTGTAATCATTGTAGAAGTAAAGACGTTAGCATGCACACTGAGTATGAACAGTGTTTATGGTAACTGGGAAGAAATAGCCAAGTAATGGAACACTGGAATGGCTGTGGGTGGCTGTTGTGTGTGTATGGGGGGATCTGATCCATTACTTTTTCTAGGGCCTCATTTGGCCATGATCCAGCTCTGAAGTAAATGATTTCTTTCTTCCTCTTATATGTATCCATGTATCCATGCCTGAAAAAGTGGTACAGGATTGGAAGAAACTCGTAAAGAACTACAGACAAGACCAGAGAGAACAGAGGTTATTTTTAAAATTAACAGCAACCTTCTAGTTGTACAGTAGTACAATGCAGCAGAGAGTTTTGCAGTGGAAAAGTATTTTTTTTTTATTTAACTGAACCTGGAGAAACAGGATTAAACAAAGCAAATGAATCATCCAGGGCATTGCGGACTACCGGAATGAAGGTAAGCATTTTTTTTTTAATGTGAAGAGGGGGAGGGCGGATGGTGGCTAGGCTAGTGGGTGTGTGTGTGTTTTTGCATTTTTCAAATATTTTAAAGTTTGGCTAGTGTGTGAATGTGCATGTGTATGTATATGTAGATTTGTTTATATATTTTGAAAATGGATATTTATGTTTTTTTTTCATTGCACTATTTTGCCCTGGGGTGGGGTGGGGGGTAGCCAGCTGTGCTTTGTATTAAAGTAACTTGTCCTTTCACTAGCTCAGTTTAAATTCTGACATTAAGGCTGACAAGTGAATATTTGTGTTACTAAATTGGAATATCTGTATTTTTTTTTTTTGTGGGCAGGGTTAGCCAACTGTGCTGTAGAAGACTGTAACTTGCCCTTTTCACTTGGTCAACTTAAATTCCACCCTTAAGGTGCATTTGTATGAATACATCTGAATATTCATGCTTTTTAGGGGGTTGGCAGTAACTTTGTCCTTTTGATATTATTTTAAAGGCTGGTTAGTGTGCATTGTTTTTTTGGTGGGGGTGGCTAGCTGTGCTACTGGAACTTATCCTCATCATTTGCTTAAAGTCTGGTATTAAGGGTTAGCTAGTGCACATTTGTGCAAACTAAACTGGAATATTTATGCTTATTTTTTGTTGTTGAAATATCCGGTGCTCAGTTTAAAGCTGGGCATTTACAGCTAGTGTGCTTTTGTGTGAAATAAATTGGAGCACTGTATGAAACACATCTGAAACTGTTTCTAATTTTACAGAATGTTCTTGTATTTGCCTAATATGTTTAGTTCGCAAGTTACTCTGATATTGCTTGCTTAGCTTATAGTCTGCCTTTATACGACTAGTGTGCATTTCCATGCCATGTCACAATCTTTACCCTCTTTCAGTGTAGCTGTTGTATTTGTATACCCTAATTGAAACTGTTCTTTTTTTGTAGGGGGTCCCTAAATTTGTTTCATCTTGCTCTGTTTCTAGTATAATCTGGGGTCAGCTGTCCATATAAGTTACCAAAGTCTGAGCTACTAGGGTAGTTCTTAAGGGTGTGTTGTCAATGTCATATTCAAATTTTCAAAGGAGACTTCTTCTTCTTCTTTCGACTGCTCCCGTTAGGGGTCGTCACAGCAGATAAACTGTTTCCATTTCTTCCTGTCCTCTGCATCTTGCTCTGTCACACCAACCACCTGCATGTCCTCTCTCACCACATCCATAAACCTTATCTTAGGCCTTCTTCTTTTCCTGTTACCTGGCAGCTTCATCCTTAGCATCTTTTTCCCAATATGCTCTGCATCCCTCCTCAGCACATGTCCAAACCAATGTAATCTTGCCTCTCTGGCTTTATCTCCAAACCTTCCAACCTGGGCTGACCCTCTAATATACTTATTCCTAATCCTGTCCATCCTCGTCACACCCAGTGCAAATCTTAACATCTTCAACTCTGCCACGTCAAGCTATGACTTCTGCTTTTTTGTCAATGCCACTGAGTCCAACCCATATAACACAGCTGGTCTCACTACCCTCTTGTAGACCTTCCCTTTCACTCTTACTGGTACTCATCTGTCACAAATCACTCCTGACACTCTTCTCCACCCACTCCATCCTGCCTGTAATCTCTTCTTCACCTCTCTTCCACACTCACCATTACTCTGAACTGTTGATCCCAAGTATTTAAACTCATCCACCTTTGCCACCTCTACTCCCTGCATCCTCACCATTCTTCTATCCTCCCTCTCATTCACACACATATATTCTGTCTTAGTCCTGCTGACCTTCATTCCTCTTCTCTCTAGAACATATCTCCACCTCTCCAAGGTCTCCTCCACCTGTTCCCTACTCTCACTACAGATCACAATGTCATATGCAAACATCATAGTCCACAGGGACTCCTGTCTGATCTCGTCTGTCAACCTGCCCATCACCATTGCAAATAAGAAAGGGCTCAGAGCTGATCCTTGATGTAATCCCATCTCCACCTTAAATGCATCTGTCACTCCCACCACAGACCTCACCAGTGTCACACTACCCTAGTACATATCCTGTACCACTCTTACATACTTCTCTGACATTCCCGACTTCTTCATACAATACCACAACTCCTCTCTAGGCACCCTGTCATATGCTTTCTCTAAGTCCACAAAGACACAATGCAATTCCTTCTGACCTTCTCTGTACTTCTCCATCAACACTTTCAGAGCAAACATCACATCTGTAGTGCTCTTTCCTGTCATGAAACCATACTGCTGATCACTAATCATCACCTCCCTCCTTAACCTAGCTTCCACTACTCTTTCTCATAATGTCATGCTGTGACTGATCAATTTAACCCCTCTGTAGTTACTACAGCTTTGCACATCACCCTTATTCTTAAAAATCAGTACCAAAACACTTTCTCTCCATTCCTCAGGCATGCTCTCACTTTCCAAGATTTCATTAAACAATCTAGTTAAAAACTTCACTGCCATTTCACCTAAACACCTCCATGCTTCCACAGGTATGTCATCTGGACCAACAGCCTTTCCGTTCTTCATCCTCTACATAGCTATCCTTACTTCCTCCTTGCTGATCCACTGGACTTCATGATTCACTATCCACACATCATCCAACCTTTTCTCCCTCTCATTCTCTTTATTCATCAGCCCCTCAAAGTACTCTTTCCATCTGCTCAACACACTCTCCTCACTTGTGAGTACATTTCCTCATTATCCTTTATCACCTTTACCTGCTGCACATCTTTACTAGCTTGGTCCCTCTGTCTAGCCAATCGGTACAGGTCCTTTTCACCCTCCTTAGTGTCCAACCTTTCATACAACTCTTCATACACCTTATCCTTAGCCTTTGCCACCTCTCTCTTTGCCATGCACCTCATCTCCTTATACTCTTGTCTACTTTCTTCATCTCTCTGACAATCCCACTTGTACTTCGCCAACCTCTTTCTCTGTATACTCTCCTGTACTTCTTCATTCCACCACCAGGTCTCATTGTCCTCCTTCCTCTTTTCAGATGTCACACCAAGCACCTTTCTTACCATCTCTCTTACTAGCTCTGCTGTAGTTACCCAGCTATTCGGTAACTCTTCACTGCCACCCAGTGCCTGTCTTAACTCTTTCCTGAACTCCACCTCACAATTACCATTTTTCACTTTCCACCATTTGATCCTTGGTGCTGACCTCACACTCATCCTCCTCTTCTTGATCACCAATGTCATCCTACAAACCACCATCCTATGCTGCCTAATTACACTTTCCCTTGCCACCACTTTACAGTCTCCAATCTCCTTCAGACTGGCCCTTCTACATAAAATATAATCCACCTGTGTGCATCTTCCTTCACTCTTGTATGTCACCCTGTGCTCCTCCCTCTTGTTAAAATATGTATTCACCACAGCCATGTCCATCCATTTCACAAAATCCACCACCATCTGACCTTCTGCATTCCTTTGCTTAACACCATACCTACCCATCACTTCCTCATCCCCTCTGTTCCCTTCACCAACATGCCCATTGAAATCTGCTCCAATCACCAGTCTCTCACCCTTGGGTACAGTCATCACCACTTCATCCAACTCACTCCAAAATTTTTCTTTCTCATCCATCGCACACACAACTTGTGGAGCATATGCACTAACAACATTCATCATTACACCATCAATTTCCAGCTTCATAAACATCACTCTATCCAACACTCTTTTCACCTCCAAAACACTCTTAGCATACTGTTACTACAAGATAACCCCTATGCCATTTTTCCTCCCATCCACACCATGATAAAACAATTTGAACCCACCTCCGATACACCTAGCCTTGCTCCCCTTCCATCTGGTCTCTTGCACACATAATATACCAACCTTCCTTCGGTCCATCGTATCAGCTAGCTCTCTCCCTATACCAATCATACTGCCAACATTTAAAGTTCCGACCCTCACTATCACAATCCTAGCCTTTACCTGCCTTCGGGCATGCCTTCCTCCTCTTCTCATCCTTCAGCCAACAGTAGCCCAATTTCCACCATCACCCTGTTGGCCAACAGTACTGGTGGCTGTCGTTGTTAACCCAGACATCGACTGATCCGGTATATATATCTGTACTGTTGTCAGAATGCATGATTTTGCAAAATTTTATGCCGGATGCCCTTCCTGACACAACCCTCCCCATTTAACTGGGCTTGGGACTGGCATAAAGAAATGCACTGGCTTGTGCATCCCCAGTGGCTGGGGCCACATTTTCAAAGGAGACGATAATGCATTTTTGACACTTAGCTTTAGTCCATGATTCTGGCACAAGTTATTTATATGGAACAAGTCTTTCTATAGATGGCTGAGTATTTTGAGATTTGATCACTGCTTCTGGATTACTCCTTGCTGGCTGTTATTTTGATTGATGTCATTATTATTAAAACAAAACAATTGTCATAGAGGAGGAAGTGTTCGAAAAAAAATTCTTTGTAGGGGAATATAGTGACTTTAGCCATCTGTAATTAAAATTTGATAAATGTTTCTGGGGTAACATGGGGAAAATCAGCCAGTCCAGTGTCATTCATAATATTCATAGTAGTCAGATATCGACTATTGTTAGAGGCTGTTCCCTGTGGCTGCCAACTTCAAGCTTCACATGGCATCTATATGGCACAAGAAGCAAACAAACAATGTCCATGAGTATGTAGTATATGTGAACTATGGCCCACAGATATATGTACATATGGGAGCACTACAAAATCCTCAAAGCCCAAAATCCTGAGATCAAAATTCTGAAAATTCAAAATACTGAAAACTCAAAATACTGACTCTCATAATACTGAAAACACACAGGATACGAACACTTACTTTATTTCAACAGAAGTACATACAGAAACAAATAAAATACTAACCATTTATTCTTCTTCAAGTATAAGAAGGGGGGAAAGCCCCACTGCACCCCCTATGTGGGGGACTGATCCCCCCACACCCCCAATACTTAAATATATCAACTACGAGTATGCACTTAGTGTAGTGATGTGCAATCTCGGACTTGACATATTTAAGTAGCAGGGGGTGTGGCGGTGCAGGGGTGCTTGCCCCCTGCATATAGTTGAACGGTAATATGTTTCTCTATGTACTTGTGCTGGAATATAGTAAGTGTTGGTATCCTGTGTGTTTTCATTATTATGGGATATTTTGACTTTTCAGTATTTTGAACTTTCAGGATTTTGGTCTCAGGATTTTGTAGCACTTATATATATATATATATATATATATATATATATATATATATATATATATATATATATATAGCACTTAAATGTAATTGCAGCACACAGGGAACCCATTGATTTTATCAAGGTGCACATATTATAGGTAGTAATGTGCTTATTCTCATGTACATTTTCCTTTTCCTTATACAGTAGCATGCCAAGAAAAGGAATGCAAAAGAAATGCAAGGTCACCTACATAGAGAATGAGATCTTGATGCAAGTCCACTATTTCCACTGATGGTCAGTGATTGGCTGTGAGAAATCTGACTGGCCCTTTCATCACTATGCCTGATGGAGTGTTGTAAACTACTTTAATGCTGTCATTCACCAGTCAGATGCCAGGTCACTAACATAATTAGTACTGAAAAAGTTAATACTCCCCAACTGGCTTTAGAAGCTGAGGGCAATGGGAGGTGACTTGTCAACCGAACACTGTCATCAGTGATGGAGCTGTTCCCTGCCTCTCTGCATGATGCTTTGCTTTTCACTCATCCAGAGGCCACATTGGAGTTCTGGATAGTGGAGCTGAGGTTGACCACTCTTCAAGCGTCTCTGTTGGAAATGACCCAGGTGCCTCATGTGGGACTTCTTCCTCCTGAATGCATCTGCCCTGCTGCAACTGTTTGTGTCAATTTATATCATGTAGCATAGCACATACTAAAAATATCTTACCACATGTGCTAGGATTATACTGCATGGCATCCCCAGATACATCCATACAGCATAACCAACCCTTCAGCAGGCCAATAACACATTCAACAATGACCTAGGTTTGTGACATAGCAAAGTTGTAGTCAGTTTCTGTCATAGCCAAGGGATTTC
>NC_056732.1:680951924-681094424 GCF_019279795.1 Protopterus annectens | reverse complement strand
GTGTGCCTGTCTCCCCAAATCTCTGCAAACAGTGCAGTTGGTGCATATCCACCAGCATACCATGGAGCACACTCATAATTTCCACAGTGCTGTGTGTAATAGCCATCTGTACCTTGATCACTGAATTTTGCTGGTTGATTATGAGTGCAACATCAGTGACAGTCCTATAGATATGGTGTACCACTCCCATCCCCATTTCTATCCCTATGGTAGGTATGCCCACTTCAGTGGTAGTACCCATATCAGATAATGTGTGGAATAAAGACAAAGCTAATATCCATGTGGGACTCTCAGGTACAGGATATCTAACCATGAGCTCAGTAACTCTATAGGAACCTCTGGAATGGTGGATATGAGCAGCATGTCTCCTCTAGTGTTGCAGACAGTGCCACTATATCTTAAGACAGTGCCACTTTCATGGTGCAGTCATTGTTTGGAACAGGTGCCCTATTAATATCACTCTGTGTCAAAACTTCCACCTGTGGACTGTCTGATAGGTTGAACACACAATACTGTTTTCAGCTCACATATACTTCCATATCCTCTTGTGGCATGTACATCGCTACACGTGGAAACAGTACTACATGCTTGCAAATGTACATTGTCATCCATATGGGGACCATAGGAACCTGGAAAGAAAGAGATACAGGTGGACCATGGTCAGGCTGTCCTTCAGTCATGCAGTATTGTGCTATAGTCTACTATAATGGATATTACTAAATTGATGCTTTCCCTAATAAAGTACATGTTGTTACTACTTTGCCTTCTCTCACATCCAGGCCACCAGCAATTATGAAAGTCTGATTCCCACACCAAAATCTCCTCATATTCATCAGTGCTAGGATTATCTGTCACAATGGCTCATGATGTTTCCTTTGAGTGGAGAATCATATAAGTAGCATCTGTTGCATCTCTTATTGAAACCTAATACGGCTGTCCACTGCATCCATACCTTGCACCAGTTCCTGTGAAACCTTGTCTTGATAATGCTTGTCTTTTCTGCAGCAAAGTTGTCTATAAGGCATGCTACATATGTGAAGGGCCCAGAGAAGCAGTTCATATTCATACCAAGTGAACTTTTCTAGGGGTTTTCTCCTTCAGGTGGCCATGGCAGTACCTGTAAACTTGAGGGCAAAACATGTTAGTCACTTGGTGCAAATGCTATGCTGCGCATACCTCTCAATCTCTTAGAGCAAGAAATCTGGACAAAGCCATAAATAAAAGTGGGACAAAAGCCCAAAAATAGGAACATTTTTAAATATCGCTCTTACAAACTTAGAAAGTTGATAGAATAACAGGTTTTGCATTAGCATGAATTTTCTGATGAGTATGAAGTCTGAAACTCAAGAATCTTTCATTATTTTCTAACTTCAGTCTGCAATGATTTGCCACTAATTTGCCAGAAAACCACAATTTTATGAAAAACTGACCAAAAATATGAGTCAAAAATCTGGACTTTCTGTGAAAATTTGTACAGCTGATAGGTATGATGCTGCGGTATGCCCATGAGTATGATCATGGAATTTTCTCTTTTATAATGCTATTTACTGTTATGCACATTCACTTTTTGGTACTATACATATGCCACCACCTATGAGCTTGGAATCCCACATCACCTTTGAGATGTAATTCCCACAGTATCCTATGTACAAAGCTTGAATTCCCTCCCACAGCCAGACAGTGCATTACCTTCCTATTAAGCTGAAGTCCCACTTACATATGTAACAAGACATGTACCTCCCCCTCCCTGATGGTCACCACAGAGTTTACAGTTGTGTACGAGGTGCTTAACCAATCAGGACACCTTCCTTAACTTTAAGATGCTCCACATGTATAGAGCTGTACTCAAAGGACTCTGTATCATAGTTATACAGTTGTGAATGTTCTTGCACAGAATGGTGATGGCATTTTGTGTCATATTTACAGGGGACAGCATGGCAATTTTGCTAAAGAAGCCATGTTGTGCCATTGTTTCTAAATTTCTGTCTATGCATAATGTGCTGACATGCATATTGGCATAAGGTGTGTTTGTCACTTTTAACATAAAGCAGGTGACCTGTATACTTATGCATGAGGCATTTATACAAATCATACTGTGATGCAGCACTGCACTGTGGGACACAAGACCTATACATGAATGTCCCTGTGCAAGGGTCCACCATATTGATTCACAAGTGGACCTTCAAAGTGGCCTTGTATACTTTAGCAAGTGGTGAAAGCAGGGCTCCTGTTCTTCCAGCACAATGACTTTAAAGACTGACTAGTGTGAACTTGGCCAAGATTGGAGTGATACCACTGGTATCACCAATACTGGGGAATAGAGTCTTCACCATTTTAATATTCTGAGGCAGCAAAGCCCCAATCTGTTCTGAGAATAGAATGCAGAGGTTAAAGTGAGTGAGACAGAGATGTTCTCTGAGCATTGTTTGAGGGAGTACTACCACTGTATTCACTATGTACAATGTTGCACAGGTATGCCTATTAGAATATGTTTTGCTTTTCAGTGGACTATTACCCTAACATTGTTGTGTGCTGTAGATGTTAGGAGCACATCTCTAGACAGTTGGATGTGCATGTGCTCTGTGCCAGTCCACTGTACACCTTCAATTACATTTGTATCAATATTTTATTAGTTTATTCCCATTCCTTTTGTAGTCAAGTTGCAGAAGAGAAAGTGGAAGAGAGGATATCCTCTCCTAATTATCTGACAGATTATCAGGGAGTCATACAGATGTTGCAATACTCAAATCCAAAAATGTTGAAAAGTTTGTTTGCTCTGTATAGTGGTATTAAGTACAAGCTTTCATAGCATACCAGGTTCCCTCAGTCTACCAGCCATGTTATGCAATCCTTTCCATATCCTTAGTCTCCATTCCCACAACTATGACCATTGCTGATCTCTGTCACTGGGACCCCCCCACACACACCTGTACATATGATGACAACCATTGCCAGTGCTGTATGCATATATAATATCTAATGAATAGCATAGCTAAGTAATGCACTGTATTACACAGGCTGAGTGTAGTAATCAGAGCATTAGTTTTAATGTTTGTTGTGTTTACTCTGGTCCATAGTTGAGCTGCCTCTTTGTCACTGGTGCAGCATAGTGTTACAATCTCTGCTTTGTATTGTCTTCCTCTACAGCCATTTCCTCTGAAATTTACTCAACTCACACCTGCCCTGCTACTGGCTCCAATGTGTTTGGTCTTCTGATGGCAATACCTTTCTGTAGCTGTTGGCATACCACCAGTTTGTACACAATTGCACAAGCATAGCTATCTTGCTACAGAGCACCGCAGCATATGGCAGCTTGCACCAGACGATTGTTTGCAGCAGAAGCAGACTTTCATTAATCTGAACACATGTTCAGTGATGTTGTGGATCTGTGATAATGTGGTGTTATATTTCATCTCAGCCATGCTCTGTGAGTTCCATAATGGTATCATGAAGCATGGCTCCGGGATATGCCATCATTGCCAATAAGATCTCCCTGTGTGAATTTACTCTGCACAAATCATTTGAATAGACTGGATTTGTCCCAGATGTAGGAACTGTAGGAATTATCTGGATGGTGCATCAAGACATTGCATATGATATTCTTTGTATTGCACAACATCTGGCAGTTGAAGGAGTGAAAACTCTTTTGGTTGATGTATCCATGTTAATGTTTAGTAGATGGGGCCTTGATGGCAACGTGGGCAGAATCAATGGAGTTTAGAAGTTCAACAGATGCCTAATTAATAGACTGTCTGAAGAGGGCTGTTTCTCGCCAGTAAATTGCCTGGGAACCACATTTGCTACTCCTGATGCTGCAGCTTAACATCAAGGAATTTGTGTAGTATTCATTGGCAGATGCCTGTGTAATACACACTGTATTCATTAATGGCCACTGGTAGGTCTCAATAGTAATAATAGTCAAGGGTATGCATACCTTATTGTCCACAGGGATTGGAATTCCATGCATCCTACAGGATTACACAAGACTGATGCACATCTATACAATCTCCTATATGTCGTCTCTATCCACATCATCATGCTTGACTATGTCCTATCATGTAGGTGATAGTATGTCAGGTGACATCAGACTCTTCTACAATGCAGAAGATGACAATGCTGACCATCCCAGACACTGTCTCTGGAAATGGCCTCTAACGTATACTGTTCAGCTAATACATCTGCTACTTCTAGCAACTTTTCATGGTCTCTGTGTCAGTTCATAAAGTAATCATGAAGCACAAACTCACTAGTAAATGTGGCTCATTGCACATTGTTTTTATGTCTGAATCACTCTAGTATGTTGTTTAACCCTACTTGCATTAAATGTGATATTTTGTTCAAGACTCAGAGATGTAGAAAGCCCCAAAAAGTATGATACAAGTTTTTCACTAAAAAGGAAAAAAGCTTTTATTTAAATTCTGCTTATGTATTTTGCATTGCACTTATAGTGACCTATGTGGTGATACTCATTTGTCCTTCCCTGTTTCTTGTCCATTTTTTATCCAAAAAGTTATCCTTTTACATTATTTAGTTTGGTCTGGGACCTCAGTCTTGTAGCTTAATTTGCAGTTGTGGGAAGATTGTGTTTTATAGTGTGATTTTAGCATTGTTTATAAATTATACTGCACATATATTTCCATAGATAGAATTGCATGTGAAAGGTAGTTTTTTGTATTTTGAACCCAGTCTGGGAGCTAAGTATTGCAGTAACATTCACAGTTGTGGCAGGACTGCTAGATTTGAGCCTCATTTAGTCATTTATCATTTATTACAGCATTTTCCATAAAAACATTAAAGGTAATTACATCAATGGCAGTAGTGTAAATTATGCTCCAGAAATTGTGCTTCAGTACTGTTTATTAAAGTTGCATTCCAGTGCCTTTCCTTTTACCTTGCAACTGTTTTCCCCTGTTGTTTGAGTCTACCCCAGCCCCCACTGAGACAATAAGCTACAAATTTCTGAACTTCTTACCATGAAACTAGATCTCCAGTTTGAAGTGTTACTGATACAGTTCTGCATATTATGATGCCTAAGTCTGTGGTGGCATTGCAGTAGTGGCAATACTATGAATCATGCTCCAGGATTTGTGTTTTGGTACTTTTTATAGGTGTGTATATATATATATATATATATATATATATATATATATATATATATAGAGGTGCAAATTTGGATTCCAATGCATTTATGTTTACCTTGCTACTGTTTCCCTTGTTCTCTGAGTCTGCCCTAACCTCCTACTGAGACATTAAGCTCAAGTTTTCTGAAATTTGAACCATAGGATTAGAGCTCCTTTAAAGGCATTACTGGTAAATATATGCATAGTCTGGTGCCTTATTCAGTGATGAGGTTGCAGTAGTAGCAGTATTGTGAATTCTGCACAAGGTTTTGTGTTACTTTTTATAGCTGTATATGCCTGCTTAAGATTCCATACCAGTGCCTTTCTGTTTATGTTGCTACTGTTTTTTCCCTGTTCTTTGAATTTACCTCAGCCCACACTGAGACATTAAGCTAAAAGTTTCTAAAATTCTAGCCATAGGACCCAAGCTTCAGTATTGACTTTATTTGATTGAATCCCTCTTTAGCAAGACTGTTATATATACCACAGAGCTACATCCACCCAATGTCTCTTATTCAAGACTCTGAGAGCAATATAAAGAACTGAAGTATGAGATTTAAGCTTTTTATGAAAAGGAGAAAAACATGTATTTAAATTCTGCTTAAATATTTTAAGTTGTATTTATTATGACATGTGTGAAGATATTTTAAGTTGCACTTATTTTGACGTGTGAAGATACTTTTTTGTACTTCTCGGCTTATTGTCCATGTTTTAGCTAAACAAGTTATCAGTTTGCTGTTTTTAGTTGTTTTCTGGCCATAGTCTTGTAGCTTGATTTGCTATCAAGGGGAAGATTGTGTATTACTGCAAGAAGTTAGCATTGTTTATGCATTATACTGCTCTTCTATTTCCATAAATAGAATTACACATAAAACATAGTTGTTTGTATTTTTAACACAATCTTGGGCCTCAGTCTTGTAGCGTCAGTCACAGTTGAGGTAGTACTGCAATTTACTTCCAGATGTGAGCATCATTTAGTAATTTATTACAACATTTTTTTCAATAAACAGTGTTACTGATACATTTCTTCATAGTCTGACATGTTAGTCTTTGGTGAGATTGCAGTAGTGGCACTGTTATGAATTGTCCTCTAGGATTTGTGCTCAGTACTCTTTATGGCTGTATATACCTGCTTAAATTTTCAGTCCAGTGCCTTTCTGTATACCTTGCTACAGGGTTTTCCCCAGTTCTTAGTGTTTGCCCTAGTCCCCTCACACTGTGACAATAAGCTAACGTTTCTGAAATTCTAACCAGCTCCAGCTTAACATGGTACTGATAAATGTCTGCATAGCCAGTGTCTTAATATGCATTGGAATTGCAGTAGTGACAGTACTGTGAATTCTGCACCAGGATTTGTGCTTCGGTACTTTTATAGCTGTGTATACCTGCTTGAAGTTGCATTCCAGTGCCTTTCTGTTTACCTTGCTGCTGTTTTTCACATATTCTTAGAGTCTCCCCCAGCCCCCCAGAGACATTAAGCTAAAAGTTTCCAAAATTCTAACGATATAACTAGAGTTTGAGTTTGAAGTGTTACTGGTATATTTCTACATAGTCTAGTGCCTTAGTTTGTGGTGCCATTACAGTAGTAGTAGTATTGTGAATTCTGCTCCAGGATTTGTGCTTCAGTAATTTTTCTAACTGTACATATCCACTTTAAGTTGCTTTCCTGTGCCTTTCTGTTTACCTTGTTACTGTTTTTTTCTCCTGTTCTTTGAGTCTGCCCAAGCCCCCACCGAGACATTAAGTTTAAGTTTATGAAATTCTAACCATAGGACAAGAGTTGTGGTTTGAATTTTTTCCTCAACCCTCCCACCCTTCTTTTGTTGTGGTTTTAAAAGGACATGTTTTGGGCTTCTACCTCTTATGATAAGCTCCCTCCCCTCTTTCATTGATATTGTCAGTTGGGTATCCTATTTAAGTACCTTGTCCTCATTTTTCCATATGTCCATAATACTAAGTCCCCAGCCAGCAAACCAGTATTGCACTTGAGTAAACCTCCCTTACTACAAATTGTATCCTGCTCATTTTCTCAGAACTCTCATCTACTTGCCACCCTTGTCACACTCTGAGGGGGTCCTAAGTTAATGCTGCTCTTTATTTTATTGTAATTCAAGCCAGATGGCTAAAAAGAAGAAACCAGCAAAACTTTTAAAGATTTATTTCGTTAGTGCTTTCATTCACAAAATATCTGAAGAAGTTCACATATTTTGTGAATGAAAGCACTAACGAAAAATTTTTTTAAAGTTTCGCTGGTTTCTTCTTTTTAGCCATCTGGCTTGGATTATAGTTCTGCAGTTTGTTGTGCTTCTTAGTTTTTTCAGATTTATTTTATTGTTTTGCACTTTTGTTAACTGGTTTGAGTGCTACTGCATTATTTTTTGTTTTATTTGTTGATTTTGTGCTTAAATCATTCTAAAGAACTGTAATACTTGAAATTCCTTGTTAAGATATATTGCATAAGTTGTTTTATTGAAGCATTACACTTGCAAACAATGTTTTTTGATGTTTTTACATCAAGAGGTTAGCAGTGCCCTGTACAGACACAAACCCCCAAAAAGTAAATTTATCTGCAAAACTACCCTTAGAAGTAAATCCTGTAACTTAGTGTGACTAAAACAAAACCCATTGCAGTGAAAGAAGCTTAGAACAGCTAGTTTGCACACTAAACAGAATTACTATCAATGCTTATCCCAATCTAACCAGAGACCATCCAATGAGACATCTGTATAACCAAGTCCACAAGCTACATTAGCCCACTCAAATACAGGTGCAAATGATATGGATATGCAATTTCCAAGTATAATCATAGCCAGCTTGGTAGACGTGGGCATCCTGAGACAATGTAGTAATTGTCTCATGTTCACAGACAACTATTTATTCCTTAAAGAAACAAACACAGTATGCCAGAAAGGTTGTCAAGAACACACACACACACACACACACACACACACACACACACACACACACACACACACACACACACACACACACACACACACACACATACTAGATCCACCACACATAGTGTTCACTACACACTTACACCAGTTTATGCTGAATCACTAACCAAAACAACACCAAACACCACACATGTGCCTGCACCCATTGTAGCCCCATGAGCAAAGTCCATAGTGCAAGCAAACACATTACTTAGGGATTTCATCATATGACACAGAGATGCCAAACTCATCAGACTGAACAAGGAGAAGATAACAGTTGCTTATTTGGAATCAGGATCCACAAAGTTATGCATGCACACAATCACTACACCACAGGTTCCGGTATGATTCTGTCATAGTCCATGTGGGTGTTAATAACCTGACATGAACTTCCCTGGACTATATGAAGAGAGACATTTCTGATTTTTCTGAATATGTGCCTTTCACTGAGCAGCATTCTACCTTCACCAAGGATAATGCCACAGTGTGAACAAAAGATGACTGACTTCAATAATTGGCTTAGTTTCTGATGTCTTTCAAGGGGGGTTCAATATTTGTTAGCATGGGAGTACATAGTTAACAAACCACTTTGCCTTGCAAAGGATGGTCTACACCTGTCTCCCCTAGGCTTCTATATATTGGTTAAAACTTTGTTCACCCCCTAAGACCCTTTTTAGGCAATGCCAAATTCAGAAATCCACTGACATTGTAAGTAAAACCTAAAGAAACCTAAAGGTGTTACTGCTCAATGCAAGGAGTCTAAACAAAAAAAATTCCACACCCTACAAGTTCTCCTTACTCTTGAGAATATAAATATTTGTGTTTTTACTGAATCATGGTTGAAATCTGCAGAAAGTACTCTGGAAGTGCAAGGCTTCAGTGTCTTCCACACATTTAGACCATCAGCTGCACATACAGGCAGAAAAGGTGGAGGAGTCATAATCTATATTAACAACAAGCTTAACTCTAGTTTGCTTAAACAGGACAATGTCCTGGAATTTATTCATATGCATATCACAATAGACAAAGTCCCATATCATATCTTAGCAAGCTATAGGTCACCCTCTATGTCCCTATAATCCTATAGCTTGTACCAAGACCTACTGGACACTCTCACCATTAAACCAAATACCCTATTCATGGGAGACTTTAACTATCCCTCTGTAGACTGGGAAGTATGCACTGCCTAAAACTTACAGGTACAATGATTCCTGGATTTTATTTGCGCAAATACTCTTTACCAAATAATACACACATCCAACAGAGGTTTAAACACACTGGCCATGCTACTAACCAATATGGGAAGCACTGCTCTTTCCCCACCCAGTGTTACATTCTCAATGGTGAGGTCAGACAACAAATCAGCCTCCTTTGAAAAAAAAATAAATTCAGTAACCTCAACAAATCCTGTAACAGTTAGAAACTATTCCAAAGCAAACCACATCCTATTGTTTGATAGTTTGTCAAAAGGCAGTGCCCCTCCCAACCCCAAGTTCCCAGTAACCTATGGAGAATTGTTCACAGAGATCCTCCACAACCATGTAAATGACTGTATAGAGGCTGCTGTACCTACAAGAATTAAATCCAAAACAAACTCTAAAAGCAAACCACATTGGTGGAATCCTAACCTTAATAGGGTTTGTAACAAAAGGAAAAAAGTCATGGCTAAAATCAGGAAGAACAACTCTCATAATGATAAGGGGTCTCTAATTAAACTAAACAGGACACTAAGAGGACTAATTAAGTCCAACAAGGCCAGTTATGAGGTCAAGATAGTCTCACAGGCTAAGAACAACCACAAGGCCACCAGAACCTCAAAGGGAGCACGTCAGTGTGCCAATCTGGTGGTCAGTGATGCTGGCTTCTACTGAGCAGAGCAACATACCAAATTTGCTGGTTGACAAATTCTCCTCAAACCTCATCCCCCTACTTCTCCTCTACCTTCCCCCATGAAATACCTATTAGCATGCCCTCTAAATATTAACAGGGATCAGGTGCTGGTAGCACTTGCTAAGGACAAAAACATGGTCTCAATGGGCCTCAACAATATCCCAGGATACCTCCCAAATAGCTTCAAACATGGCCTATCAGGACCACTTGAGTCAATTTTCAACTATAGCCTCAAAAACAGGCATTATGCCATGAGAAGGGAAGACTGCAATAATTATCCGACTTCACAAGTGTGGACCATCTATCGACCTTAGAAACTACAGACCTATTAGCCTGACTAGACTAATATTCAAGCCATGGAATGAATTATAATGGAAATGATCGACAAAGACATAGGCAACCTTCAGCTACTGGAACCAACCCAGTTTGGCTTTGTCATGGGGAAAGTAATGCCTGCTAAACCTGTTGGACTTCTTTGAGAAGGTCACCAAGGTAATAGATGTGAGGAAAACAGTGCATACCACCTGGACCTTGCTAACGTATTCGATACAATACACCACTCAGATATAGTTGACAAACTCACTGGAATGGGAACCATCCCTTAAATAGATCTCTAAATTTCCAGCTGGCTCACAGACAGGACTCAGGAAGTCAGGATTGTGACACTACCTCCACTAAGAGATCAATCGCCAGCTGAGTACCTCAGATCTCCCCACTGGGACCTCTCTCTTTATTTATTTAACATTTGTTTAACTTGAAAGTCTGACTGGGACAGAGCCCATTTTCAGCGGAGGCCTGGGGAGAAATGCTCCAGATGCATCTCTTTGAAATGTGGGAGGAAACTGGAGCCCCTAAATGAAACCCACACAAATGCAGGAAGAACATGTAGACTCTGCACAGAAGGCACACCAGTTGAGAATCGAACAGGTGAGCCTCTTGCTGTGAGGTGATAATGCTAACCTCTGTACCACTGTGCTGACACTCCTATTTCACATCTATTTCTTAGAGGTAATGCTGATGTCAAGGGTATGTGACTGACCAAGTTCACAGATGACTGCAAATTTGGAGCTGCTGTAGATCCCCTCATGACACAAACATCTTACAAGAGTCTCTAACACAGACAAGTAACTTGTGCCAAAATCATGGATTAAAACTCAATGCCATGAAATGCATTATAATGCCTTTTCAGGAAAACTGCCACTGAGGCTAACTACATTCTCCTAAATTGGTTCCCATAAAGCCCTATCTCTATACTTGATCCCCTACAGGTTACTGGGAGGCAGTCTATGCCTGGCTTACTTGTATTCAGCTCTGATGGACCTTTTGCACCTCCGCAAAATGAACAGCTTCAGAACCATTAGATATAATGATTTAAATTTTGTGACATAAATCAGACATGGTGGTGATACAGATATGTGTCTGAGAGAATGCCTATGCTCTGGAACAGGCTCCCATACGTATGAAGCAAAGTCCATCCCTAACCATATACAAGCATAACCTTGACCAGTGGATGGGAAATCGGGAATTCACCCTGGGTCTGGCACCCATGTCTCTAATAGACGAGGAAGACAGTAATGCCCAAACTAAACCACCCCTTCCCACATATCCTCTAGAAACTTGCTACCTCCTCCTAAATAATGCCCATGATGCATAGGGACACAATTGGATCATGTTGCATGTCTAGGGTTATAACGGCCCTGGAGGTCATAAACCTTGTGTGTTTGTGTGTGTGTGTGTGTGTGTGTGTGTGTGTGTGTGTGTGTGTGTGTGTGTGTGTGTATGGGTTACGTTCAGAATTTCGAAGCTCAAAACTTTGAAATCCTGAACAGAGATCGGAATACAGTGCGGACCAGGAGATTTCCCTTGTCCTCGCTGTAGTGCAATCCCGGAGTTGGTATATTTAAGTTGTGGGGGGTGTGGGGTGTGGGGGGCTTACCTCCCTGCATACACATGTTTTTACTGTGTTGTGTGGTGTTTCAGGAGGGTTCACAATTTTGAGATTCCAGGATCTTGAGATTCTGAACTCGGTGTTCTGAAATTCAAGATTTTGGGATTTCGAAATTTCGTAGTGAACCCACCCACACACACACACACACACACACACACACACACATATATATATATATATATATATATATATATATATATATATATATATATACACACAAACATACACACACACACACACACACACACACACACACACACACACACACACACACACAGTGGATATAAAAAGTTTACACACCCCTGTTAAAATGCCAGGTTTTTGTGATATAAAAAAATGAGACTATAATAAATCATTTCAAAACTTTTCCCACCTTTAATGTGACCTATAGCCTGTACAATTTGATTAAAAAACAAACAAATCTGTTAGGGGAAAAAATATAAAAACTAAAAAAATGTACAATAAGCTGGTTGCATAAATTTGCACACCCTTAAACTAATACTTTGTTGAAGAACCTTTTGATTTAATTACAGCATTCAGTCTTTTTGGGTAGGAGTTTATCAGCATGGCACATCGTGACTTGACAATATTTGCCCACTCTTAATTGCAAAAGCCCTCCAAATCTGTGAGATTGTGAGGGCATCTCTTGTAGACAGCCCTCTTCAGGTTACCCCACAGATGTTCTATTGGATTTAGGTCTGGGCTCTGGCTGGGCCATTCCAAAACTTTAATTTTCTTATGGTGAAGCCATTCTTTTGTTGATATGGATGTATGCTTGGGGTCATTGTTGTGTTGAAATGTGAAATTCCTCCTCATCTTCAGTTTTCTAGCAGATGCCTGAAGGTTTTGGGCCAAAAGTGACTGGTATTTGGAACTGTTCAGAATTCTCTACAACCTGATTAAAGCCCCAGTTCTAGCTGAAAACCCCCCCTAAGCATGATACTGCCACCACCATGCTTCACCGTGGGGATGGTATTGTTTTGGTGATGCGAAGTGATTTTTTTTGCGCCAAATGTACCTTTTGGAATTCTGGCCAGAAAGTTCAACCTTGGTCTCATCAGACCATAACACATTTTCCCACATGCTTTTGGGAGACTTGATGTATTGTTTTGCAAATTTTAGCCAGGCCTGGATGTTTTTCTGTGTAAGAAAAGGCTTCCATCTTGCAACCCTACCCCATAGCCCAGACATATGGAGAATAAGTGAAGATTGCTGTCACATGTAGTACACAAGCAGAACTTCCCAGAAATTCCTGCAGCTACTTCACTGTTGCTGTAGGTCTCTTGGCAGCCTCCCTGGCCAGTTTTCATCTTATCTTTTCATCAATTTTGGAGGGACATCCAGTTCTTTGCAACATCACTGTTGTCCCATATTTTCTTCACTTTTTGATGACTGTCTTCACTGTGTTCCATGGTATATCCAATGCTGTGGAAATGTTTTTCTACCCTTCTGCTGACTGATAACTTTCATCAATGAGATCCCTTTGTTGCTTTGTAAGCTCTCTGAGAACCATGGCTTTTGCTGTAGAAGGCAACTGAGTACATGTCAGGAAAATCCTACTAGGACAGCTGAACTTTATTTGGGGTTAATCAGAGTCTCTTTAATTGATGGCAGGTGTGTACCCAAGAAGACTGAATGCTGTAATTAAATAAAAAGGTGCTTCAACAAAGTATTACTTTAATGGTGTGCACACTTATGCAACAAGCTTATTGTACATTTTTTATTTTTTATATGCTTTCCCCTAACAGATTTGCTTGTGATTAAATTGAATTGTACAGGTTATAGGTTACTTTAAAGGTGGGAAAAGGTTTGAAATGATTTATTGTGGTCTCATTTTTTATATTACAAAAACCTGGCATTTTAACAGGGGTGTGTAAACCTTTTATATCTGCTGTGTGTATCTATATATATATATATATATATATATATATATATATATATATATATATATATATATATATAAATGAACCTAAACATTAAACTCATTACCTTAATATTATATCAATTATGTGGTCATTGATATAAGATGCAAACCACAAAGTCTTGCTCAGTTGTGTGATTCTGCTTCCTATGTTTCTGAATTGGCCCCACACATTGTTTCATATTTCACCCAACGATTTTGACTAATGTCTTGTGCTATTTGCTTCTGAATCTCAATGTATGTTTGTGAAATTAGTTCTTTATTAGTTTCTTTAATATTTTGTAATATTTTTCTGTAATCCTATGTTGCTTTTGTTCCATTTTTCTGAATTTATACTTTTGAAATTGTGCATTTCTTTTTTTTTACTCAAAATATATCTTTATTGGGTTATGTATAAATGCATGTTTTATATTTCACATAAAGCTTCGTATGTTTTATAAACTTTTAGACAGATATCTGCAGCTATGCCCAGTGAAGAAATATAGGCAAGCATTCAAAGCAGATCATGGTGTTCTTGTAAAAAAATGCAGCAAGCAGCAATGCACATGAAGAAGGTGATTCAGAGCCACAAGTAGCACAATTGTGCTGAGAAAAAGTAGGGAGGCATGCGTTATTTGTAAATGACTGCATAATGATATAGAAATTAAATTCCTAAGGCAAATGATGCACACTGATTATGTTTACAATGTCATCAAACATGGGAGACCGATGCAAAGGCCAACTTTGAGAGAAAAATTGCTATGGACACTAAAGATAACCACAAGGCCTTCTTCTGCTATGATAGAAACCTGGGCGGAAACCCTCAGATATGTTCAGAGTTAGTTCACAATGACAAAAAATACACTGAACCCACAGATATTGCCAACATTCTGGCAGACAGGTTCAGTGCAAATTTCTCCCCTCCCTCACCCCCAAAAGAAGAAATACTTATCCCAGCTGAATGTAACCTCCCTGTCATCTCAGATGTCCAGGTGAGAACCGCCCTCAGCAAAGCTAAAAACACAGCATCAATGGGACCTGACGGTATCCCGGGTTGCGTGCTATGTGAACTCCAAGAGGAGCTAAACCCGCACATAAAAATGCTATTTAACCTTAGCCTTACTATAGGATATGTACCTGAACACTGGCGTACAGCAACAGTAGTCCCACTCCACAAAGGAGGCACCTCTACAGACCCTGGTAACTACTGCCCCATAAGCTTAACCAGCCTGGTCTGCAAAGCTATGGAAAGAATCATTATGGAACTCATAAACAGAGACATTGGGGACTTACAGACACTTGATGTCACCCAGTTCGGCTTTGTAAAGGGCAAATCCTGCCTTTTGAACCTGGTTGACTTTTTCGAAACAGTCACTAGAGCCATTGACGAGGGCAAAGCAGTCCATACAGCCTACCTGGACTTGGCTAAAGCTTTCGACACAATACCCCACTCTGGCATCATAGACAAGCTCAACAGCTTAAATGTAAATCCATATGACACAAGATGGGTTGCAAACTGGCTAAAGGATAGAACCCATAAAGTCAAAATCGCTGGAGCCATGTCAGACTCAAAGCCAGTCACAAGTGGTGTCCCACAGGGCTCTGTCCTGGGACCCCTCTTGTTCGGCATTTATTTCTCAGATGTGAAAGCAAACATGGGAGGGTTGTGGCTGACAAAGTTTGCAGATGACTGCAAACTAGGCGCCATAGTCGATACACCAGCTGACACATACATCCTACAGAAAGGCCTCACTGAAATGGACAGCTGGTGCCGGAGTCATGGCCTTAAACTAAATGCCAAAAAATGTATAGTCATCCCCTTTGAGAAAAACAAAGTACCCACAAATGATCACATAGACAGTAACCCACTAAGTATGGAAAAAGTAATCAGAGATCTGGGGACCCAAGTCGATAGTGACCTCTCATTTGACACCCACGTTGGCAAAGTGGTTAGAAAGACTTTCTACCTTGCCCACCTTATCATGAAGGGATTCACATCCAGATCAAAGGAGGTCATTGTACCCCTATACTCCTCCCTTGTCAGGCCCATGATTGAGTACAATGCCCCATTTGGTATGTACCTCGCCCGGCACTTGCAGCAGCTGGAGAGACCCCAAAGGTACCTCACCAAGAGGATCAAGGATCTCCAACATATGTCATATGCTGCCAGACTAAAGAAACTCCAGCTCTATTCAGTAGCATACTGCCTACTCAGAGGTGATCTGTGCCTGACATACAAGGCCATGTCCAATCAGGAATTGATGGACATGCTCCACCTCAAAAAATCCAAATCCATCAGAACCACGAGAGCTAAAGATTTAAACCTCAGCACAAATATGAATAGGACATGCTGGAGGGACAGATTCATAACTCAGAGGCTTCCCATACTCTGGAACAGAATCCCAGTTCATGTTAGGCAGAGCCCCTCTCTGACTCTCTTCAAGAGAAATCTTAACGAGTGGATGGGAGATCGTAGGTTTACCCCAGGGGTCATCTCTGTGTCACTACTAGACAGAGGCACAGTAAACTAATTCTATTATGTAAGGGGGTCTTCACTGTGTCGCTACTAGACAGAGGCACAGTATTCTAAATCTATTCTGTACACTTTTGTACCATTACATGGGGTGGCGAAAGCCACATCACTATGGCTAGGCTTATAAATGCCCCAGGGCAGATAGCCTAGTACTAAACTATGAAACTATGAAAGATGTATAAAACAAGCATGCTGTAACACAGTCTATACCTATTTTGAGCCTCATGGATTAATGGTGTACTAAACTGTATTGTTTTGTAATAGCAGTAGCTATAGCCAAACAGCACTTCTTCTTGGATGTTGTAGGAGCCAGAGACAATGACATTATACACTGTGTCAATCTACATAAAAGATATGGTTCATTCAGCACCAAATGTACCTGCCCTTGCCTGATCAGAAGATCATGGGCAGCTTCTGGGTGGATAGGGAGGCCATATCAGAAGTGGCTGAATTATGTTACCTGCAAGAAAAATAAAGGGTGATATGTGGACTGCCCATTTCAGCTGATCTTAAGGTAATGTGATTATCCATAATTTCAAAGATCTACAGGAACACACTAGCAATATTACAGATATCACCTTCACCTATCCTACACAGTTCCAGAAAATTATGCGGCAGTATGTGAAGATCATATATCATTTCCAAGGATTGTAGAGGGAGACATCACCACAATGCAGAGATTTTACACCATAACCCATGTCAACCCATTTCCCTGAATGCTTGAAAGCCTTTGATTATGTGCATACTGCCATCAAAGTCCTGGCTTGTTCACAAAATGTTAGGTACTTCAATGGGAAGGCTTTTCATTCTGCTTCAATTCTCAGGTAATATGAAATGCCAGAGTGTCACCTACAATCTGGCCTTTGACCAAGATGTGGCCAAGGTAATAAGAAATTATTCTATGCTCCCCCACTTGGCATGGCATCCAAGTGCAAAGAAGTCATAATGCCACTGTATTTGGTTCTTATTAGACCCACAATTTCACGATTCACAGTTATGACACTATACTGACCTATATCAACAGTTCCTGCAGAGGGACTTCCCACTTTGTAATTTAATCTAATTATAATAGGTGCACACATACGTGGGTAAAGAGGCCAAAGCATAAAGTCACCATGCAAGTATATAGCAGGATTCAACAAATTCCAACTAATGAAAGTCGCTGGTATCTTCTATAATTACAAAATTGTAAGTTGTATGATACCACAGATATTTATTTTGCAGGTATCCAAGCCAATGTCCTTGAAGTGTGGTTGACCAAGTTTGCTGATGACTGCAAGCTTGGTACCATTGTCTACTCATCCAGTAATACTTAACTGCACAATAAATGGCTGTAACATGCACATACCTGTTGTGCCAAATATGGTCTCAAGCTGAATGCCAAAAAGTACAGCATTGTAGTGTTTTCAAAAAAGCTGGTCCATCCTCATATGGTATAATTGGTACTCCTCTTTCACCAAGTACGGTCATAAGAGACATGGGCACTTTTGTGGACAAATCTATGTCTCTCATTTGATCATTCTTTTCCCACAACAGTCATACATTGTTTTTCTCTGGTGAGTTAATTTCCAAAGGACTGTCTTTAAGATCCATAGAAGTCATCTTACCACTGAACTCTTCCTTTATCAGATCCGTCATAAAATATAATGATCCCTTTGGTATTTACAAATCCAAGCATGCCAGTCAACTGGAAAGACCATAATGATTTTTAATCAGAAAAAATATAAAGGCCTTAAATCCTTCAACTCTCCTGATAGAGTAGCATGTCTCTTCTTAAAGGTACTCCAGGGAGAACTGAGTCTTGCTTTTCGAACCATGTAAGACTCATCCTATTTAACCTCCTATTTCTTCATAAAACAAGTGATTCTACAAACACTTGTACTAGGGAACAAAATTTACGTCAACAAATAAATAAGACTCAGTGGAGAGATAGGTCCCTAACCTAAGGAATAAGCTACTACTACAGGTCAAGGAAAGAACTGCTTTGTCTGCTTTTGCTTATAAAGGGTGGCATAAACATTAAAGTGTATATACTAGGCATCTTATGGTCCCAGTGACTGCTTGCCTAGTATTGTTCATATGTTCTTATTTTCCTATGTTCCTCAGCATTCTTTTTTCTGTTCTGTTAAGGTGCGTTGAGTTCTTTCTTTGTTGTTTTACATTGGACAGTGAATGGCAAGCAGCACAGAGGGATGTCACGGAAGTTAACAGCACCTCTTAGTAATGGAGTGCATATTCCAAGTGTACTACTGCATTGTGCAGATACAGATGCAGTTGTAGCATAAAATAATATTTCTTTATCTCTTTGGCCCCATGCCTGTTGACCATCAAACCCTCCATTTTCATATTAATCCTATTCATTTCTTCACATGAGAGATGTACTCAGTACCATACAGGGTGAGAGTTGTCGAGGGAAGCAATTATACATGCAGCCATGAAAATTGCTTTTGTCTTCCCCAACATCCAGGCAACTATGGGTGATTATATGACCCAAACTCCATCCCTGAGTGTGAAAACAAGCTATCAATATCACTGTAGGGGACTCACTATGCCCTCCTCAATGTTAGTGTACACTTCCACAAATCCACTTATAAATACTACCACCAGGCAGTTGCTTGGTGAGCAAAAGCCCACCCCCAATATATGCCCTTCATGACTCACATCTCTGAGTGGTATGCATTCTTTTATTTGCATCTGCAATGGAACACCTGAGCTGTTAATCAAACTCAGTTCACCTGGACTGCAGTCAGGCTTTATCCCTCTATATTTCTGGAGCAGACACAATTGTATGTATGGCATATGTGTGTACTAATATATTTCTTTCTTATCTTCCATCTGCAGGTCTAGTTGTGGTTGTAGCAGATGAAAAATAGTAGATACCTCAGCATCTAACAGCTAATGCTTCTGGTGTTCTCTGCGTCATTACGTGTTACAGTGTCTACCCCTCTCTGCAGGGGGGTAGAGGTATCCCTGCTTAATCTGACCTGGAAGGCTCACGTGGTGGTCTGCCTTGCCAATTTTTTGGAAGGAAGGAAACCTTTCTTCTAAAGTTGGTGCAGCAGGGATCACCTCTGGTCTTCTAGTGTTGCTTGCAGAGGCTTGTGTCATCTAAGGTGTGCTGACAGCTTGATGTCATCCTCACCACCATGAAGTGCCTCTTGACATGACTGATTGACTTGTACATCACTTACGTTATGAGCATTGGGCCAACAGAGACTAATGTCTGTAAGCTTTGACCTCCTGGTCAGTCTGTCATCTGAATTTTACTTTACCATATCCACATCCAGGTATTCCCTTGTCTTATATGTCATTCCCCATTCCATGTTTGTTGTACTGTCAGCATCATGAGATGTGTACCCTCTGTCTGTCTTTGTCCATGTACTGCTGTCCATATTTTTTTGTGTCACTACCACCCTGTCTGCCTCTGCCTGTATTTAATATTTATCTGCCCATAAATCCTTTCCTTTTCCCTCGGTCACTCTCACAACCATTTTTCTGTCTGTCTCTGCAACCCTTATTTTTTCCACTCTCCTTATAACCGTTCCTCACTACCTTCACCAGTTGTCCTTCATTTTCTCATACTCATTGTGGTTAAACTTATAGTTTTTTTTCTGCTTGTTCTTCTCCTTTTCTAATTCCCATTTACTGGATGAACTGGTTTGACACTTTGCTGTGCCAGCCCTACTTGGGTAATCTGCAGTCTGCCTCTGTGGATATATCAGCAATGTGTCACTTCACTGTATGTGTGAATATGCAAAGCCTTTCACTCGGGCATGCTTAGAGATGCTTGCTTTCTTTTCCTGTGAGGTCAGGCACTTTGGTAACATGTACATTACTAGAACAGCTCTTCCAATGAGCTTGCTTAACTCTACTTCCTGTAATATGGTTTGATTAATTTACTATCCAGTCATTTTCTTGGACTACTGCCACTATGGAAGCCTGATACATACTTGAATAGCCACAGGCCTCATCACATGACATATAGCGCTGCATAGTAGTGATACACTTGCCTATGAGTCTCAGTTATAGTTTTGAAGTTTAGGTACATGGTTTATCCACTGTGGACCTAAACTTTGCCTACTGACATCTTTAAAGAATTGTGACAAGCTTGGTATTTGCAAATATATTTTGTAATTATTTTCAATTACTAGCACTATTTGTTTCCATCACTGTATTTCTTGTTTCTTAGTCATATTTAATTACTTAATGTCTTTAAATGGTTTGAACATTCAATTTGCTTTTATATTTGTTCTTTTAAATATGTCAGTTATCTGTTTACTGTTACTTGTTTAAAGTTAAGTATCAAACCTCTGTAATCAGCTTTGCAATGATGTGTATTTGAAACTAAGGAAAAAATAAATCTCCAGCTCTGTTGGGGTAAATGGATAAAGCCCTGGTCATGACCAATGAAACTAAGTTCTGTTAGCAACATGAGCTCCTGCTGGAGTTGGCTGGGAGGAAGACAAATGATGACACATTGACAATTCATCTTAGTAAACATTTGAAATGTTAGGATTCACAAGAGTGAGTCCCAAAACTTGGAGACTGAATGGCCAAAAAACAGATTTACGTATATTAAGTCTTACATGGCCACTCCTCAGGATATTCCCTTTATGAGGTATGGTGATCTTTGTGTGTATATATATATATATATATATATATATATATATATATATATATAAGATTGGAGGAGCACATCAGTAGGTGCAGGGAGTTTGCATCCCCTGCCAGAAAATGTTTAAAGGAGAAGATCAATGTCTGAGATTTGCTCTTCTTCGTGATTTTCTACCTTTTTTTGGGGGGTGTCAGCACTTGGCATTTTGAGTGCTGAGATTTCAATAGGGAAAATGTAATCTGTTCTTGTGGGGTGGGTATGCAAAGGCCTACTCATGAGCTCTTGTAATGATATCAAGGCTACTATAAAAGAGAATCAGTTGCTGCAATAAAGGGGGTAGGCAAAAAGGAACATGGCTTCACACAGATGAGGGAATTTCCATCATGGAAGCATTGCATGTCGACTCGGGAGATGTCTGTTATATCAGTGGGAGTAGGACTTCATATAGATGGGGGTATTTCCAGCATGGAACCATTGGATGCAAGCTTGGTAGATGTCAGTTCTGCACATCAGTGGGAGTAGGTCTAAAGCAAAAACTCCAGCTTGACCACAGTATGATGACACCAGCTTCTGTATGCCTTTTGGTTGGCCTTGGGGGGAGTCATAGCCTTTATGACCATGGATATCTATTTGTCCAGAGGGATGGGACTCATCTGCAAAAAGGACACATCAGACTGTCTCCCAGGGTGGTGGTCCTGGGAAGAAGGATCCACAGGGTAAAGCTAGTGAACTAAAGTCAGTGGTAAACCAGGAAATAAAAGAAAAGAAAATACAACAGAAAAAATAACTCTCAGGCTTGCTTTTTACTTCTGCAGTTAATGTTTGTACCCACCACCACTTTTCCTTGCTGATGTTTCCATTTCTTTAATGTATTTAACTTTTACCTGATGTGACACTTTGAGCTTGCATAGAAAGCAGAGAGGGCAGGCAATACACCTTCGTAGCCTTGCAGCAGTTTAATATAATTTTGCCGTAGTATTAGGCTACATTGCAGACATATCTAGCAGTAATGGTTCACAGCACATATTTTAATATCAATGGCTAAAATGGACTAAAATGTCACTTTTTACAGCAGAAATAAAAAAAAATCAATCTTACTGACATCAGTATGCATGCTTTAAATTACACTTTCCTCGTAAAATAGAAGTATATTTGACCAATCTCTGCAGTATTACTGATGAGTTATGCATATTACTAAGTACATCAGCACAGAACTCCCATTTCTACATAAGCTATTATTATATTTAGGCCCATACCTCTTAGTTTCACTGAAATACAAACATTTCTCAAGGAGCACCTACAGGGAAGCACTTCATGAGGTCACAAAAACAAATATAGTGTTTGAAAATTAAATATTAACATGCTGCAACTCTCCTTATTTCTAATCCTTTTGTATATTACACATTTGCACACTTTAACTGCACTGGACTGGGTTGTGACAGAAAAAGGACATTGTAGTATTTAAAATATCTGGTTAATGAGTACATAAAGTAACTATCCTACCTTTACAACCATTTTCAATAGTATTTTTTCCAGACATGCCTCTCCTTTTGTGAAAGAAGGTGCTTGAGCTCAGATCACTGTGAACTTTTGTTTAAATCACTATGAATACCTCTTATTTTTCTCCCCATTCCCCTTCTAATCATATGTACCTTAGTCTGCCGCATGACTTTCTTCATGCATTTATTGTTTGTTAATCTTAACCAGATCCTTATTCATTATTTCTACCATGCCTGCCTGTGTTGCATTGCTAAGTTTCTAGTCTTACTTTTGTGATCTAAATGAAGGGGGCTGGTTGGACAAGCAACTTACCATATCGTATTCTTCACGATGGAAAGTTAGATGAAGAAAAGAGAGCTCATTGTTTCTTATACAACCCAAGTTAATATCTTATTATTTACATTATATCTATGAACACTTTAATTACAAATTACAGATCATCATAATTATATCTACTTGTGTGAGATGAAAACCCTGTCCACTTCAAGATTTTAACACTGCATTGCTTTACATTTTATTGTTCAATGTAGAGGGATACAACTCAGGGCCTAAATAAGGCCATTTAAGAGTTTGCAACAGGATAGTCCAGGTTCAAAAACTAATGTTTCTAATGTGTATAGACAAGGCATTCTGTTGTATTCCTGCTCATTGATGGCAAAAGGGTGGGAGAATCAAAGATCTTCACTAAAGTAAGTTTATAAACAGGCTGTTGTTCCAATTATTAGATCATGCTCTGAAAAACCAACACTCAGTTTATCTGCCAGATTTTCATTCTTTAAACAATGAAATAGCAAGATCATGCCACCTTGCACTATTCTATACCCTATGGAGAATAATGATAGGCATTTCAGTACCTATACCCTGATGTTAGTCACTGCTGTCTTTATGTGAAGGTTTTCTGAATCATCTTCATTTTCTTCATCTGGGATAAGATGTATAAACAAATTGGCTCACAATATTCTATTATGGGTCTAATGGCTGATTTATTTAAAGGAATCAGAGCTATTTCATCTCAACTAAAACACAATGCAGGATATTATAAATTGGGTCTACCTGATTATGCTGAAAGCTGAGAAGAACGACAACGAGATAACCGACACCGGAAGATCGACAACAGAGAAGACCAACAGTTGAGAATCCCGACGCTGAGAACACTGACATGTTAAGGTAAGTGTGTGATAGTGACGGACATTAGGGTAGGGCGCAGGTAAGGTAAGTGTGCGATAGTGACAGACTTTAGGTTTAGGGGTGGGTTAAGTGAGTTAGGGTTAGGGTGCGTGTAAGGTAAGTGTGCAATAGTGACGGACTTAAGGGTTAGTGGCGGATTAAGTGAGTTAGGGTTAGGGTGCGGGTAAGGTAAGTGTGCGATAGTGACAGACCTTTGGGTTAGAGTTTGGGTTAAGGTTAGTGCATATATAGTTGTGTATGTAAGGTTTAGTGTAGGTTTGTAAGGTTTTTGGTGTGCTTGTGTTGTGTGTGTGTTTTTCAGGAAAGTTAATTGTTTTGTTGATTGTCGGGATTGTGGTTTGTCGGGCATGTGAAGTTTCGTGTTTTTGAACTTTCGGTTTTGTTGTGTTGGTTATTTCGTTGTCGGTGTTTTGGCATGTCGGTGTTATAAGGTAGACCCTATAAATTATACCACAATGTCTTTTACTCACTCATTTTAGGTGACCTTCAAATCTTAAGCCTAAATCTACTAAAACATCCAACTCCCTAACACGGTTGACTACAGTTTTATATAATTATTTAGGGCATTAAGATACCCAGGATTATCATTATCAATATGCAAATCCATGCACTTTGTGGAACTAAATCCCTCATCCCTTGTTTTGGACCACATCATAAGTGTATCTAGATATTTTTGAAGTGCAGTTTGATCATGAATGTTTGTGAATAAGCCACCGATTTTAGTGTTGTCTGCAAAGTTTCTTAGTCAAATGTTTTCTTAAATGGGAAAGCTGGACATAAAGTGAATAATGTGGAGCCCAAAACTGACCCATGTTCCAATGGATTTGGTCTCTAAAAGGCAGTTCTTTATCCTAATGATGTAACTTTCATAATGAGGCACAATATCAAATGCTTTGGTGAAGTACTGGTAAATCACATCTGCTGCAAGGCACTGATCCAATCCAAAGAATGTATTAGCTTTTGATAGAGATTAATCAAATTAATTAAGGAAAAACTGCCTGCCTAAAAACAAGAACATGCTAGAAAATATCCATCCCTTGTTAAAAATGATGACAGATTAGAAGCTCAAAATATTTCCTTAATGTACATGCCAAACTAATGGGTTCACATTCATCAATGGTGGAACAACCCTGACACTTAGGTGTGGGAAACAAAATTGCCTGTTTCCACTTACCAGAAAAGCTTCAAACCTTCTTTGAAACAATTCACTTAAGCACAGGATCAGGTTATTCACAATCCTATTCAAAAAGAGCCCATTGTAGTCATCAGGTCATGCCACATATTTAATTTTAATAGATTTTAATACATTAGTGATGATATAGACTGAAATACCTAGGCATTCAATCTGATTATCAGGTACACTTGTCACTTTGATTACTGGCATGAGGTAGGCTGTCTATAACTCTTTATACAAAAGCATTTATAAGTTCTTCTGGATCAGTAATGAAACAGTCATTACATTTTACACAAACATTGGAGATAGTGACCATCCCATAGAACCTCGGGTGTTTTAAGTGTGCCTTGTTATTACTTTTGACATTTTCAGCTAGTTATTGCTTTTACAAACTCTTGGCCTATTGTTATCAACATTATAGTGAATTTCACTTCTGATACTCAGAAATTCTTTACATACCTGCCATATATATATTTTTCTTTTTATATGTATGGCAGGAAAATATTTTTGACCAGCAGTACAGGGAAATTTTCCTTGATTCTCTATCAATATCTATGGAACAAACATATCAATAAGCCTATTGATTAAATCATAAAATACTGATCATCTTTCCTCAAAAGTTCTGTTTTCCATAATGGCCCACCATTTCTACAATTTTAATTCACAGTTTATTGCATTGGACAGAGCTGTAGAATTTCCTAGACAGACTTTCTTGTTCTCTCCTTAGCACCTGTGTTGAAACCAAGCACATGATATGTAAAGGTTGTCAAATGTCCCTAGCCAGGGTCAGTGACAAAACTAAGTACCTGTAGTCTTTTGTTAAATGAATTCATTGTGTTGGTGTGGTTTGTTTTCATTTATATAACTGTATGGTTGCCTATGTAGTAAGTGATGATTTAATAAAGACATTTCCTGTTTAAAAAAAGGCAAGAATTTAATACTTTACGTAATATTGCTTAGGTTATGTGATACATAGCAATATATGTGAAGTATGTTTGTTATGCTAATATAGTTTAATTACTTTTGTATGAATGTAAATTTGCCTGTGTCACAAGTGATATTTCAATAAAGATGTTTGAAAAAAAAAGAATCTTCCCTTTTCTAGTGGCCTCTTTAATTGCCTGATTAAATGGGTATTAGATACCATCCTCATTTATATTACTTATTACCAGTGAGTTTGAGAAGAGTATGTTCCAGTCAGTGTCCAGGGCATTTATGTCCCCGGCAATTAAATCATAGTTATTATAAAAGCCATTCTGAATCTCCTATCCTAGCTTAGAATCCAAATCTGTATTTAGGTATGAGTGACTATAAAAACGTGTCTTATTATCTTCCTTTACCTAAAGTTCACCTGCCCAATGTTTGTTCACAGTCATCCATAGTCAGTACAGTACTGGATATAAATTCAGTAGACACAAGAAAATGAGTATCCCTTCAATTTATCAGATCTGTAGATACACCCCAGGATTTACTAATCTTCCGTGTAAGACTAGATTAGTCTTACATGGAAATGCCAGTCTAAGAGTATGACGGCAGCGCACCATGCATATTAATGAGTGGAAAGTTGCCTCAACTCTAAAGCTTACACGGAACGTGGACAAGTGTAGGGGGTGTGTCGGACTGCCGAGCAGTCCAAAAATCCACGCCCCTGCACTGAGAAAACCCAAGAAATGTCGAGTTACATGAGCGAGTCTGCTCACATGTGTACATTGTAACACTACACTCCCCCATATGTTAAACCTCATACAAATTTAAAAATTAAAAGAAATTTATTTTTTTTTTGTTTTATTTCCGATATAGCTGCACGTATTTGCCCATGTTTGCGCGGGATTGCCCATTGCTTAGCTACAGTTAGCAGCTTAGACACCAAAGAGGATAATAAGAAAAAAATATGCAAATTAAGCAAGATAGCGTAGTGGTTAGAGCCTTCATACAAAGAGGAGGCATTCCCAGTTCAAGTCCCACAACTGCACGTTCCATTTTCTGTTGGAAATCTGTATACAAAAATATTTCCTGACTTTTACCATGTATAAGTTTTGTAAAAAGCATTCAGATGTTATATGTAGTAGTGAATGAATTATTTATATATGAAGGTGAAATGGTTATGCATTCTGAGTAATGAGTAACTTATTTTAAACAATATAAAGCACTGCTAAGCACATTTTAGCAGTATTTAGCATATTTAAAACCAATTTCTCATAGCTGAGCATCGCGTTAACAAGCGCAATGTATTTGCATGTAGCTGTGCACCGCGCTAACCAGTGCAAATACAATGTATTTGCACGTAACTGCACACCATGCTAACCAGCACAACATTGAGCAATGTTGGGGAACATCGAGCAATGTCAAGCAACATTGGGCAAAGTCGGGCAAACTTGAGCAAAGTCGGCTAAACACGGCCACACCTCCTTTACTGTACCTTAACCATTCAGGTCTGGCCAGTAGAAAAATAAAAAGCAGTGGCAGGGCTCAAACTGAGAATACTGTGCACTATAGTCACAGTACATAACCACTAAGCCATGACAGCATTTCACAACCATGCACTTTCAACAGCCACATATCTATGAAAGGAATATTAAACATTGCCAACATCAGCTAAGCAGGTGTGCCTACAGCTGAGTTTTTACAAAACTGGCCAATCACAAATAAGTGTGGGAAATGAGGCATATTTAAGCTCCACAGGCGGGAATACCTGCCATAACTGGTTGTAGCTCCCTTTTGTAGTCAGCATGGCCGGTGTTGCAGAAGGCACTCGATTTTGCGCGCAATGCTGGGGCATTGAGAAGTCCAAAGTGATGGTTTGGCTCCTTGTCCACAATCATGAGGAAAGACTCCTGTGGGGCCAGTACCAGGGCACGCACCCAATATAAAATGGAGGCCTGGAACAGTCTTGCTCATGATCTCACCAGTGTCACTGGTGTTCCTCGGACTGGTGAGCAGGTGAGGCACCATTATTCTGACCTGAAGCAATGTAAGGAGGATCAACTGGACCAGTGGATCCAGGAGTCCCGTGGGATGCCTAATTCCCCAGTACTGAGTAAGTAGCCATTGTATTAAGTAGTTAAGAATTGCTATGCTTGTCTATATTATGGATAGGTATGTCTCAATATCACTGCATTTACTTCACAGCTGCAGGTGTCCGGGCTATGAATCAGCAAGCCCATGAAGATAGGTTGCAAAGGCTGCATCATCAGGCAGGTTAGTAATTATTCTGCATGTACTGTTATAGAAAATAAATGAGAGAGCCTTTAAAAAGTGTTTTAACTGAATAAATAAAGGTGTAATAATCCTTTAATAAATGTATAATTCCTGGAGTGCATCTGTGTCATTTTCTTTGATATGTTGTTGTACTGTTGCATTTTACAAATAGTACTGTTGTATTAAGCAGTGTTAACCCACACTTGGGTAGGCCCATATAACGTGGATGAAGGGAGTGCCAGTAGTTTTCATGCATATTTACAGCCCTCAACTGTTGTTTCATGCCCAGCATGTACAGGTTAATCTGGCACAAGAGTAGCTTGGTAATGTGTTCCCCAGAAATGTCAGTGTGCTGCCAGAAATGTAGGGAGCTATTAACATATAACTGATACTTTCACCTGAACATATCTAGATAATTATATGAAAGTAGAGCTGTCAGCGTACCATCTTAGCAGTAGTGTGTGTGTGAGCAACTCCCAAAATATGTAGCAGTAACATCTGCATCTTGGACAGTTTGTATGTAAGATGCTGCTTATATATATATATAATGATCTAGCAAAATCCAGTTGCACAATATAAGGACATTGGGTAGTGTAATAATACATGTAAGGGACATATAACTGCAGTTAATAGGAATATAGTGAAAACTAGAAGGATATATAAGTTGTTAATTGAACTATCCTTTTCCACCCTACCGTATGTGCATAACAAATGCAATTCCACATCTCATTCGGTATGTCTAATCTCAAAACATTTGTTGGGACATATGTCCTATTGGTTTATAAATATTTGCATTTATTTCTATGCATGTGCCCTGTTAAAATGCCACAATATTGGTGGCCTGTTGCCATCAATTCAACCTGTATGCTGTTGTAATATCCACTATTGTTCTATATATGCATGTGTTATGCTTGCTTTTCAACTGTTGAAAATCTGGTGTGTTGGGTTAATGGGAATACTTCTGCATGCTGTTATAACTAATTGGGAATGCTGTTGACTGTTACTAACTCATATCTTTATTAATCCATCCAAAACATAGTTCGTATGGGAAGGCCAGTCCCAGCGGACCCACCTGTCCCACCTCAGCTGGCCATGGCACCTGGCACCAGCAGGGCCGGTGCCCAGCCTGGGACCTCCTCCTCTGTTGGCCCTGTGCCACCTTTGGGTGAAAGCACTGCAGGGGATGGGGCTTGGCCACCCTGTATAAGCATGGGTGGAGGAGGGCCACCTATCACCCTTCAAACGGTCTGGGCTGTGGTGCATAGAGAGATTGAATGTTCTGTTGCAGAACCTCTATGTCTGCTTGGGGCATGAGTAGTGCAACTCCCAGGTCAGCCTGTCCCTCCTACACAGCCCCCAGCAAAGCCACCCTCTGGGCTGTGAAGGTGCAGTGGTGACTGCCCATGGATGGGGACTTCAGTCCCACTATTTCTATCTGTGGGCTTATGGGCTTGCGATTTCCAAACATCCCACCCCGTCAAAAGTGTTCACCCACCAAATGTCTCATATACCTCCCCTGTATGCGTCTTGTTTGTCTTGTCTGTTTACCTCCCCAACCTACCTCCCCAAATATGCCTACTTCCCCTACCCCACATTCAACTCTCACCTGAAAAAAAAGGGCAATCTGATCCCAAAAAACAATTTACGCTGACATTATATAAACATGGGTGTGACAGAACAACACATGCATGATAGTCGTATTAAAGTGTAGTTTAGCATTGGCAACTGCTGTAGCAGTCTAGTATGCTTATCTAGCATTTGTAGCCATATATACCCCCCCCTAATGTTAGTGTGTGTTCATATGTGACACCTGTTTGTGTTGCAGCAAGGCCCAACAGTTCAGCTGTGAGGTCCATGGACTTATAACAGTGTGGACCATGTGTGTGTATGCAACACACACACACACGGAGAAATATATATGTGTCATATATATTCACATCTGTATATCTACATAGAGCAGGGGACATATTGTAACTGTTTGTGAAGGGTGGAGATATATATGTTGGTGAAGGTTAGTATGCGCATATTTGTATGTAGGTTTTAGTGTGTGACAAACAAGACAGCATACAGTGCTGGTATATGACATGTAGTGGTTAAACACTGTGGGTGGTTTGTTCAGTTTGCAATGTTGAAGCCAGTGAGGCCTGCTAAAGCTACCTGGACTGTGAACACCTTCAATGCATTTATCCCAAGACTGTGCGATTTTATTACAGTACTGTACACCTCACATCCTTTGTATAATTGATATTCTCACTATGAATGGTGAAATGAATATCTGCCTACATATATATGTATATGTACACCAATGGATGTGTATATGTATGTATATATATATATATATATATATATATATATATATATATATATACACATATATATATATATATATATATATATATATATATATATATATATAGTTATATATACTCATACACACCTACATCTACTTGTTGCAATAGATTCTCTGTACTGTTAACTGACTGTGATGGTCAATGTGTTTGTGAATATGTCAAAGATATGTATCTGTGGGACAGCTTAGTTGGAAACTGTTTATGTTATGGTATTATGGGTCCTTGCTTTGATCCTAGCAAAAGCTGTGTATTCTGTTGCTAGGCAGAAAAAGTGCTATTTCATACAGTGTGATTAAGTCCCTTGGTTTTAAATAGGGTGTGTCATTGGAGGCTAAAGCACTACATCTATGATTATTGATTGGTACTGATGTTGAATCCAAATCCTGTGTGTACTGTAGTACTACTTGAAGCTCTGGGCCTGTACATCAAAGTATGGTGTATGTCCACATTGCTTGCATCCACTGTTTTGTGTGCTCCCTGTATTCATCACAGATTACATTTCTCAAGATTAAGGTTGTGTAAGTACTGACATGCAGTACTGTATAGTACACACTGAAAGCTTATCTGGGTTGTCATACCTTTGTGTCCTGTAATTATGTCTGATGTGTGTGTGGGTATGTCTGTAACATGTCCTTTGACATATGTGTGGTAAAACATATAACTGCATATCTAGCAACATTCATAGTATACCACAGCAGTATGTAACCTATATTCCCAATTGTGCACTTATTTTGGACACGGGTTTCCCATTAACAAGTTGTGTGGTATAATAGTAATACATTTACTGGACCTTACACTCATTGTGATGGATGATATTTTCTTTACATATCAGCTTGAAGTATATCTGCTGTGGCTAGGTGGTGCATCGTGTTGCATACAGTGTGCCAGGTACTCTTGTATAGTCTTACATAGTGATTTTATTTTGTTGCTGTGCAGAACATGGTTCATTAGATTGAGAGTGAGCCAGGCACTTCCAAGCAGTTGTGGGGTGAGCAGTGATAAGTGGCAGTTAAAGTGTTTAACTCTCGGTTAGCTAATAGGTTGCTATATGTGGAAGTTCAGTGATATCTTCATTGTATAATGTTAAATGTGCCATATGACTTGCTCAGACATATTTTCGTATTTATGTCTTCCAGGGATCATGGCACATCGCAGGAACCCCACTTACAGTAGTGCTGCAGATGACATAATTACTACCAGTATGATTCAACACTGCAGTATCATGTTCTCACAAACCAGCCAGGACCAGCAGGAGCTTACTGCAATGTGGAAAGATGTTGTCCGCAGGGTAAATGAAGTAGGCCTGCATAACTGGACATATGAGCAGGTACGCCACCACTGCAGTGATCTTCTCAGACATGTCCGTCAGCGTGCTGCTGATGTGCGGAGACAACAGCTTGCAACAGGAGGTGGTGTTAATATCCACCCCCCCTCACCAGAGTGGAGGAGCTGCTCCTGATCCAGGTGGCACCTTCCCAACAACAACAGCAGCAGACATACACCATGATGGAGGTTGGAGCCACCCGGCAAGCACACATGGAGTATGCAGGTAACATGGCATATCTGTAGACTACTGTTATCTGTATTGGTAGATCATGCATATGTGAGATGTGGAGTGTGTCATTAAAAGATGTGGAGCCTGTTGTTGTGCAATACTGATCATTTGGAACATAATCTGTAGAACTGTGAATGTAAACTGTTGTTGTACTGTAAGATTGCAAACACACAGTAGCAATGCCACAGTTGGGGCCACTGACAAACTGTCTCATCTCTATGTAGGTCCCTCTGGGGTGACATCAAGGCAGCTGACAGATGCTGGTGAGTGTGTTCTACATTTATTATTGTAAATAAAAAGTGTATGTCATAGTTAAGGTGTAGGCCATGTACACATGTAACACACCTACCCATAATGCATGCTGTGCATGTTTGGTTTAAGACCATGCACATCTCACTAATGTGATTAGCTGCCTCAAACACATGCAATACCCAGACCATCTCAAACAAATGTGGCCAGACTGTAGTGACCATTGGATAGGCACAGTTGATACTCAACATGCACATAACATACACATCTATGTCATACACAGAGCATTTTAACATGCTACACATAAAGGATTCCCAATCCCTCTGTAAAGACACACTCCAGTATCCAAAATGTCATCCACACATTACACATAATATACCTGAGGGGTAGAGGCCTATCATGGGGCATTTAAACACTCTGCACCACACTACACATTCATGTCAGGGAATGCTCCTTATTGACCTCCTTACAAACTCATGGAACAACTGGTTGTGAAATGGTGAATGTAGCCAAGGTAGTACAGTTCCAGTACAGCATGAGTAGTGCTGGTTTGGGAAACATTTGTACCCTTGAGTGACCACATGATGCTTCATGATGATGGCCTATGGTGCAATACACCATCCAGTTATTGTAACCACAGTACTACACATAGCTTTCATTGCTATACACCTTGCTATACATCTTAATGTTGCGTGTGTGTACACATATGCACCTCTAAACAATATGCATACCAATCACCATTTGCACAACTGAAACATATATGTCTTGTGATGTTATTGAGTGGCTAGTTCATATGATACACACTGGGTATGTGTAGTGTTTAAATATGCAGTTGTGTTTTAGCATGCCATGTTATGGATGACACTGGCATGTCCACAATATGATCTACACTCACCATAAGTACAGCACATTGAGTATGTGGCCGAATGGTATTCCATCAATTATCCATGCACCACTGATAATGTCATGTGAATACTCATTATGCATGTGCTAAAATGTGTCTACAATTATTTGCTAAAGACACAGAGGCTGTAATCAGCATTGGATACCTCTCTGGCACACATCCAGCCATGGTATGTACACCTGTTTGTTATGGTGCACAGTAAATTACAGAGTTTTGAATACCTGCACAGCAATGCTGTGTCCATGTATGCATTGTGATCCAGGGGGAGACCCATCACCTAATAACAAAACACATGCATCAAAGCCATGTATACTGTTAGTAAAAAGCACTGTCTACACTTGCACTGCATGCTATTGAGCAACACATGTCCTGCATGCTGACATGTGTGATATGACTGTTTTGCTTGTGATACTGTACCCCACCATCACCTGCTATTGTGTATGTTCTGAGTTTGCTGGTGTTGTGTGTGTCTGCTTTAGGGAGGAGTGTATTTTTGTATGTGTGCATGTGCACATGTGTGCATGTGTACATATGCGCATATGTGCATGCGCACATGTGTGCATGTGCGCATGTGTGTATGTGTCCATGCATGCAGGTGCACATGTGTGCATGTGTGCATGTGTGCATTTGCGCATGTGTGCCTTTGTGCATGTGTGTATGTGCGCATGTGTGCATGTGCGCATGTGAGCATGTGTGCATGTGTGTATGTGCGCATGTGCGCATGTTTGCATGTGCGCATGTGTGCATGTTCGCATGTGTGCATGTGTGCATGTGCGCATGTGTGCATGTGCGCATGTGTGCATGTGCGCATGTGGTCTGACATCATGTTCAGGTCTTAAAGTGTGATTCCTGTTTTCCTCTCACAGGTGCTGAGGTGGGGCTGATTCAGTACAGATGGGAACCTGATGTCACTGAGACAGACAGTGATCATGAGGATAGGTGTGTTGAGGCACAGGCAGGTTTGTCAGGGTCTGTTGTTGGGCCACCAATTGACAGTACACAAGTCTCCACCCCATCCATGCACACAGTCATACTGCCTGTAAATCCATCATCACCATTGCCAGTAGCTGAGGGACAGTGTATGGTTGCCACCGGCCAGGCCAGTGTGGTATCTATGGCACATGTATCAGGACACAGCAGCCATAGCCAGATGTCTGGAACAGTACCACATAGGCAGATGCCCAAGGGTTCTCGTCACAGCACTGCTGGTCATCATGCCCCTGGCAGACGTGCCACACCTTTTTCTACCACACGCATGTTCCAGGCTGTCATGGAGACAATGACACAAATGGAGCAATACACCAGACAGGGACTAAGGGCACAGAGGGCTCATTACACCTCTGTAAATGACAGTATCCATGACCTAGCAAGTGCCATACATAATTACACTGAGGTCATTGATAGACGTTGGAGTGAGGCATTGGATGTCCTCCACAATGTCATGTCCATGTGTCAGGACAGTGCGGGATGGTTGAGTCACCAATGTGGACATATGCCAGCAACATCAGCAGCTGGAGGTCACCGTGGATGTCCAGCAAGTCACAGCCGCTCTCGTAGTGCCAGTACCAGCCCCAGCAATGTTGGGTGGTTGTCCATAGACCGTCCAGGAAGACCACGTGCACGTGGCTCTGGCCAGTTTCAGCAGGGACCTGGATCCAGTGGACATATGTCAACCTCTTTGGATAGTACCCAGTCTGGATTAGTACCTGATACTGTCTGGAGCACCCCTGCCAGGCACAGGTTCCGTATCCATGGCCAGAGATGGTGATCTGTAAAGCCTGCCAGGTACAGTCTGTATCTGTCTCACAAATCCCCGTATATGGCAGCCACATGGTGGAACTTTGTGCATGCAGACACACACACATAAACCAGAAACCTAGGGCAAACACATACCCGCACACATTACATCAACATTGGCCCATAACAGTACTCATGGCCCTCACACACACACACACACACACACACACACACACACACACACACACACACACACACACACACACTCACACTCACATGTCAATTATATGGCTCAGTGTAGGCCTCTGACAAACAAACAACACACCCTGTGCATATGATGAAACCTGTGCCACCTCCTGTCATCTGTAACATTGATGCAGGAACAGGCTAACATGGTGCTGATGCACAGGGTGACTTTAATAAAGTATAGCAATGGTTGAATGTGTAGCATGTTGTCAGCAGTAAAGTGTAATGATATCCTTGAAGGTGTAGCTGAGCAGGCATGATGCATTAAAGCTGTAATTAGCAATGTTGTATTGTTTCCACCAGTGTTTATTCCAATTATGTTTTGTTTGCACCATGTGCCACTTGGCTGATGTGTGTAGTTGTGTCTGCATGTATTATACAGTGGACAGTAAGTGTGGGGTGAGTGCAGCACATGTCTGCAGGTGTACATTTGTGAACGTGGCGGAGGTGCACTGTCCTCATGTACGTGCATATTGGACACATGGGCAGGGTGACATGCCCTGTATTGGCCAGTGCTAACACTCCATACTTTCTGTTGGTGGCCAGTATGCATTGTACTACACACATTTTGGAACTTGAGTACACATGCATGTGTATGACACTGTTTGACACTGTGCTGTGGGTGATGCTGTTGTTGCTATCTGTCATTGGTATGCATTACTAAGGTTAACACTGTCCCAGCTGCATAATCCTTTATTAATGCACACTGTTCACCTACAGGATTGCATGGACCATGCTATCACAAACACAAGAAATTCTCACTTATACAGTAAAAGTGCATTAGTCTCATGGATCACTGCCATAAACTAAATATATAATAGAAGGTGTGAAGTTGTACCAAAAAAGAGTTACATGCCAAGAAGGGATAACCTTTCTGGTCAGTATCATTGGAAAAATACAATCCCTCAATAAACATACAAGGCAAGCTTCAAAATACAAAATGGCAAGGATTCCAAAGACAGCACTAAAGCTTTCTTCAGTGTTGTTCATAATCTACAGGGGAAATCTCAGATCGGGTCACAGTTAATGTAAATGTTCACAAAGTACTCGTATCTGACAGACATTAACAATTCCTTTTCAGACAGTTTTAATGCGAATTTCCCCACCCTGTCATTACACAATTTCCAGACCTGAAGAATGTAAAATCTGATGATTCAGACACTCTAGTTAAAACATCTCTTTAACAAAGTACACACCACAGTGGCAATGGTACTGGACAGTGTCCCTGGCTGTGTCATACACAAACTGACATATGAAGTCACCACTCACCTAAACGCTCTGTCCAGTTGCAGCCTCTATACAGGTTACATACTTGTGGAATGACACACGGTAATGGTGTTCACAGTCCACAAGCGTTGAGCTACAATGTCTTCTTCTTCTCCTTTCGGATGCTCCCATTAGGGATCGCCACAGTACATCATTTCTTCCTGCCCTCTGCATCTTGTGCTATCACACCATCCACCTGCATGTCCTCTCTCACCACAGCCATAAACCTCATCTTAGGCATTCCTCTTTTCCTGTTACCTGGCGGCTTCATCCTTAGAATCTATTTCACAATATACTCTGCATCACTCTCCAGCACATGTACAAACCAACTTAATCCTGCCTATCTGGCATGGTCTACTAACCTTCAAACCTGGCCTGACCCTGTAATATACTTATTCTTAAACCTGTCCACCCTCGTCACACCCATTGCAAATGTTAACATAAATTAATTAAGGGTAAAACTACAACAGGTTCTGGAAACTCTCACCCTATAAACCAGACCAATGTTATCTGGAAGGCTATGGAGCACAGCATTAAGGAACTCATTAACAGAGACATTATGAACCTGCAAACACTGCACCATACCCACTTAGGTGCTCTAAAGGCCAGATCATGGCTCCTACACCTAGTAGACTTCAAGCCAGTCAACAAGGCTATAGGTGAGGGAGGGGAGGTTAACACAGCCAAGCTATAGCTCACCAGCAATTCATATCCATCCCACATACTGGTATTATACATAATCTCAACAGAATGACCATAAACGATTGTTAGATGATGGCTTGACAACTGGCACACAGATGTAGGACACACAGTAACATTTGCAGCCTCCATGTACTATTCTATGCCAGCAACAAGTGGTATTCACCTGCACTTAGTCCTGGGACCACTCCTGTTTGGCATATAGCTTTTGTAGGTACAAGGAAACACAGTAGGGATATGTCTGCCCATGTTTGATGACAATGCATACTGTGGGCTATACTTTATTTTCTAGATGACACACACATCCTCCAAAAAGGTATCATGCAGACAGATACCTGGTGTCAAACTCATGCTGTAAACCTATAAGCCAAAGAAAGCATAGTTATCCACTTTTAGATAACAAAGTATCCCCAGAGTACCACATAGGTAGTAGCCCCCAAAATGTTGAACAGGTACTAATGTATACATAGAGCCATGTGTTAAGTCATCTCTCCTTTGATAATCACATTACCAAAGGGTTTTGGAAATCCCACTGTGGAGCACATAAACAATAAAGGGTTTGCATGCAGATCCACAGACTTGTTGCACACCTATAATGATTAGTCATCTTTGCCAGATTTTGCTTGCTTTGGAACAGGTTTCAAATATACCTCAAGCATAAACACTCACTCACACTCTTCAATAGAAACCGTGATTAGTGGATGTGAAATGGAAGATGTAGCCCAGGGATCACTGCAGTGGCTAAACTTGTCACAAGCATACAGAAGTGACCTAAGGTCTGTAAAGTGCCAGCACGCTCTGGCAAACATAACAGATGTGTTCATGGAGAAAGCAGAGTACCCACCTATGAAATACTTGAGGTCACATGTATGTTTATGGATTTGCCCCAGAGCTACCTTACATGTGTAATGTACAAACAGTTGTCATTGTGATATGTCATACACTAGAAAAATCAAAATCCACTCCACATTGGCGAACAGTGTTACACTCCTGGAGCACACACAGTCAGCAAATGTGGGATTCAAACTCTTTCCTAACTACATTATGACAATACAGCAGCATGCACTTACATGACATGCTCTACACATTACTGGAATTTCACCTTTCCACACGTATATTTGTAGGATGGTGACATCATCAGACTTGACAAAGATGAGTATACCACTTTTAAGGGGTGCGAGTAGTCTGCAAAAAGGTTGTTCCTTCACAGGGAGAGACACACACACACACAGTAGGCATGTGCAGGATTCAAGCCCCTACCCAACTACATTATGATTTGACAGCAGTATGCATTTACATGAAACGTTATACACATTACTGGAATTTTATCATTCCACAGGTATATTTGTAGGATGGTGACATCATGAGACTTGACAAAGATGAGTATACAACTTTTAAATGGTGTGTGTAGTCTCCAAAAAGGTTGTTCTTTCCCAGGGAGACACACACAGTTAGCAAATGCTGGATTCCAACCCCTATCCAACTACATTATGATACTACAGCTGTTCGCATTTACACAATGCGCTATACACATTACTGGGATTTCACTTTTCCAAAGGTATATTTGCAGGATGGTGACATCATGAGACTTGACAAAGATGAGTATATCACTTTTAAGGGGCATGAGTAGTCTCCAAAAAGGTTGCTCCTTCCCAAGGAGACACACACACAGTTAGCAAGTGCAGTACTCAAACCCCTATCTAACTACATTATAATACTACAGCAGTATGCATTTACACGATGCGCTTTACACATTACTGGAATTTCACCTTTCCACAGGTATATTTGTAGGATGGTGACATCATTAGACTTGAAAAAGCTGAGTATACCACTTTTAAGGTGTTTGAGTAGTCTACAAAAAGGTTGCTCCTCCCCAGGGATACACACACATTTGGCAAGTGCAGGATTTAAATTCCCCTAATTACATTATGATACTACAGCAGTACGCATTTACATGACGCGCTTTACACATTACTGGAATTTCACCTTTCCACAGGTATATTTGTAGGATGGTGACATCATTAGACTTGAAAAAGCTGAGTATACCACTTTTAAGGTGTTTGAGTAGTCTCCAAAAAGGTTGCTCCTTCCCAGGGATACACACACAGTTGGCAAGTGCAGGATTTAAATTCCCCTAATTACATTATGATACTACAGAAGTACGCAGTTCCAAGATGCGCTATACACATTACTGGGATTTAATTTTTCCACAGGTATATTTGTAGGATGGTGACATCATTAGACTTGACAAAGATTAGTATACCACTTTTAAGGTGCTTGGGTAGTCTCCAAAAGTGTTGCTTTTCCTCAGGGAGACACACACACAGTTGCAAGAGAAGGATTCAAACCCCTACTTAACTACATTAAGATACTAAAACAGTACGCATTTACACAACATACTATACATAGTACTGGGATTTTATTTTTCCACAGGTATATTTGTAGGATGGTGACATCATCAGACTTGACAAAGATGAGTATACCACTTTTAAGGTGTGTGAGTAGTCTCCAGAAAGTTTGCTCCTCCCCAGGGAGACACACACACACTCACACACAATTGGTAAGTGCAAGATTCAGATCCCAACCTAACTACATTATGATACTACAGCAGTATGCATTTACATGACATGCTTATACACACGACTGGGATGTCTTTTTTCCATAGGTATATTTGTAGGATGGTGACATCATGAGACAACAAAGATGAGTATACCACTTTTAAGGGGTATGAGTAGTCTCCAAAAAGGTTGATCTCTCCCCAGGGAGAGACAAACACACACACACACACACACACACACACACACACACACACACACACACACACACACACACACACACACACACACACACACACACACACACACACACACACACACACACACACACACACACACACACACACAGTTGGCAAGTGCGGTGTTCTTAATCCAAACTAAGTACATCTTTACACTTCAGCAAGCAACATGGAGTTACAGGGTGCAATACAGACATTAGTTGCTGACACTCTGCACAAAGGTTTTTTTCACATTTGCTAACCTCAGCAGGCTTATCATACTAGGTGTATTGTGAGTGTATTGTATGCATAGGCCATGACCATATCATATATGGGTTGATGCACCACATGCCGGCACACGCAGGGTCAAACCTTGAGTAGCATCTTACCTTCACCTACATGATACTGCAATATAACAGAAAGATGATAAACTTCAACAATTAGCTGAGCTTCTGGTGTCATTCAAAGGGGATCCAGTCTCTGTCTGCCTGTGATTACATGATAGACATGTCTTGTTGCTTCGCTACAGATGGTTTACACCTGTCGCCCCTATTCTTCTGAATACTTGCCAAGGCTCTTGCTGTCCCCATATTACCTTTTTTAGGCAAGGCTCAAAGGTTCATAGGTACATAGGTAGGTACTAGGCTATCAGCCCTGGGGCCTATACAAGCCCAGCCAAAAAGGTACCCTGGCTTTTGCCACCCAAGAAATTTATTTTCCTGTGCCACTGTAGAGCAGAGACACAGAAGTGATCCCCAGGGTGAATTTCCTATTTCCCATCCAATCATCAAGATTTTTCTTGAAGAGTGATAATGAGGAGCTTTGTTTGATATAGACAGGTAGTTTATTCTGGAGTATGTGAAGTCTCTGGGACAGGAATCTATCCCTCCGGCATGTTCTGTTTATTGTGGTGACAAGGGTTAGGTCTCTAGAGTGTGTAGATTCATAGGTTCATAGGTAGGTACTAGGCTATCTGCCCAAGGGCATTTATAAGCCTAGCCAGAATGTGTTGTCTTTCGCCTCCCTTTTAAATTAGTTTCCTGGGCCTCTGTCTAGCAGGGCCAATGAAGTGATCCCAGGGGTAAATTTACAATTTCCCATCCACTCATCAAGATTCTTCTTGAAGAAAGTCTGTGAAAGGCTCTGCCTAACATCAACTGGGATTCTATTCCAGAGCAAGGGAAGTTTCTGGGACAGGAATCTATCCCTCCAGCACATCCTGTTTACTGCTTTGCTGAGGTTTAATTCACTGGAGCGTGTGGCTCTAAGAGATTTGTTTTTCTTGAGGTGGAGCATGTCCATTAATTCCAGGTTGGACATGGCCTTATACGTCAGGCATAGATCACCTCTGAGCAGGCAGTAAGCAACTAAGTAGAGCTGGAGTTTCTTTAGTTGAGCTGCATAGGGCATCTCTTTGAGGCCCATGTTCCTCTTGGTGAGGTACTTCTGTGGTCTTACCAGCTGTTGCATGTGCCAATTAAGGTACATACCAAATGGGGCATTGTACTCTATTATGGGCCTAATGAGCGATGAGTAGACGTGCACAATGACCTCTCTTGATCTAGAGGTGAACCCTTTCATGATTAGGTGGGCTACATAGAAGGAATATCTAACCACTTTGGCAATGTGATTATAAAAGGAGAGGTTAATATCTACCTGGGTCCCCAGGTCCCTAATTACATTTTTCGTACCTAGTGGATTACAACCTATGTGGTAATTCGTGGGCACTTTGATTTTTCCAAAGGGGATGGCTATGCATTTTTTGGCATTCAGCTTGAGGCCATGGTATTGATACCAGGTATCTGTCTCTGTAAGACCCTTCTGGAGGATGTCTGTGTTAGCCAGAGAGTTGATTATGGCTCCCAGTTTGCAGTCGTCTGTGAACTTGGTCAGCCATAGTCCTCCCGTGCTTGCCTGTACCTCAGAGAAGTACATACTGAACAGGAGAGGTCCCAGGACTGAGACCTGTGGGATGCCACTTGTGACTGGTTTAGAGTCAGACATGGCACCTGCAACTCTGACCATGTGTGATCTATCCATGAGCCAGTTGGCCACCCATCTCGTGACATAGGGGTTAATGTTCAAGCTGGTAAGCTTGTCTATGATGCCAGAGTGGGGAATGGTGTCGAAGGCCTTAGTGAGGTCCAGGTAGGCTGTGTGGACTACTTTCCCTTCATCTATGGCCTTGGTAACTGTTTCAAAGAAGTCAACTAGATTTAGGAGGCAGGATCTGCCTTTAACAAAGCTGAATTGGGTAGGGTCCAGTGTCTGGAGGTTCCCAATGTCTCTGTTTATAAGTTCCATGATAATTTGCTCCATAGCTTTGCAGACCAGGCTGGTCAGGCTTATAGGGCGATAGTTGCCAGGTTCTGTTGTGGCACCACCTTTGTGGAGTGGGATGACTGTTGCTGTACACCATTCTTTGGGTACATAGCCTGTGGTAAGGCTGAGTCTGAACAGTGAATTTAGGTGAGGGTTTAGTTCCTTTTGGAGCTTGTGTAAGATGCAGCCTGGGACACCATCCAGTCCCATTGATGCTGTGTTCTTAGCTTTGGAGAGGGCTGTTTTTACCTGCATGTCCATGATGTCTGGGGCTCTGCATTCTTCTAGGATGGACATAGGCCATTTTGGGGGTGGGGGTGAAGTTTGCACTAAACTTGTCTGCCAGGATGTTGGCAATGTCAGTTGGTTCAGCGTATTTTTTGCCATTTTGCAGTAGCTCAAAGCATATCTGAGAGTTGCCACATAAATGTTTGATATAGCTAAAGCAGGCTTTGTGGTTATCTTTAGATTCCTTGGCAATTTTTCTTTAGAAACTGGCCTTGGATGATTTTTATGAGCGATCATAGTTTCTTGCTAATAATGATCAGTGATGCCTTTCCTTTTTGGAATTTTGCGCTATCATGTAGTAGTTTCTTCCTTCTGTTGTATAGCTTATTTATGGCAAAGGACCACCAGACTGGTTTCCTCTTTTTGGAGGAGTGAGTCTTGGTTTTACTCGGGATGGCTCGATCCATGCATCACTGTAGATGCTCATATAATGCACTTGTAAAGGATTCTGCGGATTGGATAACATTATCCTGTAGCAAGGGGGCTTTGAAACTTTCCACTTCGGTCTTGAGAAGTGTGAAGTTTACTTTTGAAAAGTTTTTTCACAGTGGTTTCCTTGACTGGGGGTGGGGTCAGGATGTGGATGTCCAGTATGATTACTTTATGATCTGATCTTACCAGCAAGGAGTTTACCTCTGGTGTGGAACACTGATCCCCCATGTTGGTGATGATCACGTCCAGTATGTTGTCACCTCTAGTGGGCATGGTGACCAGCTGTTCCAGGGCGTTTGAGTTTATAAACTCTAGGAAGCATTGGGCAAAGGAGTTTGTACTTGAGTAATTCTCCCAGTCAATGTTTGGGTAGTTGAAATCTCCTAATATCATGGTGTTTGGTAGGACCTTTATATTTTCCAGTGTTCTCAGGAATGCTGAGTGAGGGTCCTGAGACAAGGTAGGTGATCTGTAACAGGCTACGATCTGATAAGCAGCTTTGCCCACTGTTAGTTGCACTTTGATGGTCTCTGAGGCCTCATGCTGTGCCACTAACTTGGAGGTTTGGGTATCCTTTATGAAAATGGATACACCCCCTCCTTTTGTATTTCGGTCCGGGTTTTGGGGCCAAAGCTCAGAAAGATTGGTATTTCTTTAAGTGGAGCATGTCCAACAGCTCTGTGTTTGACATAGCTTTGTATGTTAGGCAGAGATCACCTCTGAGTAGGCGATATGTGACAGAGTAAAGCTGGAGTGTTTTGAGACAGTCTGTGTAGGGCATGTATTTCAGGCTGCAAATCCTCTTTGTGAGGTATTTCTGCGGACTTTCCAGTTGTTGTAGATGTCTTGTGAGATACATATCAAAAGGGGCATTGTAATCTATAATGGATCTAATGAGTGATGAGTAGAGGGAAACAATTACCTCTTTTTTTCTGCATGAGAAACCTTTTGTAATGAGGTGTGCCACATAGAAGGATTTCCTGACTACTGTGGCGATGTGATTATCAAAGGAGAATCTATTGACCACCTGTGTCCCAAGGTGTCTTATCACACTTTCAGTGTTAAATATACTACCACCTATGTTGTAGTTCATGGGTACAGAGTTTTTACCAAAGGGGATTACAATGCACTTTTTGGCATTGAGCTTGAAGCCATGGGTTTGACACCAGGCATCTGTCTCAGTGAGGCCCTTTTATAGGATGTCCACATCATTAGTAGTTTTGATTATGGCTCCTAGTTTGCAGTCATCTGGGAACTTCATTAGCCAAAGACCTTCTTTGTTAGCCTGTACTTCAAGGAAGTAGATACCAAACAGGACAAGACACAGGACTGAACCCTGTGGTACTCCACTTGTCACTGGTCTGAAGTCGGACTTGGAGTCTACTACTTTCACAGTGGGTTCTGTCAGTGAGCCAATTGGCAACCCATCTTGTGACATAGGGATTTATACCTAGTTTAGTGAGTTTATCTATAATTCCAGAGTGGGGGATGGTGTTGAAAGCCTTGGCAAGATCTAGATATGCTGTGTGAACCACCTTACCCTTGTCTACGGCTTTGGTGACTGCTTTGAAGAAGACTATCAGATTTAGGAGACTTGATCTACCTTTTACAAACCCGAACCGGTTGTTGTCCAGAGTTTGGAGATTACCAATGTCTTTGTTTATAAGTTCCGTGATGATACGTTCCATGGCCTTTCAGACCAGGCTCATCAGGCTAATGTGGCGCTAATTCCTGGGGTCCGTGTTGGCTCCCCCCTTGTGTAGTGGGATAACTGTCACTGTGTGCCATTCAGCAGGCACAAAGCCTGAGATGAGGCTATGATTGAACATGGTACTTTTTGGTGCCAGTTCGTTCTGTAGTTTGTGTAGAATGCAGTCTGGGATGTTATCTGATCCCACGGATGCTGCGTTCCTGGCTTTGGAGAGTGGTTTTTACCTGCGCAGCCTTGATTACAGCAACTTTGCATTCTTCCGGTATAGAGATGGGCACTTTCATGTGTGAGAGGAGGGTAAAGTTAGCACTGATCCTATCTACCAGGATGTTGACAATATCAGTTGGGTCTGTATATTTAGTGCCATTGTACTGTAACTCAGAGCAGATCCGAGTGTTGCCATTGTGATTCTTGACATAGCTATAGAATGCTTTGTGGTTGTCTTTAGAATCAGTGTCGATTTTGTTTTCATAACTAGCTTGGAGAATTTTATCAGGGATTGCAGCTTCTTACTGAGGCTGACCAGGTAGCTCCTCCATTTATGGGTTTTACCCTCTTTTGCAACAGTTTCTTCCTTCTGTTGTGCAGTTTGTTTATGGCAGGGGGCCACCAGATTGGCTTCCTTTTCTTGGAGGATAGCGTCTTGGTTCTGTTTGGGATAGCATGATCCATGCACTCATGTAAGTGCAATTGTGTAGGATTCAGTGGACGTAACTGTATTGTCCATCTGCATGGGTGTCCTGAAGTTCACCACTTCTGTCTTAAGAATCATGAAGTTGTCTTTGAAGATATTTTTTAACATGGTTTCCTTAATGGAGGGTGGGGGCAGAATGTGGATATGTAGGGAAATTAGCTTATGGACAGATCGGACCAATGAGGCATTGACTTCAGGTGTGGAGCTCAGGACAAACCAAACCCCATAACCAACACAAATAACCACAAAGTGAGCTAAATGCTACTTATTGCCAGAAGTCTCAGCCTCCAGATGCACACACTCCAGGCACTTCTCAGTATGAAGAATACTGATATTTGTGCAGTAACAGAAACCTAGTTCAAGGCTCCAGAGAGCACACCAGCACTACCAAGATACTACTCATTCCATACCTTCCAGCATCAGGACCTGGATCATAGCACATAGGGTGGGATGTATCCATATTCATCAAGGATACCTACACCTCTCTCTACATGCTCTCTACAGGATAAGTACCCTTAGAATGTTGCACAGCAACATTCTTCCAACTCCACAGGGGTGGGGCCACAAAAGACCCTTGGCATTCATGCTCTATGAACCTGATGAGTCTGATCTGCAAGGCAATGGAGCTAATCATAATGGAAGTCAACAATAAAGACATTGGGAACCTTCACACAGTTGAGCACACCCAGTTTGGCTTCATCAAATGCAGATCATGCCTCCTGAACTGGGTGGATTTCTTTGAGACAGTTACCCAGGCTACAGACGATTGAAATTAGCTCCACACAGTCTACCTATACCTCGCTAAGGCCTTTGACACCATTTCCCAGTCAGGTATCATAGATGTCCTCACCAACCTGGGCATGAAGCCATACATCACAAGATGGATTGCAAACTGGCTCACAGATAGATCCCACAAATTAAGAGTTGCTGGCTACATGTCAGACTCTACACCAGTAACAACTGGTGTCCCCCAGGGTTCAGTCCTGGGGTCCCTCCTGTTTGCTATAGATTTCTCAAAAGTAAATGCCAACACAGGAGGGTTGTGGTTGACTAAGTTTGCTGGGAACTGTAAAGTGTTTGCCATAAGAGATTCCCTGGATGACACAAATATTCTCCAGAAGGGACTCTATGAGACAGATGTGTGGTGTCAGAATAATGACCTCAAGCTCAATGTGGAAGAATTCATAGTAATCAGCTTTGGTGAAAACAAAGTACCCACAAACTACCACATAGGTGTTACCCCCTTAAAACTGACAAGGCAATAAGGGATCTGGGGACACAAGTAGATAGTCATCTTTCCTTTGACAACCATGTTGCCAAAGTGATTGAGAAATCCTATGTGGCCAACCTAATCAACAAAGGGTTTGCATCAGGATCAAAAGAGGTAGTGGTGGCCCTCTACTCTTAAGTCATCAGACCCATCATTGAGAACAATGCACCATTTTGGATGTACTCAACTAAGCATATCCAGCAGCTTTGTATACTGTAGTGTTGCAGAGTTCTTGGGAAAAAAACAGGGAAGAATGCTGTTTGCAGAGTTTAAAGTGCTGGGCTGGGCTAGTCTGCTACATGTGTAATTGGCCGATTCTGATATATTTCACCTGGCAGCTCTGCTAGTTCTCCTTGGTTAACTTCCTACTACTTCTTTTCCTTCCTTTTCCCTTTCTGTTTCCACCCAGGGCAGCACCACACAAACGAGCACACACACTGTATGCACGTTTGCAAGAAATTTCAGATATATTCATGGCGTACACCTTTGGTTTCTGTTTTTTAAAAAGGACAACTGTAGACACGCCTCTTGCAATCCTGAGCAACTTAGAACAAACACAAGACACTGTGCTCCAATAAACTTGCAGCATTTCTGACACACCCTCATGATGTTACCTATATTCTACTCTACTACTCACCTACTCCTACACTTACACTCTTGGGACATGGTTCACATGCTGGGGAAAATTGGGATTCACTATCCTTATCCTCATTTGCATAGGATTCCTACTAACGCATGGTTATATATCTCATACTGAGCTTCCCCCCCTTAGCAACCAGTACTCAGTGGCCATGTTGTCTTCAGCCTGCCATTCACATGCATAGCAGGATAAGCTTTTTAGTGAAAATGGCTATTTCTGGCTATTTTTAAATTATTGTTTTGTTTTTTAAAGCGCCGCATGTTTGCGCGGTGCTGTGCTATGCTTAAACATCAGAGATTGGGGAAAAAAGTTAGACTTTAATAATTTTAAACATTTATAAATGCCATTGGCATGCTTCCTCAACTGTATGCATCCTTTATTTGGAGCTGTCATAGCTCCATTTAGCTATTTGCAGAATGGTACTCCGTTACCAACGGAGTACATTTCTGCAGATAACACTAATCTTCCACGGACAGGTTAGTGTTTCCTGGATTGCAAATTTACCTCATTTGCATAGCTTTCAGCAGCAAATAAGGTAATTTGCATACCATGATGCTGTCCGTGCAAGAGTAGCTTTAGCAGCTCTCATGCATGCCCCTGCTGGCTGTACCTGGATCGCACGGCAGACATATTGCCTACATGAGCACCTACACTCTTCTTGCACTCCGTGCAAGCTTTTGTAAATCCAGCCCACAATGTCGCTTATATCCAGATAAAATAATTGGTCTGTTCTACTTGTTAAACCAAGCTTAGTTAATGAAAAAAATGTCCTTCACCTGCTGTCCTAGCCTAAAAATATTAATTTTATGATTTAGACTTCTGGAGTTAGCAATATTTCAGTCTATATTTGAACACCAAGGACTTATTCTTGCCATGGTTCCAATGCTTAAAAAGATTTGGCCAGTTTTCTTTTTATAGAACCAACAAACCGTTTCACTTTGAGACAATACAGGTTATCTTTACAAAAGCACACTATTTTAAACTTAAGTCCTTTCCACACTGTGATGGCCTGCATGGAATTATATAGAGTTCTCTAATGATATTAATCATCATTTTAGTCTGCAGTCTCAGTAGTCCAATATGGCATGTAACAGAGAAGATTTCAAAACACAAGATTAAAGCCAGCTTCTTTCCTTAGGGAAATTTTAAGTTTATCCAGAAAACAAACAACACTTGAGGTGACACAATGGTGGGAGCTGACAACACTTTAATAAAGTAAGAAATAAAAAATAAAACGTGTAAGCACTTTTGTGTTCAGACTAGAATGCTTCTTCAGACATATTAAAAACAGCAGTTTCATTTGTTTAAGTACAAGAAATTCAATTAATCTATATTTCCTCAACCAATCACATTCCTACAGAAATTAATTAACTTTTTTTTTCCAAATAGAAATTTTATTAATTTTACTTCATAGGCATATCACAAAACAATTGCAGTTTAGAAATGCAAATGAATACAGAAGAAATCATACAAATAATAACTATATATAATATATACAACAGTGCTGCTTAGGGGTAAGGCAATCCCTGGAGATAATCATAGTAAAAAAGAAGAAACATATATGTAGTAGGGTAGGTACTGCAACTATACAGAATGAATTAGCCACTATTTAATACATAGATATGTAATAGGTCAAAAAAAGCATGTATAATTATCTTGGGCCACCAAAATGAGGGGATAAAGGAAACAAAAGGGTGATAAAGGGAAAAAAGGAAGAAACATAAAAGGAGGAGCATTTAGTAGTCATGGAACGATTCAGAGTGTCAGCAATTAGTTGTCAGCCAAAAGCTCAAGTATGACATTCCAGAATTTCTGGAAATATGTTTGTTTATATGAATTTGTAATTATGAGTTTTTGTGAAGTAATGTATTTGACAGCCATATTTCTAAACCCTCTCCAAGACATTTTAGATTGATCAAGCCAATGTTTAGAGATGTAGAACTTAACTAATAAGCAAAGTGTTATTAGGATATGGAATCTTAATTTTGAAAATTTAAGGTTAGTAATGTGTAATAATGCCATCTCCCATGAAAGGGTTGATTTGTGATAGCCCATCATGTGAAGTCTCACTTTAAAAGAGCACCAAATGCTGCAAGAAAACGGTAAAACCAAATTATATGAATGATATCAGCATGAGGGTAGGATCAGCAGAGGCAAGCATGAGATACATTAGGGTTGAATGCATTTAAATGTGTGGGAGTGTAGTATGAATTATTGTTAATCATAAACTGAGTATAAGTAAGCTTTTTAAAAGGGGAGAATAAAAGGGTGGATTTAATGGCTGATAACTTTTGATCTTCTAATAAGATAGTCCCTTGTTGATCCCAATAGCTCACGTAAACCATCCTATCTTGATACTGAATTGTATTTATGAATTTATGAGAGAGGGACAGCATATTCTTCTTACTTGCTAAGATCTGAAGCAGTTTATATACCTGGTGTAAGTCAACGTCTGTAATAGTGTGATCTTGAAGTAAGGCCGCAATAATTTCTCTGATTTGCTGCAGAAGAATAATAATGTATTTTCTGGATAATTTTAAGATGGCTGTTAGTTCTAGTGGTGAGAGAGCTTTGTGTTTTTATTAAGGGATATTCTACAAGGTTAATCATGTTATTATTTAATTTGATATTGGGATTTAGGTGGATGGGCTGTAATAGCAGGAGAAATTTTTCTAGTTTCAGGGACTTAAAAATCTCTTGGAAAGATTTGATTTTTCCTTTTAAGATGTGGTGTATTTTTAGCTTCCTAAGAGTTAGTGGGTCCATGAAGGGGAGAGCTTTGGGATTCAAATTGCTTTCCAGGGCATGATTATACCACATTTTTACCCAAGACGGAGTCCACATATGGTTGTTTGGCTGGTAGTTGGCAATTGCAATTAATCTACTGGCATGTAGGATTCTATAGTAAAGTTGAAGGTCTGGCATGCCAAGACCACTCTTAGATTTTGGGAAAATAAGTCTTTGATATTACACCCTTACAGACTTTAGATGCCAGATACAATTAGCAAGAGCTTTATGTATTTTGGTGAAGAATGTGTTGGGAATGAAGGAGAGAGATGCATAAAAGTGATAAAGAAAGCTTTGGGAGGATGTTCATTTTAATGATAGATGTTTTAGATACTAAGGGCCATTTCAATTGTTGCCATCTGTATAAGTCTTGGGAAAGTGTTGACCATATTTTAGATACATTAGAATATACTGTAGAAGAGGAAGAATAGTCATAGCAAACCCCTAAATATTTGCAAGAGTATGTCATATTAAAGGGAGAATCTGAAAGGAGGTTTTCTCTATGAGCTGCAGGGTTGATTGGGAATATATAGGATTTATTAGGATTAATTTTGTAATCAGAGATGTGAGCAAATGTATTTAGGGTAGTGACTATTTTCTTGGTATTTGTCATAGGATGTTCAAAATATATATTCAGGTCATCCGCAAATTTAATTTATTTATCATTTGTTGACTGGGAAAGTCCGACTAGGTTCCACAGAGCCTATTTTCAGCGGAGGCCCGGGGAGAAATGCTCAAGATGCATGTCTTTGGAATGTGGGAGGAAACTGGAGTACCCGGAGGAAACCCACGCGAACACAGGGAGAACATGCAAACTCCACACAGAAGGCACCCCAGCCAAGAATCGAACCAGAGAACCTCTTGCTGTGAGGCGACAACGTTAACCGCTGCACCACTGTGCAAACTTATTTTCATATGGGGTATTTTGGGTATTGAGTGTTGTGTTGTTTGACTAATGGAAAGAAAGAGGGGTTCTAGATATAAGTTGAATAGAAGAGGGGAGAAGGGACACCCATGTCTGGTACCATTGGAGATTTTTATTGGTTTTGAAAGTTCTTATTTATATATAGACGTGTGTATGAGCTATTATATAGAATCTTGATCATATTGATGAACTCAGTGGGAATATCAAAATAGGAAAGCACTGTAAATAGAAAATTCCAGTTGACTCAATCAAAAGCCTTACATGCATCCAGTATCATCACATACCTTGGATTTTTATCTTTCTTAGTAAGGCCAATCATAGTTTCCAGTGTCAATGTATTGTCCCATGTATGCCTTTTGGACATGGGTCCTGCTTGTCCTTTGGATATCAAGGAAGTGATTACTTTTTTAAGTCTTTCAGCAAGCAAGGATGATAAAATTTTTATGTCAGCATTCATTAATGAGATTGGCATGTAGTTTTTCACATTTGATTTATCCAAGTTGTTTTTTTGGGGATTAGTATAGTCTTTGAATGGTTAAGGTAGAGGTCTGATATACCAGTGAGGGATGTACAGTTGAATAGATTGAGCAAGATAGGAGCTAGTTTGTCTTTAAAAGTTTTATAGAAATCTGGAGAGTAACCATCTGGACCTGAAGCTTTCCCTCTCTTAAGGTTATCAATGATATGTATTACTTCTGTTGACTAAAAGGGGCAGATAGGATGTTTTTCCTGTTCTTCATTGAGCTTTGGGAATGTGATGTTATAAAGATAGTCTTTTATCCTTGGGATTGGGATTTGGTGATTGTTACTCACATAAATATCTGCGTATATTTGATGGAATAGAGCTATAATCTGTGTGACCAATTTATAAATTATATCCTGGTAGTAAATGAGGGCTATTCTGGGTGAATTGTGCTTATTTTCAATTAGCCTAGCAATACCTTGGATGGGGTTTGTAACCATTTGGACTATTTTGTTATAAATCTTAGTTCCTGTAGGGAGTAATTGGATTGGTGTAGGTCAAATAATTTCCTTTGCTTATCTATCATTTCATTTTCCACTGCTGGGGTATGATTAATTTGAAGCCTATCATCCAATTCTCCAATCTCAGACATCAGACAGTTTTCTTTTTCTTTCCTCATTTTCTTGAGATAAGTGGATTTTTGAATAAATATTGCTCTGATTAAAGTTTTATAAGTAGCCCATTGGATGTCATAGGGAATGTCTGCATTGCGAGGATCAGCAATAAGGTCTGCTAGAGCTATGGCTACCTCATCAGTAACTGATGAGTTATGTAGAATATTATTATTTAGAGACCAATTAATGGATGTAGGTAATGTAGGTGGGCTGAGTGCAAAATTTATTATTAGAGTAATCTTCGAATGATCTGAGAAAAACCTGGGATCAACAAGATATTTTATTTGCCATTTTAAAATTATTTTGGAGATTAGAAAGAAGTCTAAACATAATCAAGAGTTACAGCAACTAGAAAAATATGTGTAGTCATTGTTGTTTCACATGCCATCCCCGAAGGAAACAGAGTCAACTAGACCAAAATCCGAGATTAAATCCAACAAGGCCAGGGAGGCTTGTGTATTGTATGATTTAGATCTACTAGAGCGGTCAAGGTTAGGGTCAATTACTGCATTCCAATCTCCCCCAGCATATAATAATAGTTTGGGAAGTTAAGTAAGATGTTATAAAATTTCAAAATGAAGTCATGTTGCCCTGAGCATGGTCCATATAGATTTAGGACTAAGATTGACTTAGCAAGTAATGCGGTTTGGCACGTGAAATAACACCACCTACCCTCTTGGTCTGAACCTTTATCTATAATGGTGGATTTCAATACATTTTTAGTAATAATTGCTACCCCTTTAGAATTACAACTACTTCCTGCAAAAATGATGTCCTTTACCCATTTCTTATTATTTTTGTTTGTCCAGTCATCTTCAACCATATGAGATTCTTGAATAAAACAAATATCTGTTTCTGATTTTAAGAGGAGGTGCATTAAAAGATTTCTCTTGTTTTTGTCTTGAAGCCCTCTGACATTCCAGGAAGATAGTTTCCACACCTTATCTATGCTTTAATAGAACTTCTGTTTAAGTTGAAGGTGAATATGAGGTGGTTAAGAGGCTGAGAACTAATGTGAGGCTTAAGTTTAATTCGCCAGTTAAGTACTTTGTAATATAATTGATAGGATACCAAAGGATAGAGTTCAAGCTGACAAGCAATAATGCCACCAGTTTATTACAATTAAAATAACAAAAGTTCCAACTACATAACGGATCTAGCACTTTCATCCACTGCAATGTGGGCTTGTTCAGAATCAATTAATTAATCATCAGTTGGCTCATTTATATGTTTTTTGATGCCAAAAGCGTATTTCAAACTTAAAGGAACATACTGAATAACAACATTTAGAGTATAATTTATATCGCAAATCTGATCTATTTAAATGTGCTGAAAAGTTAGAAATTGCACCAATACTAACTAATAATTACAATAAATGTTAATTCTAAAAAGACACATACATAAACACTTCATACAATTCATTCATATATAAACACACAATACTAAATAGCAGTAACCTGATTGTAATGCATTTATAACCCCTTATTCTGCTAATAATAAATTCCTATCTAAAATTGTTTCCTATATATAAGTATAATTAAAATACATCTGATAAAAATATTTTTACATTAATAATCCCTTCCATATGGTATAAAAATATAATAATATGAAAATAAATTAATATACTATCTTATTACAAATTAAATATGAATATACTAAATAATTAACACTTAATACTATTACAAGTTAAATGATCTCAATTTCATTAAGATCTATTTCATACATAAATGTGAACAAGTTATAATATGGTATAATGTTGGTCTATATAATTCAGGTGTATAGTTCACCTTTCCTTATGTGTGTCTCTGTAACATAGGCTTTACAGTTATATAGTCATTTAGACCTGGTGTAGTTGAGGCGTCCGTTAATATTTGCCATCTCACCTCTCTATCTCCTAAGATGGCTTTATTGTTGCCTCCTCTGTTTCCCATACTTATTTGTTCTAAAATGGCAAATCAAAATTCGTGACTGCTCCCACATATAACTACATGTCTAGATAGTGCATTAGTGCTGTCATTTTTTCTAATCGCATAAATATGGTCATAAATTCTTTTTTTGAACATTCTTTCTGTCTTTCCTATATAGAAGCCTGGACAGATCAAACATTTTGCCATATATATAATATTTTTGGCATTACAATTTCCATTGTGGAAAATTACTTTGGTCCTATTTATATTCTCCAGTATAATATCTTCTTTTTCTAATATGGCATGGCATTGTCCACAGCTTCCACATTTCTTAGTTCCCTTTTTCCACTGAGCTATTTCCCTCGTTAAAGGTCTCCTCTCTAAAATCAACTTCATGTTAGTTTCCCATTTTGTATACAAATAGAGGGGTCTCACCTACTATATTCTTCATTTCCTTATCCACAGTAAGAATGTTCCAATGTTTGCTTAATATTTCTTTTATTTGTTTTGTCTGAGGAGTATATTCCAATATACAAGCTCTATTATATTTAGCTTCACCTTTACTAGCTGTAGACCTATTTAATAGTTGTTTGCCTAATACAGGTATATATTATTTCCCCCATTCACTGATTACATACATTTTTGTCTCATTCAGTAATTCCACAGGGTACCCTCTGGTCCTAAATAATTCTTTTATAAATTCTATCTCATCAATCATTTCACTAAATGTAGATGTCATCCTTGCCACTCGTATACACTGACCCTTAAATATGCTCTTCTTGGTTTTATAAGGATGGTTACTGGAATACTCTAAATAATTGTTAGAGAAATTGTTCTTTCTATAGATGCGAGATTTAAATCCATTAGTTGTACTAGAAATAAAAGTATCTAGATACGCAATATCCTCAGTGCTATAACTGTATGTAAATTTTAAGTAATGACTTGTACTGTTCAAATAATCAATAAATACTTATATAATGTGTTCGGGTCCATCCCATATCATCCAGAAATCTTGAGTAGTGTCTAATGTACTTGTAGTATTCACACTTAAATATTTTTTTCAGTTTCCCAATCTAGCATAACTAGATTGGCAAATATAGGGGTATAAGCGGCCCCCATTGCCACTCCTCTGGTTTGTTTATAGTGTTATCCTTCAAAATAAATGCAATTATACTCAAGTACAATTGACATTAGTTCCATGATTAAGTTTATCTGGTCCCATTTCAAGTTTGAATTTTGTTTAATGCTGTTACAAAAGCTCTCCAACCCTTCTTGCTTAGGGATACATGAAAATAGGTCTATCACATCTACTGTGATAAAAATAATTCCATTTTTCCACAATTCTAGAGTTAAATTGCCAAGGAACATCCAAGAGTCCTTGACTAAATGTGGAATCTTGTCATAAACATGCTTAAGCCATTTATCAATAGCTGTACCTAATGGAAAAGTTTTTGAATGGCTTTCTGATATTATAGGACAAAATGGTGGATCTGTTATATTTTTGTGCACTTTTGGTACTCCTACTATTGTTGCCAGAATGGGGTGCTCAACAATCAAGAACTTGTATGTGTCACTAGTTATACATCCTAGTAAAAACCCTTTTAAAAACATATCAATACGTCTATATCCAATGTTTATTTCATTTATTGACACTGAGATATAATTCCCTGATTCCAATAAAATTTGAAACATTTTATTATTGTATTCTTGTTGATCATATATAACTTCCCCCCCTCCCTTATCCGGCTTCATTATTCTAATGTTTTATCTTTCCTGAGCCGTTAAAGTAAGTGCATTTCTTCCTTAAATAAATTACTATTAATTTTTTTGTATTTAACCTCATTCTGCAAGCTGTATATCTCTTTAGCCACTATTTTTCATAGATGGCTACATTAGGGTGGGCAGGGGGTATATACATACTTTTTTCTTTAGCCCTTCCTTCTCTACAAGTGAGGGTTTGTTGTTAAAGTGAATGGCTAAATTAATTTTCCTAAGATATAGTTTAATCTCAGTAAGACAGTCCACTACATGAAATTTCCTCTTGGGTATATACTTCACCCCTTTGGAAAATAATTTGAAATGCTCGTCCTCAACCACTAAACTAGTGTAGTTGAAAATGTTGAAGTTGTTTTTACTATTAAGAATGTCATCTGGATTGACCTCATACATAATAGTAACAGCTTTTGAATCAAACAATTCATATGAACTGTTCATTTCATCATTATTCTCAGTCACATATAGTCTCTCCATCCCTGATTGTTGGAATGTCTCTGTTCCCATCCCTGTCTGTTCCTCCTCCATTTCCAATTCCCCCCTTGGTTTTGTTTCCTTTCTCCATAAAAATTTACATTCTCATCTAGATGTTGTTGCTCCCTGTTATATGCATGTGATTCATATGTATCTCTCTCATCCTCCTTCCTCCACATCCTATTCTTCCATGGATAGGCTTTATTTGCTTTATAATCTGAAATATCCCTATTAATTTTTTTGTTTTTCTTTTGAAAGATATCCTGAGCTTTCTTGTCAGCCAACATGTATTGTTTAAAATATAATTTCTCCCATTGTTCAAACAGTAAGTCATTAGTTACAGATTTATTTAATTTCTCAACTTTCTCAATCAGTTTGCACAATTTCTCGTCATTCTTCTTAATTAGTAATTTCATGTAATCAAAACCAAACTTATAGAATAAGGCATCGAATTCACCACAAGCTTAATCGTTTAACCATACACCCATAGGCATTTAAAAAAAAAAGAAGTCCCTTAGGGACTACTTTTAATACAAGACATTGTTCAAATAAGCATTATCAATTTTTATGCCCTTAATCATGTTTAAATTTTTCCCAAAGGCATAAATTAATTCTTTTAAAGAGCCAGGCACAGTGTCCATGAAAGAACTAACTAAACCATTAGCCTGACTTACATTATCAAAACACACATCCTTCAATAAAAAATTATCCAACTTATCAGCATTCTGTCCCAATTTGCAATTATTGTCCTGAATGTTATTGACACAAGCTCTAGGACTAGAGCTGTGTCTAACAGTACCTTGTTCATTAAGTCCATTGTGAACAGCTGAGGAATATGTTCTCTCTGCCATATTGCGTTTGGGCTTAATACCAATACTTCGTGCTTCATCCTCAAGGTTAAATAAAGAAAAATCAAAGGTGAATTATTTGTCCGAAAACCGACTGTTTTCCATACCAGTTCTTTGTAAATCCACAGTGTGTATCGCTGTACAAGCGACTGTTTGGTTTTTTTTGCCCATTTGGCAGTTCCGTATCCATATCGCTGTCACTTAATTGATTAACCACTCCTGTGTGACTCTGTAAAACCTGCCATTTTAGCTCCAGTTGTGTCATAAGTTCCAAAAGGCATGTGACTTCACCCTTTAGTGAAGCGGCCTCCAACCGAAGTCTCTGCAAGTCACCGTCATCTCCAGGTGTACGCTTGTGGTTAGAGACATCCTCAAGAGTATCCGTACCAGCCAAAAAGAAACTACTAAAAAAATAGTGTTTAAAAACTGCTACAAAGTAATTCAACTAGGTAAACACTATTGATAGGATACCAAAGGATAGAGCTCAAGCCGACAAGCAATAATGCCACCAGTTTATTACAATTAAAATAACAAAAGTTAAAAATACATAACGGATCTAGTGCTTTCAACCACTGCAATGTGGACTTCTTCAGAATCAATTAATTAATCATCAGTTTGCTCATTTATATGTTTTTTTTTGGCGCCAAAAGCGTATTTCAAACTTAAAGGAACATACTGAATAACAACATTTAGAGTATAATTTATATCGCAAATCTGATCTATTTAAATGTGCTGAAAAGTTGGAAATTACACTAATACTAACTAATAATTACAATAAATGTTAATTCTAAAAAAGCACACACATAAACACTTCATACAATTCATTCATATATAAACACACAATACTAAATAGCAGTAACCTGATTGTAATGCATTTATAACCCCTTATACTGCTAATAATAAATTCATATCTAAAATTGTTTCCTATATATAAGTATAATAAAAATACATCTGATAAAAATATTTTTACATTAATAATCCCTTCCATATGGAATAAAAAATATAGTAATATGAAAATAAATTAATATACTATCTTATTACAAATGAAATATGAATATACTAAACAATTAACACTTAATACTATTACAAGTTAAATGATTTCAATTATATTCAGATCTATTTCATACATAAATGTGAACAAGTTATAATATGGCATAATGTTTGTCTATATAATTCATAGATTTTATAATTCCAAGATATAGCATAGCCCCCTACCTAGTCTGGTTTTATATGGTCCAGTTTAAAATTTAGTATATTGAAATTAAGTATTATGGGTTTTGGTCTTATGGGTTTCAGTCAAGAGACTTTTCAGTCTTTTGAAATTTCAGTCTTATGGTTTTAGTCAAATGAGGTTTCTATCATATGATAGGGATCCATATATATATATATATATATATATGTATATATATATATATATATATGGGTTCCCTTCACATTGTCGACTCTTCAGAAAGTTGACTTTCATATGGCTGAGACCATATGATTGACTTTCAAAAAGCCGACGATGGGGAACCGCTATCTCTGTACAGTGCGGAATTTGAAAATTTCCCTCTTCCACACCGTAGTACAATCTCAGAGTTAGTATATTTAAGTTATGGGGGTTGTGGGTGGTGGAGCCCCCCATGAGGGGGTCCAGGGGGCAGAGTCCCCTGCTAACATTTTAAGGTAAGTGTTTCTTGTGTTTTATGTGTTTATTTTACGTGGTCAGCTTTATGAAAGTCGACTTTCTGAAAAGTCGGCCATGTAAAGTAGACCTACATATATATATATATATATACATATATATATATATATATATATATATATATATATATATATATATATATATATATATATATAAACATACACATATATATTTGAATAAATGTGTGAACTACAGAAACTAAACTAAATCAGAAGGTCACGGAATAAATACAATAATAACTAGTCATCAGTAGATGGCAACATTTACTGAATTATCTCATGAGCCTGCAGTCTTGAGAAAGTAGACAGATAGAAACTGAGATTTGAAAAAACATACCATGAAGTCATATATAGAATTCATATACACATATATACAAAAATATACATAACAGCAATGGTGAACCATCATGCATATCATCAAATATGTAACCAGTGCATAAGAAATGAGACAAAAAACAGGAAAACATCACAATAATTATCTTAGAAATTATATTTTCAAAGCTTACTTATTCAAAGTATCAAAGGTCTGTCTATAAGAAAAGGTTTCAAGGAAATTCTATCATTGAGCCCACAAGCTTTATCGGCTTGTAGTTAAATTATCAATTTAATTTCTAGCTTTTCAGTGTAATTCTTAAAGTTACCAAGCCTAATGTTTTTATTATCTAATTCTATAACCAGAAATGCAAATTTATGGGAGAGATCATGGTTTAAAACATGTCTTGCCAAAGCATTACTCTCGTCTTCCCTGTTTATTGCATACAGAGGTTCCCTTACTCTTTCCCTTAAAGTTTGATTAGTCTTTCCTACATAGAAAGCTGAACATTCTGTACTGCTTGCTAAATATATTAAATCATGAGTTTTGCAGTCAGCATAATGCTGAAATTTGTATATTGTCTGAGTAAATGGATGTACGAAACTATTGCTATTAGCCATATATGCACAGTGATTGCAATTTCTACATGTAAAATTTCCCTTTCTTATTGACTGAACTCTATTGTTGCTGTTCTTTTCACAGCAAAGCAATCTTTTCAACGATTTAGTATTTTTATATGTTTATTTAGGTTTTGTTCCTATAATGCTGGTAATCTTTTCATCTGCTATCAAAATCTCCCAATTCTTGGTAATTATCTCTTGTATTGTTCTATTATTGTTAGAAAATTGAATACTAACTCTACTTCCTTGAAATGAACATACTTTTTTAGTAGTGTGAGGTATTTCTGTGTTTGTCCTATTTGTAAAAAAAATGGTCTTCCTCTATTCCCCCTATCTATAAAGCCTTCATCACGTAAATAAATACATTCATCTTTCTTATAGCCACTATTTAAAAACTCAGTCTCTAATGTACTTAGGGTGGTATGACATACATTGTCTGAGCTGGTTAACCTGAGATCCTAAGTCCCTGTCCCTGAATTATAATATACATGAGGAGGGTGCATACTATCCCAATGCAACACATTATTCCTCCATGTTTTCCTAAACATCTCTGTTTGTATTGTATTCCCTTCCTTCTGAACAAAAACATCAAGAAACTCTATCCTTTCATAAGACCAATTCCCTGAGAACCTGAGGAAATCAGTAGTCATGTTAATATATGCTCAAAAGGCTTAATTACTTGGCAATGGTCCATCCCATATTAGAAAAACATCATCCACAAACCTTTTATAGTATGGAATGTGATGGACAAATTCAATATTATTCAGTACAAAATTACCTTCCCAATATGCCATTACTATGCTAGCGTATGGGTTGGCACAAGAAGAGCCCACAACAACTCTTTTGGTCTGTACATAGTATTTGTCTTAATAGCAAGCTACACCTCACTCTCTGGTCACTAGGGACACCTTTATCATTCAGAAACAGTCTCACATAATCAAGACCAATTTCATTGGAAATAACTGTAAATAAAGATATTACACCCAATGTCACTAATAATATGTAAAATGTAGATTTATACTGTTCTGAAAAAACATATCCTGATAGGCTTTCTAAAAAATGTTCAGTATCTTTAATGACAGTGTTAGTGTTGTCCACTATGTTTCTGAATTGCTTCTCTACATAAATAGATAAAGGTTCAGTTAATCATCCCTTACTTGAGACTATTGGTCCTAATGGGGGATTGTATGCATATTTATGTATCTTGGGGAGGCCCCTAAATGTAGGAACACATACATGGGGCTGGATTTATGAAAGCTTCCACGGAGGGCAAGAAGAGTGTAGGAGCTCACACCAGCAATATGTATGCCGTGCGATCCAGGTACAGCCGGCAGGGGTGTGCACGAGAGCTGCTAAAGCTACTCTTGCACGGACAGTATCACGGTATGCAAATTACCATGCAAATGAGGTAAATTTGCGATCCAGGAAACACTAACCTGTCCATGGAAGATTAGTGTTAGCTGCAGAAATATACTCCATTGGTAACACAGTACAGTTCTGCAAATAGCAAAAACGGAGCTATGACAGCTCCAAATAAAGGATGCATACAGTTGAGGAAGAATGCTAATGGCCAAATATAAGGCCATTGGTATTTTAAAATGTTTAACAATATAAAAATGTAACTTTTTTCCCCGATCTCTGATGTTTAAGCATAGCGCAGCACCGCGCAAATGTGCGGCGCTTATAAAAACACGAAAATAATTAAAAAAAAGCCAAAAATAGGCATTTTCATTAAAAAGCTTATTCTGCCATGCAGGTGAATGGCAGGCTGAAGACAACCTGGCCACTGAGTAGTGGTTGCTAAGGGGGGAAGCTCAGTGTGAGAGATGTAACCATGCATTAGTAGGCAATCTTATGCAAATAAGGATAAGGATAGTGAATCCCAATTTTCCCCAGCATGTGAGGCATGTCCCAAGAGTGTAAGAGTAGGAGTAGGTGAGTAGCAGAGTAGAATATAGGTGACATCATGAGGGGGTGTGTCAGACAGGCTGTAAGCTAATTGGAGCACAGTGGCTTATGTTTGCTTTGAGTTGCTCAGGATTGCAAGAGGCGTGCCAACAGTTGTCCTATTTGAAAACCTCAAACCAAAGATGCACACTGTTAAAAGATAGGAAACTCCTTGCAAACATGCACACAGCGTGTGTGCTCGTGTGCATGCGTGTGTCAGCATGTGCACCCGTTTGCACTTGTTTGTGTGGCACTTCCCACCAGGCAGAAACAGAAAGGCAAAAGGAAGGAAAAGAAGTAGTAGGAAGTTAACCAAAGAGAACTAGCAGTGCTGCCAGGTGAAATATATCAGAATCAGCCAATTACACAGGCAGCAGACTAGCACAGCCCAGCCCAGCACTTTAAACTCTGCAAACACCATTTCCCCCTGTTTTTTCTCAAGAACTCTGCAACACTGCAGTATACAAAGAGGGAAAGCTTAAAAAGCTTAAGTCAGACAAAATGTTAGGATCTGCTCTTGCAATCATAAACCAACATGTGCAAGGTGCTGAGGGTGGTGATGTTGTGAATGCTGCTGAGCAACCCACAGTGAGGAGATGGAGAAGAGTGTACAGACCCCGGGTAACCTACCAGGGGCTACATTAGCTGGAGATAGTGGAGAGCTATAGGGTGGACAGAGACCTCCTTCAGCAAATTGTTGAGCTGTGCCGGCCATGCCTCATACACAGAAGCAACAGAGGGGAATCCATCCCAGTGGATACCAAGGTATGTGTTGGCCTAAGAATACTAGCTACAGGTACCTTCCAAAGACCAACTGGTGATATGATGAAGATTTCACAGGCATCAGCATCCAGGGTACTCCACCAGTTCCTGGATGCCATGTCAGCACATGTCGATGACCATGTATATTCCCCAATTCCTGTGAGGCATTGGCCAGCAATATGCATCTTTTCCACCAAATAGCAGAATACCCTGAGGTAGTGGGTGTAATAGACTTCATGCACATATGCATCAAAGCACCACCTAGTGAGAGGGGTAGGGACTACATCAACCGCAAGGTTTTCCCCTCCATCAACTGCCAGGTCATGTGTGATGCCCAGGGCATAATAATGAATGTGTGTGCTGGCTGCCCTGGAAGCTATCATGATTCCCACATCTGGTATCTGATGCAGCTGTACCAGAGATTTGCCAATGGGGACATCCCTGATGGTCACCTAGTGGGGGATGCTGGATATGCACTGGAGCCATGGCTGATGACACCCATCAGAAATACACATGCACCTCAACAAGAATTCCATAATGAGGCACACACACAAACAAGAAACATAATTGAGCATGTGTCTGGGATGCTCAAGTTATGGTTCTGGTGCCTGGACACATCTGGTGGAGCCTTGCAGTATTCACCAACTACATGTACCCAAATTGTTATGGTATGTGCCATGCTAAACAATATGATCCTGCGGAAACAGCTGCAGCAGGAACAGCATGGGGCAGGGCTAAACAGCCCCCCACCATTGCCAAGGCCTGCACAGGCGTCGACAACAAGACGAAGACGACACGACGGATGACAACACCAAGGAGGATCGGCCCGAGACGAAGAGGAAGGCCGTGCGAACCAATAACGAGCGGTAGGCCGCCGGGAGACTGGTAAGGAGTGAGGTGTGGAGGATGTGCGACGGTGTGGGGATAGTGTGGGATTGTGAGTTAGGGTTAGGGGAGGGGATAGGTGTGGGTTAAGTGAGTTAGGGAGGGGGGGTTAGGAGTTAGGTAAGTAGGTTAGAGGGGTGGGGGCGATAGGGTTAGGTTAGAGGAGGCGATAAGGGTGGGTTAAGTGAGTTAGGGTTAGGAGGGTTAGGGGGGGGTAGAGGGAGTTAGTAGCAGGCCGTTAGGTAGGGGAGTAGTAAGTAGGGTTAGGGGACGGACCTTTTTTTGGGTTTGTTGTTTGTGTGTGGTTTGTGTGGTTTGTGTGTGTGTTGTGTGTTTGGTTGTTTTAAATGGGGATGTTGTTGTTGTGGTGTTTTGTTGTTTTGTGTACCGTGTGTGTATTTCGTTTTATGGTTATGATGTTTATTTGTTTATGGACTGGGACCGAATATGTGGTGTCGGTGAATGTGTGTGTGGTTGTTGTGTGGTTTTTGGCTATGTCATGTAGTAGAACCGCACAGGCATAGCGTGACTCAGAGGAGGAACAACCTGAGCCTGTCTCAGTAGGGAGAAGTAGGCATGCCCAGTATGCCCTGGCCTTGGCAAAGAGGCAATGCATAGCACATAAACTGATTCAGTAGGAACCCTGGAAATGACACCTCTCTCTGACTTGCACATACAGTAAAAGGGATGCCTAACTTGACACTACCTGTTTTCAAACATGTATAGGGAGTGTACTATGTGCATCCAACATAGGCAGCCCTGCAGCACCACCTGAGGCATGAGTGCCCTATTTAAGCAATATAAAGCACTGCTAAGCACAGTTTACCAGTACTGAGAATATTTAAATACAATTGGGCATAGCTGCGCACTGCACTAACCAGCGCAACATCGGGCAACGTCGGGCAAAGTTGGGCAACGTTGGGCAAAGTTGAGCAAAGTCAGGTAAACATGCTCACACCTGCTTTACTATTCCTTAACCAGTCAGGTCTGCCCAGCAGGAAAATAAAAAGCAGTGACAGGGCTCAAACTCAGGATACTGTGCAATATAGTCACAGTACTGAACCACTATACCATAACAGCATTTCACTGGCATAGACACAACTTACGTCACTCACACATACCAGTTGGGGGGGGTCATATACCTAACAGTCACAGCCAGCCGGACAATTGTAGACAGATGCAAACACAAACAAATGCTATATCATGACCTCTGAAGTGGCATATGAGTAACCTCTCCCCAGGCCTATGCAGACAGATAACAGCAGGCCAGGCAGTATGATGTGGGTTGGGTAGGCTATGAAGTCACAAATTAATATGCGTATAATTGGAAGCTAAGGTCTGTAGTACAGTGGTATGCCTCAAGCCAGTATGATAGGCAACAGTACAGAATGAAATGGAGTACCTGACATAGCAGTGCAGGCCTAGCAAATGTGTATAAGTCTCAGGTGTACCCCTCATATTCTGTACACCCACAGTAACAATCAGGTGTGCCCCCCAGGTAGAAATGTACAAATAATAGCTGTCCCCCCCTGTATGTAGAAATGTTGATAAGTCTATGCAAATTGACTCATGGAAGCCCTGCAGGCAAAGGTAAGCCCTGAAGTAAAAAACAACTTGAATTTTCACACACATATATAGTATATATATATATATATATATATATATATATATATGTATATATATATATATATATATATGTATATATATATATATATATATATATATATATATATATATATATATATCTGCCCATAGCGGGCATACTCACACACACAAACAAATTTAGCAAATGTCAGTCAACAACATACTGAAAGGTCATACTGGGCATGCTCACACACCTAAACAAACAAAGCAAATTTCAGTCAACAATATACTGAAAGGTCATACTGAGCATGCTCACACACTTAGGCCATGTCTGAGTACAGCAGTGGGCCACACATATCTGGCAGTTGCAATTCTTACTCCAGACACATGTCACTATTCACCAATCCTGCCTTGTGCACACAGTGATATGAAAACAGACTCATATAATATATTGGACCCCTGTCATAATCAAACTACATAATACAAGTACATAAGTTGTTCAAAGAAAGTGAAAATCCAAAGAAGATCAATAAATCTCAGATCAGTACCATCAAGAAACAATGAGCACTCCTAACATTATCCAAGCCATGTTCTGGCAAAAATATTGCCAAAGAGTCCATAGAGAACCATGAAGCTTTCTTTAGCTATGTCATAAATATCAGCGTAAACTCATATATGTTCTGAGTCAGTGCAAAGTGAAAATAAATACATGTACATGACTGACATTGCCAACATCTTGTCAGACAGGTTCATACACATTTACCCCCCTCTCACTGACAAAAGGGCCAATTAACATACCTGGAGATTGTGAAAAGCCAGAAATCACATATACAATGGTCAAACAGCTCTATCCAAACCTAAAAACACTGTGTCTATGGGATGACATGGTGTCCCTGGCTGTTTCAGATGTGAACTCCAAAACAAACAGACCCTGCACCTGAACAGTCTGTTGAGACTCACCATCTGTACAGGATATGAAACTGTTGAATGGGTTACAGCAATGTTTTGCACACTCCACAAGTGTTGTTGCACAACAGACCATGGGAACTATTGTCTTATAAGCTTAATAATGCTGATCTGCAAGGCCATGGAGTCCATCATTATGGAACTCATAAGCAGAGCTATTGGGAGCCTACAAACACCCAACCCTACCCATTTTGGTGTGGTCAGGGGCAGATCATGGTCCCTAAATCTGCCAGACAGTTTTCAAGGCAGTCACCTAGGACATACATCAATGAAATGAGCTCCACACCGCCTACATAGACCTTGAAAAGCCTTTTTCCAACATCCCACACATGTCATATCCAAAAAATCAACAACCTGTGCATAAACACGTAGGTCATCTGATAGATTGCCAATTGGGGCACAGATAGATCTCACAATGTAAGAATTGTGGTCTCCCTGTTGGACTGTAAGCTGGTAACAACTGCTGTCCCTCATGGCTCAGTCCTGGGACCCCTCTAGTCTGGTGTATACTTTTCAGAAATACAGTCAAACACATGAGGGCTATGGTTAGCAAAGTTTGTGGATGACTGCAAAAAGGTTGTCATAATCAATGTTTGGAACAAAAGAGACATCCTTAAAAAAGGTCACAGTCAGACAGGTGTGGTGTTAAAATTATGGCCTCGAGCTACAGTCATACAAATAGCACATAGGTGCCAACACCCTAAATATGGAGGTAATAATAAGGGATCTATGGACACATGTGGATAGTCATCTCTACTTTCAGAAACACATTCACAAAGTGGTTAGAAAATCATGTTATCTGTTCCCATAAATTGTCAAAGTCTTTGCATGTAGGTCAAAGGAGGTTCCCTGTACTCATCAGTCATCAGACCCATCAGAGAGTACCACGACACATTTGCGATGAATCTGACTAGGCACCTTCAGCAGATGAAAAGACCACTGAAGCACCTCAAGAAGAGGATTATTGGCCTCAAACGGTTGCCCCATGCAACAAGACTGAAGTAACTCAATCTGTACTCTGTTGCATACTGTCTACTCAGGCGATCTCTGTCCAACAGACAGGTCCATGTCCAATGCAGAACTGACGTACATGCTCTATCTGAAATAAACCCAAGCTCACTGTGCCACATGCTCTAGGGATATAATCATCACAACAATAACTAGAACATGTTGCAGGGATACATTACTAACTCACAGACTTCCCTTGCTTTGGAACAGGCTCCCAACCTACATTAAGCTGAGCCCCTCACTGACACTCTTCCAGAGGAGCTTTGATGAGTGTATGTGAAACTGAACTGTCATGCCATGGATCACTTTATCAGCTTTACTACACAGAGGCATAGGGAACTAACCCCATGTGCGGTGATAGCTGCACACTCTGGCCATACTAATATACGCCTTAAGCAGATAGCCTATTACCTACCTATGAGCCTAGATATATGTAGAGGGAATACAGTATAATAAGCCAAAGAAGGATGTGCAGAGATGTTTGTAAGAGGGTGACCATGGCAGGGAGCCATCCAGGCTGTCCCACCCAGCACACATCCCAATGGCGCAAAAGACATGAGGTGCACATTTCACCCACTGTACATAATTGCCACCAGAATCTGTAAGCATTACAGTGTATGTGGTGCATGTGCCTGCTGTACAACATGGACTGTACAATGAAGTACACATCTACTATCTGTAGACATATACCTGTCACATATGTTCATAGGTATGTAGTAGACTATCTTCACGAAGGCATATATTAGCCTAGGCAAGTTGTGCAGCTTTCACCACCCCATTGGTTAGTCTTCTAAGCCCTAGTTCTAATAGTTAGTACCCTAAGCCACTTTCCAGTGGGGCTGCTGATGTGATGCCTGGCGTGAATTGTCTGTTTCCCAGCCACTCATCAAGGTTCCTATTGAAGAGTGCCAGCGAGGGGCTCTGTCTGATGTACATTGGGACTCTGTTCCACAGTAAGGGAAATGTCTGGGATGGTACTCTATCCCACCAACATGTTGTATTCATTGTTGTTATGAGGTTCATATCCCTGGAGTGTGTAGTGCGACTCAATTTTGTTATCCTTAGATGAAGCATGTTCAACAGTTATGTGTTGGACATGGCTCTGTATGTTAGGCAGATTGTGCCTCTGAGTAGGCGGTACGCAACGGAGAACAGATTTAGTTTTACCAGTTGTGTTGCATAACACAACTGTTTGAGGCCAGTAATCCTCTTGGTGAGGTATGTCTGTGGCCTCTCCAGCTGCTGGATATGCTTAGTCGAGTACATCCAAAATGGTGCATTGCACTCAATGATGGGTCTGATGACTTAAGAGTAGAGGGCCACCACTACCTCTTTTGATCCTGATTTTGATGTTGATTAGGTGGGCCACATAGGATTTCCTAATCACTTTGGCAACATGGTTGTCGAAGGAAAGATGACTATCTACTTGTGTCCCCAGATCCCTTATTACCTTGTCAGTTTTTAGGGGGTAACACCTATGTGGTAGTTTGTGGGTACTTTGTTTTCCCCAAAGGGGATTACTATGCATTCTTTCACACTGAGCTTGAAGCCATGATTTTGTATCCATTCATCTGTCTCATAGAGCCCCTTCTGGAGAATATTTGTGTCATCCGGGGAATTTATTATGGCAAACACTTTACAGTTCCCAGCCAACTTAGTCAACAACAACCCTCCTGTGTTGGCATGTATTTCTGAGAAGTCTATACCAAATATGAGGGGCCCCAGGACTGAACTCTGGGGGACACCAGTTGTTACCGGTTTAGAGTCTGACATGTAGCCAGCAACTCTTAATTTGTGGGATCTGTCTGTGAGCCAGTTTGCAATCCATCTTGTGATGTAATGGATTTATGCCCAGGTTGGTGAGTTCATCTATGATACCTGACTGGGGAATGGTGTCAAAGGCCTTAGTGAGGTATAGGTAGGCTGTGTGGAGCTCCTTTCAATCATCTGTAGCCTGGGTAAATGTCTCAAAGAAATTCACCCAGTTCAGGAGGCATGATCTGCATTTGACGAAGCCAAACTGCGTGTGCTCAACTGTGTGAAGGTTCCCAATGTCTTTATTGTTGACTTCCATTATGATTGGCTCCATTGCCTTGCAGATCAGACTCGTCAGGCTCATAGAGCATGAATGCCAAGGGTCTTTTGTGGCCCCACCCCTGTGGAGTTGGAAGAATGTTGCTGTACAACATTTTATGGGTACATATCCTGTAGAGAGGATGTAGAGAGAGGTGTAGGTATACTTGATGAATATGGATACATCCCCAACCTATGTGCTATGATCCAGGTTCTGATGCTGGAAGGTATGGAATGAGTAGTATCCTGGTAGTGTTGATGTGCTCTCTGGAGCCTTGAACTAGGTTTCTGTTACTGCACAGATATCAATAGTCTCCATATTGAGAAATGCCTCGAGTGTGTACATTTTGAGGCTGAGACTTCTGGCAATGAGTAGCATTTAGCTCACATTATAGTTATTTGTGCTGGGTACGGGGTTTGGTTGGTCCTGAGTGACCAGTGTTCCATACCTGATGTCAACGCCTCATTGATCCAATCCGACCATAAACTAATTACCCTACATATCCACATTCTGCCCCCACCCCTCATTAAGGAAACCATGTTAAAAAATTTCTCTAAAGCCAACTTCATGCTTCTTAAGACATAAGTGGTGAACTTCATGACACCTATGCAGATGGACAATACAGTTACGACTACTGAATCCTACACAATTGCACTTTATAAGAACTTACATATGTGCATGGATCGTGCTATCCCAAACAGAACCAAGACACTATCCTCCAAAAAAAGGAAGCCAATCTGGTGGTCCCCTGCCATAAACAAACTGTACAACAGAAGGAAGAAACTGTTGCAAAAGAGAGTAAAATCACATGAGTGGAGGAGCTCCCTGGTCAGCCTTAGTAAGAAGCTGCAATCCCTGATAAAATCCTCCAAAGCTAGTTATGAAAACAAAATCAACACTGATTCTAAAGACAACCACAAAGCATTCCATAGCTATGTCAAGAATCTCAATGGCAACACTCAGATCTGCTCTGAGTTACAGGACAATGGCACTAAATATACAGACCCAACTGATATTGCCAACATCCTGGCAGATAGGTTCAGTGCTAACTTTACCCTCCCCTCACCAATTAAAGAGCCTATCTCTATACCGGAAGAAAGCAAAGTTCCTGTAATCACGGTGGCACAGGTAAAAACCACACTCGCCAAAGCCAGGAACACAGCATCCATGGGACCAGACAACATTCCAGGCTGCGTTCTACATGAACTACAGAATGAACTGGCGCCACACCTAAGTACCATGTTCAATCATAGCCTCACCTCAAGCTTTGTGGCTGCTGAATTGCACACATTGATGGTTATCCCACTACACAAAGGGGGGAGCCACCACAGGCCCCAAAAACTAGCGCCCCATTAGCCTGATGAGCCTGGTCTGCAAGGCCATGGAGCGTATCATCATGGAACTTATAAACAAAGACATTGGTAATCTCCAAACTCTGGACCCCAACCAGTTTGGGTTTGTAAAAGGCAGATCATGTCTCCTAAACCTGATAGACTTCTTTGAAGCAGTCACCAAAGCCGTAGACAAAGGTAAGGTGGTTCACACAGCCTATCTAGATCTTGCCAAGGCTTTCAACACCATCCCCCACTCTGGAATTATAGATAAACTCACTAAACTAGGTATAAATCCCTATGTCACAAGATAGGTTGCCAACTGGCTCACTGACAGAACCCACACTGTGAAAGTAGCAGACTCCAAATCCGACTTCAGACCTGTGACAAGTGGAGTACCACAGGGTTCAGTCCTGGGTCCTGTCCTGTTTGGTATCTACTTCTCTGAAGTACAGGCTAACACAGAAGGTCTTTGGCAAATGAAGTTCACAGATGACTGTAAACTAGGAGACATAATCGAAATGTGGACATCCTAGAAAAGGGCCTCACTGAGACAGATGCCTGGTGTCAAAGCCATGGCCTCAAGCTCAATGCCAAAATGTGCATTGTCATCCCATTTGGTAAAAACTCTGTACCCATGAAATACAACATAGGTGGTAGTATACTTAACATCAAAAGTGTGATAAGAGACCTTGGGACACAGGTGGACTCTCCTTAGATAATCACATTGCCGCAGTAGTCAGGAAATCCTTCTACGTGGCACACCTCATCACAAAAGGTTTCTCATGCAGAAAAAAAGAGGTCATTGTTCCCCTCTACTCATCACTCATTAGATCCATTATAGAGTACAACGCCCCTTTTGGTATATATCTACAACAACTGGAAAGGCCACAGAAATACCTCACAAAAAGGATTACCAGCCTCAAACACATGCCCTACACAGACCATCTCAAAAAACTCCAGCTTTACTCCGTCGCATATCGCCTACTCAGAGGAGATCTCTGCCTAACATACAAAGCTATGTCAAACCCAGAGCTGCTGGATATGCTCCACTTAAAGAAATCCCAATCCCTCCGAGTTACACGCTCTAGGGACCTAAACCTTGTCACCACAATAAACAGAACATGCTGGAAGGATAGATTCCTGTCCCAGAGACTTCTCATAATCCAGAATAAACTACCTATCTATATCAAACAAAGCTCCTCATTAGCACTCTTCAAGAAAAATCTTGATGATTGGATGGGAAATAGGAAATTCACCCTGTGGATCACTTCTGTGTCTCTGCTCGACAGTGCACAGGAAAATAAATTTCTTGGGTGGCAAAAGCCAGGGTACCTTTTTGGCTGGGCTTGTATAGGCCCCAGGGCCAATAGCCTAGTACCTACCTATGAACATATGAACCTTTGAGCCTTGCCTAAAAAAGGTAATATGGGGATAGCAAGAGCCTTGGCCAGTATTCAGAAGTATAGGGGCGACAGGTGCAAATCATCTCTAGCGAAGCAACGGGGCTTGTCTATCATGTCATCACAGGCAGACAGAGACTGGATCCCCTTTGAATGACACCAGAAGCTCAGACAATTATTGAAGTTTATCATCTTTCTGTTATATTGCAGATGCTACTCAAGGTCAGGGTCATACCAGCCTGGGCTACATGATCATAGAGCTACTTTATATTTCTTGTCATGTTGTCCTGGGAGGTATGTCTCAGATCATTCACACTGACATGTACAAAGAACACGTCATATATGTACCTGTTCTGTAGTGATGTAAGTACTTGTGTTATGTGGTGAATCATAGCACCTGACAGATAACTGATGGTAACCTTCCCCTTGTCCAGCTGAGTTAGTGGAACATCTGTGTGCCTGACTATGGTGTCACCTATTACTAGTGTGTTGGGTATGTTGTTTTGCCTTACGGCCTGTTGTGCGGCACACTGCTTTGGTGTATTATGTGTTTTCTGGCATGTGCTTGGAGATGCATGTTGCTTGCTTGTCTGCTTAGGAGGACAATCTCTCTTTTTCAGATTAATATTTGTATTCTCCGAGTATGGTAATGTGTATTTATGTTTGTCTTTTGCTGGTGCTTATATTGTAGGTCTATGTGAGATTGTTGGTGTTGTGGTTGTATGACCCTACTCCTCTTGACTGTATTGTCCAGTATTGGGTTGACAGAGCTTAGCCACAAATTTGACACTGTCTGTGCCAGCATGTGGTGCATCAACCCATATATGATATGGTCATGGCCTGTGCATACAATACACTCACAATACACCTAGTATGATAAGCCTGCTGAGGTTAGCAAATGTGAAAAAAACCTTTGGTCAAACTGACAGCAAGTAATGTCTGTATTGCTCCCTGTAACTCCATATTGCTTGTTGAAGTGTAAAGACGTACTTAGTTTGGATTAAGAACCCTGCACTTGCCAACTGTGTGTGTGTGTCTGTCTCTCCCTGGGGAGAGAGCAACCTTTTTGGAGACTACTCACACCTCTTAAAAGTGGTATACTCATCTTTGTCAAGTCTGATAATGTCACCATCCTACAAATATACCTGTGGAAAGATGAAATCCCAGTAATGTGTATAGCGCATCATGTAAATACGTACTGTTATAGTATCATAATGTAGTTAGGTAGGGGTTTGAATCCTGCTCTTGTCAACTGTGTGGGAGTGTGTGCGTGTCTCTTTAGGGCAAAGCAACCTTTCTGGAGACTACTCACAGCCCTTAAAAGTGGTATACTCATCTTTGTCAAGTCTGATGATGTCACCATCCTACAAATATACCTGTGGAAAGATGAAATCCCAATAATGTGTATAGCACATTGTGTAAATGCATACTGCTGTAATATCATAATGTAGTTAGGAAGGAGTTTGAATCTCTCACTTGTTGACTGTGTGTGTTTCAAGTGTGTAACACCATTGGTCAATGTGGCGTGGGTTTTGATTTTTCTAGTGTATGACATATCACAATGACAACTGTATGTGCATTACACGTGTAAGGTAGCTGTGGGGCAAAGCCATACACATACATGTGACCTCAATTATTTCATAGGTGGGTACTCTACTTTCTCCATGAAAGCATCTGTTATCTTTGCAAGAGCGTGCTGGCGCTTTCCAGACCTTAGGTCACTTCTGTATGCTTGTGACAAGCTTAGCCACTGCAGTGATCCCTGGGCTATGTCTCCTGTTTCACATCCACTCATCACAGTGTCCATTGAAGAGTGTGGGTTTATACTTAAGGTATATTTGAATCCTGTTCCAAAGCAAGCAAAGTCTGGCAAAGAAGACTAATCATTATAGATGTGCAACAACCTCTGTGGATCTGCATGCAAACCATTTATTGCTTATGTGCTCCACAGAGGGATTTCCAAAACCCTTTGGTAATGTGATGATCAAAGGAGACATGACTAAACACATGGCTCTATGTATACATTAGTACCTACTCCACATTTTGGGGGCTACTACCTATGTGGTACTCTGGGGATACTCTGTTTTCTAAAAGTGGATAACTATGCTTTCTTTGGCTTATAGCTTTACAGCATGAGTTTGACACCAGGTATCTGTCTCTATAATACCCTTTTGGAGGATGTGTGTGTCATCTGGAAAATAAAGTATAGCCCACAGTATGCATTTTCATCAAACATGGGCAGACATATCCCTACTGTGTTTGCTTGTACCTAAGAAAGCTATATGCCAAACAGGAGTGGTCCCAGGACTGAGTGCAGGTGAATACCACTTGTTACTGGCATAGAATTGTACATGGAGGCTGCAAATGTTACTATGTGTCCTACATCTGTGTGTCAGTTGTCAATCCATCATCTAACAATCGTTTATGGTCAGTCTGTTGAGGTTATGTATAATACCAGAATGTGGGATGGGTATGAATTGCTGGTGAGCTATAGCTTGGTTGTGTGGACCTCCCCTCCCTCACCTATAGCCTTGTTAACTGGCTTGAAGTCTACTAGATGTAGGAGCCATGATCTGGCCTTTAGAGAACCTAAGTGGGTATGGTGCAGTGTTTTCAGGTTCATAATGTCTCTGTTAATGAGTTCCATAATGCTGTGCTCCATAGCCTTCCAGATAACATTTGTCTGGCTTATAGGGTGAGAGTTTCCAGGATCTGTTGTAGTTCTACCCTTAATCAATTTATGTTAACATTTGCACTGGGTGTGACGAGGGTGGACAGGATTAGAAATAAGTATATTAGAGGGTCAGTCCAGGTTTGAAGGTTAGTAGACCAAGCCAGATAGGCAGGATTAAGTTGGTTTGTACATGTGCTGAGGTGGGATGCAGAGTATATTGTGAAATAGATGCTAAGGATGAAGCCGCCAGGTAACAGGAAAAGAGGAATGCCTAAGATGAGGTTTATGGCTGTGGTGAGAGAGAACATGCAGGTGGATGGTGTGAAAGAGCAAGATACAGAGGGCAGGAAGAAATGGAAACAGATGATCTACTGTGGCAACCCCTAATGGGAACATCCAAAAGGAGAAGAAGAAGAAGATGTTGTAGCTCAACCCTCATGGATTGTGAACACCATTACCGTGCATCATTCCACAAGTATGTAACCTGCATAGAGGCTGCATCTGGACAGAGTGTTTAGGTGAGTGGTGACTTCATATGTCAGCTTGTGTATGACACAGCCAGGGACACTGTCTCGTACCATTGCCACTGTTGTTTGGACTTTGGTAAAGAGATGTTTAACTAGAATGTCTGTGAATCAAGTTTTACATTATTCAGGTCTGGAAATGTGGCCCTTGTGTAACGACAGGGTGGTGAAATCTGCATTCAAACTGTCTGACAAGAAATTGGTAATTTCAGTCAGACAAGTGTACTTTGTAACCATTTACATTAATTGTGACTTGATCTGAGATTTCCCTTGTAGATTATAAACCGCACTAAAGAAAGATTTAGTGTTGTCTTTAGAATCCTTGCCATTTTGTATTTTGAAGCTTGCCTTGTATGTTTAATGAGGGCTTGTAGTTTCCCAATGATACTGACCAGAAAGGTTATCCCTTCTTGGTATGTAACTCTTTTTTGGTACAACTTCACACCTTCTATTATATATTTAGTTTATGGCAGGGGTCCATGAGACTAATGCACTTTTACTGTATAAGTGATAATTTCTTGTGTTTGTGATAGCACGGTCCATGCAACCCTGTAGGTGAAAAGTGTGCATTACTAAAGGATTATGCAGTTGGGACAGTGTTAACCTTAGTAATACAAACCAATGACAGATAGCAACAACAGCATCACCCACAGCACAGTGTCAACCCGTGTCATACACACACATGCATACTTAAGTTCCAAAATGTGTAGTGCAATGCATACTGGCCACCAATAGAAACTATGGAGTGTTAACACTGGTCAATACAGGGCATGTCACCCTGCCCATGTGTCCAATATGCATGTACATGCAGACAGTGCACCTCCACCATGTTCATAAATGGACACCTGCAAACGTCTGTTGCACACACCCCACACTTACTGTCCACTGTATAATGCATGCTGACACAACTACACACATCAGCCAAGTGGCACATGGGCAAAGAAAACACAATTGGAATAAACACTGGTGAAAACAATACAGCATTGCTAATTACAGCTTTAATGCATCATGCTACTCAGCTATACCTTAAAGGATATCATTACACTTTATTGCTGACAACATGCTACACATCCAACCATTGCTATACTTTATTAAGGTCACCCTGTGCATCAGCACCATGTTAGCCTGTTCCTGCATCAATGTTACACATGACAGGAGGTGGCACAGGTTTCATCATATGTACAAGGTGTGTTGTTGGTTTGCCAGAGGCCTACACTGAGCCATACAATTGACATGTGTGTCTGGGTGAGTGTGTGTGTGAGGGCCATGAGTACTGTTATGGGCCAATGTTGATGTCATGTGTGTTGATATGTTTTTGCCCTAGGTTTCTGGTTTATGTGTGTGTGTATGCATGCACACAGTTCCACCATGTGGCTGCCATATCCGGGGATTTGTGAGACAGCTACAGACTGTACCTGGCAGGCTTTACAGATCACCGTCTCTGGCCACTGATATGGAACCTGTGCCTGGCAGGGGTGCTACAGACAGTATCAGGTACTAATCCGCATTGGGTACTATCCTCAGAGGTTGACATATGTCCACTGGATCCAGGTCCCTGCTTGGACTGGCCAGAGCCACTTGCATGTGGTCTGCTAGGAATGTCTATGGACAGCCCCCCCCCCCCAACATTGCTGGGGCTGGTACTGGCACTACGGGAGCTGCTGTGACTTGATGGATGTCCACAGTGACCTCCAGCTGGTGATGTTGCTGGCATACATCCACATCGACATCTCACTCGTCCCGCACTGTCCTGACACATGGACATGACATTGGGGAGGACATCCAATGTCTCACCCCAATGTCTATCAATGACCTCAGTGTAGTTACGTATGGCACCTGCTAGGTCACAGATACTATTTACAGAGGTGTAATGAGACCCCTGTGCCCTTAGCCCCTGTCTGGTGTACTGCTCCATTCATGTCTGTGCCTCCATGACAGCCTGGAACATGCGTGTGGTAGAATGAGATGAGGCACATCTGCCAGGGGCATGATGACCAGCAGTGATCTGACAAGAACCCCTGGGCATCTGCCTATGTGGTACCATTCCAGACATCTGGCTATGGCTGTTGTGTCCTGATACATGTGCCATAGATACCACACTGTCCTTGACAGTGCCAACCGTACACTGTCCCTCAGCTTAGGGCAATGGTGATGATGGATGTACAGGCAGTATGACTGTGTGCATGGATGGGGTGGAGACTTATGTACTGTCAATTGGTGGCCCAACAACAGACCCTGACAAACCTTGCTGTGCCTCAACACACCTATCCTCATTATCACTGTCTGTCTCTGTGACATCAGGTTCCCTGCTGTACTGAACCAACCCCACCTCGCCACCTGTAAGAGGAAAACAGGAAACATACTTTAAGACCTGAACATGACTTCAGACCACATGCACACATGCGCACATGCGCACATGCACGCATGTGCACATGCACACATGCACACATGCACACATGCACACACACAAAACTACACTCCTTCCGAAAGCAGACACACACAACACCAGCAATCACAGAACATACATAATAGCAGATGATGGTGGGGTACAGTATTACAAGCAAAACAGCCATATCACACATGTCAGCATGCAGGACATGTGTTGCTCAACAGCATGCAGTGCAGGTGTAGTCAGTCCTTGTTACTAACAGTATACATGGCTTTGATGCATGTGTTTTGTTATTAGGTGATGGCCCTCCCCCTGGAACACAATACATAAATGAACACAACATTGCTGTGCAGGTATCCATAACCCTGTGATGTGCTGTGCACCATAACTCACAGGTGTACATACCACTGCTGGATGTGTATCTGTGTGTCAGATAGGTATCCAATGCTGATTACAGCCTCTGTGTCTTTAGAAAATATCTGTAGACAAATTTTTAGCACATGCATGATGAGTATTCACACAACATCATCAGTGGTGCATGGATTATTGATGGAATACCATTCAGCCTCATACCTAATGTACGTTACTTATGGTGAGTGTAGATCATATTGTGGACATGCCAGTTTCATCCATGACATGGCATGCTAAAACACAACTGCATATTTAAAAACTACACATACCCAATATCTGTCATATGACATAGCCACTCAATAGCATCACAAGACATATATGTGTCAGTTGTGCAAATGGTGATTTGTCTGCATACTGTTTAGAGGGGCATACATGTGCACACACGCATCATTATGGTGTGTAGCAATGACAGCTATGTGTAGTACTGTGGTTACAATAACTGGATGGGGTATAGTACCATAGGCCATCATCATGAAGTATCAGGTGGTCACTCAAGGCTACAAATGTTTCACAAACCAGCACTAATCATGCTGTGCTCGGACTGTACTACCTTGGCTAAATTCACCATTTCACAACCAGTTGTTACGTGAGTTTGTAAGGAGGCCAATAATGAGCATTCCCTGACATGAATGTGTAGTGTGTTGCAGAGTATTTAAATGCCCCAGGATAGGCCTCTACCCCTCAGGTATATTATGTGTAATGTGTGGATGAGATTTTGGATACTGGAGTGTGTCTTAACAGAGAGTTTGGAATCCTTTATGTGTAGCATGTTAAAATGCTCTGTGTATGACATAGATGTGTATGTTATGTGCATGTTGAGTATCAATTGTGCCTATCCAATGGTCACTACAGTCTAGCCACATTTTTTTTGAGATGGTCTGGGTATTACATGTGTTTGAGGCAGCTAATCACATTAGTGAGACCTGCATGCTCTTACACCAAACATTCACAGCATGCATTATGGCTAGGTGTATTACATGTGTACATGGCTTACACCTTAACTATGACATGCACTTTTTATTTACAATAATAAATGTAGAACACACTCACCAGCATCTGTCTGCTGCCTTGATGTCACCCCAGAGGTACCTACATAAAGATGAGATAGTTTGTCAGTAGCCACAACTGTGGCATTGCTACTGTGTGTTTGCAGTCTTACAGTACAACAATGGTTTACATTCACAGGGCTACAGATTATGTTCCAAATGATCAGTATTGCACAACTACAGGCTCTACATCTTTGAGCAACACACTCCACTTCTCACACATGCATGATCTACCAATACAGATAACAGTTGTCTACCGATATGCCATGTTACCTGCTTGCTGGGTGGCTCCAACCTCCATCATGGTGTATGTCTGCTGCTATTGTTGTTGGGCAGGTGCCACCAGGCTCATGAGCAGCTCCTCCACTCTGGTGAGGGGGGTTGGATATTAACACCACCCCCTCTTGCAAGCTGTTGTCTATGCACATCAGCGGCACGTTGACAGACATGTCTGAGAAGATCACTGCAGTGGTGGCGCACCTGCTCATATGTCCAGTTATGCAGGCCTACCTCTTTGACCCTGTGGACAACATCTTGCCACATTGCAGTACGTTCCTGCTGGTCCTGGCTGGTTCATGAGAACATGAGATGGTAGTGCTGAATCATACTGCTAGTAATGATATCATCTTCAGCACTACTGGAACTCGGGTACCTGTGGTGGGCCATGATCCCTGGAAGACATAAATACAAAAATATGTCTGAGCAAGTCATATGGCACACTTAACATTATACAGTACAGATATATCTGAACTGCCATATATAGCAACCTATAAGCTATCCGAGAGTGAAACACTGTAACTGCCACTTATCACTCCTCACCCCACAACTGCTTGAAAGTGTCTGGCTCATTCTCAGTCTAATGAACCATGTTCTGCTCAACAACAAAATAAAATCACTATATAAGACTATACAAAAGTACCTGGCACACTGCATGCAACACAATGCAACACCTAGCCACAGCAGATATACATCAAGCTGATGTGTAAAGAAATATATGATATATCACAATCAGTGTAAGGTCCAGTAAATGTATTACTATCATGCCAGACAACTTGTTAATGCCAAACCCATGGCCAAAATATGTGCACAATTGGGAATATAGGTCACATACTGCTGTAGTACACTATGAATGTTGCTAGATACGCAGTTATATGTATTACCACACATATGTCAAAGGACATGTTACAGACATACCCACACACACATCGGACATAATAACAGGACACAAAGGTATGACAACCCAGATAATCTTTCAGTGTGTACTATACAATACTGTGTGTCAGTACCTACACAACCTTAATCTTGAGAAATGTAATATGTGATGAATACAGGGACCACCCAAAACAGTGGGTGCAAGCAATGTGGACATACACAATACTTTGCTGTACAAGCCCAGAGCTTCAATTAGTACTACAGTACACACAGGATTTGCATTCAACAATGGTACCAATCAATAATCATAGATGTAGTGCTTTAGCCTCCAATGACACACCCTAGTTAAAACCAAGGGACTTAATCACACTGTATGCAATAGTACTTGTTCTGCCTAGCAACAGAATACACAGCTTTTGCTAGGATCAAAGCAAGGACCCATAATACCATAACATAAACAGTTTCCCACTAAGCTATCCCACAGATAGATATCTTTGACATATTCACAAATATATTGACCATCACAGTCAGTCAACAGTACAGAGAATCGATTGCAATATATATATATATATATATATATATATATATATATATATATATATATATGTGTGTATATATATATATATATATATATATATATGTATATATACATATACACATCCATTTGTCTACATATACATATATATGTAGGCACATATACATTTCACCTTTCATAGTGAGAATATCAATTATACAAAGGATGTAAGGTGTACAGTAATGTAATAAAACACACAGTCTTGGGATAAATGCATTGAAGGTGTTCACAGCCCAGGTAGCTTTAACAGGCCTTATTGGCTTCAACATTTCAAACTAAACAAACCACCCACAGTGTTTAACCACCACATGTCATATACCAGCACTGCATGCTGTCTTGTTTGTAACATACTAAAACCTACATACAAATATGCACATACTAGCCTTCACCAACATATATATCTCCCTCCTTCGCAAATAGTTGCAATATATCCCCTGCTCTATGCACATATACAGATGTGAATATATATGACACATATATATTTCTCCGTATGTGTGTGGCATACACACACATGGTCCACACTGTTGCAAGTCCCTGGATTTCACAGCTAAACTGTTGGGCCTTGCTGCAACACAAACAGGTTCATAGGTTCATAGGTTCATACTAGGCTATCTGCCCTAGGGCATTTATAAGCCTAGCCAGAGTATGTTAGGCTTTCACCACCCATTTTAAATTAATTTTGCTATGCCCTTTTTTGAGGTTAGTATACTGTGCCTCTGTCTAACAGTGACACAGAAGTGATACCCGGGGTAAACCTACGATCTCCCATCCACTCATCAAGATTCCTCTTGAAGAGAGTCAATGAGGGACTCTGCCTATCCTGGACTGGGATTTTATTCCAGATAGGTTCATAGGTGGAGGTGTCACATATGAACACAGACTAACATTGGGGGGTATATATGGCAACAGATGCTAGATAAGCATACTAGACTGCTACAGCAGTTGCCAATGCTAAGCTACACTTTACTATGACTATCATGCATGTATTGTTCTGTCACGCCTATGTTTATATAATGTCAGCACTAATCCCCCCAAGAGCCATTGGCCACACTACTGTACAGAACACAGATAACATGGATCAGATCTTTGACATTTAATTCTAAGCTACACATTTCACAGGTATGTCCCACTGCCCACAGGTGCACACAGTACTGTCCATAGCAGTAGTTAAGCAGAACATCTCTGCATAAAGAAGTACTGCTGCCACATATGAATGTTTCACATTATGTAGACTATTCTTCAATAACATTTACTACATGCCAGTAAATACATATGCATCACATACCTTTCCTTTGTATAACTCTCTCTCTCTCTCTCTCTCTCCCAGTGTCTGCAATAGAGTGATTCAGTTTGTTGGCAAAGATTGCAGTCTGCTTTTGTAGGAATTTGCACATGGGCATGTGATGGCTTCTGCACCAATTAGTGGCCACCATTTGCTATTTGCATGCAGCCTACTGTGTAGTAATTGTAGTAATCACTGTCATAGCAACCCAGTACTACAAATTGCTGAATCATGTAGGTGTGGCCCTTTCAGCTTTCCAAGATGGAGATCATGCTTGTTTGGTGTGGACATCATTGTTTAAGACAGAAGGTTGGTATAGTTCTTATATCAGAAGCCACGGGTGTAGCCAGAGATTTACATTTTGTACTCAGACCTAATGTTGCTGCTTCCAGAACCCACTTGTCAGTGTAACAATGTACTCACCCCTCAAAATGCTACCCCAAGATACATGGAAAGATGCACTTTCTTTTCAACTGTTATAATTAACTGCCATACAAAGCTAGTTATAGAGATGTATTCCTTTGGCACAAGAATTGTTTGCAAACTTCTATACTGTGAATATTCATTTACTCAGTTCTAAACAGTTTGTGCTTTTTTAGTGTTGACATTAGCACAAGCTGCTCAGAAAAACTGGACACATTTCAGTACTGTGAGTATGCTTACCTACATCCTTGGTAGACCCTGCACACACAGGTATATTCTACATTTGGGTAGGGTTGCAGATGTACAGAGAGTATAAGTAGTATTGTGTGGATTTTATCTTGCTGGACTTACAGGGTTGCTGTGTACATGTTAGTGTATCAAGGCAAGTAGTCTGTCTGCGTAACTCCCAACTGTGGACCTATCCACATGATAGCCAGAGAATAGCCTGTTATTTTTTGTCTGTGCACCACACAGGTCTTTTTCACCAATAGAGAAATGGCATTCTTACAGTTGGTTGCTACCAGTACATGGCTACATCCATTTGTATTTCAGTGTTGTATTCCTACATAAGGGTATGATTCCAAAACTCCTTCCAAAGCTATTTGCACAGTGTGTAACAGCAGAAAGGCTAATATGCCTCTGTGTTTCTGCCTCTGCCAGACCTCTCAACCAATCAGGTACATATTTGAACAGACTCACGGAAAAGTTAAGAAAAAGTCAGGGACAATCAGGGGCACCTTTAAAATATTAGTGCCATTAGGTTGAAACATTGAGTTAATCGGAGCATATGAATTAATACACCTTTTCTGAAGTAAAAGAAGTGTCTAACTCTTAATTATTGTCATTATTCATTAAGTGTAATTCACCACCTTTCTCCCCAAAGTCAGTAGTTTTAGGAGGGATTCAGAGGGACAGAGCTAAAATTTGTGTCAAAATCAGGGACATCCATGAAAATTAGGGACAGTTGGGAGGTATGGCCTTTGCCCTAAACAGATATGCCAGTGTCTGTCCTGCTGTGATACTGTGTGGGGTTGTAAAGTGATGGTGTCACATTATTTCCTGCTAGAATGGCTGCTTCTCTTATCACAGTCATGTAATGTAATCCCACAACCACTGTTGGTCAACATCCACAGAACAAGTTGTGTGGTATGGTATTCCTAATTTTCCTTTACATTCACTCATTCTGATGCATGATATAATTATTTAAGCACAAACTTGATGTATATCTACTGTGGTGTAGTGGCACGTCATATTGTGTAGTGTGCGCAAGGTCCAGGGTTAGAGACTTACAGAGGTGTTTTATTTTGTTCCTGAGCAGAAGAAGGGTCCTCACATACAGAGTGACTAAGGCATTTTTAAGCATTTGTAAGTGGGTTTGAGCGGGTTTGCGCATTGCTGCACTTTGCTTAGCCAAGCTCAAATAAGCGCAAACCCGCTCACTACTGCTTAATAGTGCTTACTCCTGCTCATCCCCATGCTAATTTCTTTGAAAGAAAAGAAAAATGGGGAGATAGGAAAGTGGTGAAAAAGGAGCACAAAGAGGGAAAGACAGTATGGAAAATAGCTTGGGATGTGCAGGACGGGTGTAGGGAAGGTCCATAGCTGCCCACTTCTTCAACAGCAACAGCTGTGCATATGCATTAAATTTGGAGGTAGATATGAACCCTTCAACCCCTGAAAGAGGGGTGAGCACATGGAGCTTAACCATTACTTTGGACTCTTGGATGCCCCAGCATTGCACTCTTAATTGAGTGCCTTTACCAACACCAGCCATGCTGACTGCAGAAGGAAGCTGCAACCAGTTATAGCAAGTATTCCCGCCTGCGGAGCTTAAATATGCCTCATTTCCCACACTTATTTGTGATTGGAAGTTTTGGAAAAACTCAGCTGTAGGCATGCCTGCTTAGCTGATGTTGGCAATGTTTAAAATTCCTTTGATAGATATGTGTCTGTTGAAAGTGCATGTTTGTGAAATGCTGTCATAGCTTAGTGGTTAAATACTGGAACTATAGTGCACAGTATCCTGTGTTTGAGCCCTGTCACTGCTTTTTATTTTCCTGCTGAGCAGACCTGACTGGTTAAATTACAGTAAAGCAGGTGTGAGCGTGTTTAACCAACTTTGCTCAACTTTGCCTGACTTTGCCCAACGTTGCTGAACATTGCTCGACGTTGCTCGGCATTGCCCGACATTGCCTGATGTTGTGCTGGTTAGAGCGGGGCGCAGCTACGCGCACTTATATTTAAATATGCTCAATAATGATAAAATGTGCTTAGCAGTGCTTTATATTGCTTAAGATAGGGTACTCTTGCCTCAAAATGCATAACCATTTCACTTTCATATATATATAATTTGTTCACTACTACATTTAACATTTCAATACTTTTTACAAAACTTATACATAAAAAATGTCAGGAAATATTTTTGTATACAGATTTCCCACAGAAAATGGAACATGCAGTAGTGGGACTCGAACCAGGAATGCCTCCTCTTTGTGCGAAGGCTCTAACCACTACGCTATCGCTATTTTGCTTAATTTGCATATATTTTTCTTATTATCCTCTTCTGGTGTCTAAACTGCTAACTGTAGCTAAGCAATGGGCAAACCCACGTAAACCCGTGCAAATATGGGTAGCTATATCCGAAGAAAAAAAAATTATTTTTATTTTTAATTTTGTAAGTTGTTTAACATATGGGGGAGTGTAGTGTTACATTGTACACATGTGAGCGGACTCGCTCATGTAACTTGAAATTGCGACATTTCTTCATTGCAAGGGCATGGAGTTTTGGACTGCTCAGCAGTCTGACACACTCCCGATACTCGTCCATGCTCCATGTAAGCTTTAGAGTTGAGGCAGAGTGCCCTCATCAATATGCATGGCGTGCTGCCATCATACTCTAACACTGGCGCTTCCGTGTAAGACTAATCTAGACTATTATTATATAATAATTTAAGAACAACATTCCTGCTAAGTAATTTAATATCTAATATAAAGTCAACAATGTCAGTACGCATAGAGGGTATAAAAGATAATCCCCTGTTCAGCAGTGACTTTTCAGTTTCGTTTAAAACATAATTAGAAATATTTAAATCAACTCTGACTCACTGGATGCCAAACTTTCTTTGGATATATTGCAGGCTCAGTTTTGTCCTCGGTTGACTTCTACCTTTTCCTCCCCTGACTTTGAAATCTTTGAGGATTCTGAAACTCCCTTATGGGTAGTGGAAATGTACAAAAAAATGAAGATTCTGTTGTTGTAGTGGTTGTAGTTTCTCTAACTTTTCTTCTAACATCATTATCAGCCATTAAAGTCAGACCACCTTCCATTGTATTAGTTGGTCTGATTTCCTCATTCCTGTTTCCCAACTTCACAGTATCTGACTGGATAGAGAGACTGGGTAAGTCTCCCCTATTCATTCTGATTGGTTCCTTAGGCCAGGAGAATACTTGTCCCTTATGGAAGTTTTTACAATCGCTCTCCAGCTTCTATTTCTTTTGCTGGAGTAACTTATGTTCTAATAACAAAATATTTGTATCAAGTTCACTCAGAAATGCACTTTATTTTTCTAGAAACAAAGCTGCAGTTACTTGTTGTTGTATACGTGTGGCTTCCATGGCAAGTTCTGCCTCAGTCTTCGTAAAGTGTTCCACAAGCAGCTTCATATAGCCGAAACTTGTCTCTTAGTTTAGTCTCTGCCATTTCACTAATAAATCTGGAAACGTGGTGCCAGAGGCGGGCACCACTTTAAGGCACAAACAGGCTCCCATGTGCTTACATTGCCATTGGATATTCTTTACTTTCAGCTTCTCTTGGTAATTTCAATACATTTCCCAAATAATCATTTACTGTTCTGTCTTCATTGTTGTTCTCAAGTTTGTTCTTATTGATAGCCAGTAGTGGATTGCTCTCAGCATAGACCTGGCTTTTGAATCCATCTATTTGGTTACTATGACTCAGGTGATAAGGATTGTATTCCAGCTCAACATCAGCTTCTTCTGCCATGCTTCTCGGACTTTCTGCACAAAAGTAAGAGAAATAATAAGCAGAGAAGACAGAGGATATAGCACCTCAATGAAGAAAACAATATCTAGAAAACAAACAGCACTTGAGGTGACACCATGGTGGGAGCTGACAACACTTTAATAAAGTAAAAAATAAAAAATAAAATGTGTAAGTGCTTTCACGTTCAAATTAGAATGCTTCTTCAGAAATATTAAAAACAGCAATTACATCTGTTTAAGTACAACAAACTCAATTAATCTATATTTCCACAACCAATCACATTCCTACATCAATTACTTAAGTTAAAGGTGTATCTGTCTAAGGAATGTTACAATTCCTAAAATAAATTATGTGTTCATATACTACTCATACTAACCATAGACTAATATATATATAAAGCACATGTTAAAAATTCTCTTTAAATATACTCCTTAAAAAAAAAATATATATATATATATATATATATATATATATATATATATATATATATATATGTAGGTCCACTTTGATACTGAACTCAAAACACTGAGATTTTGAAATCTCGAAATTAAAAAGTGCTATAAAAAAAAAAAAGTAAAATAATGTTTTTGCAGGGGGTGAAACCCCCTGTACCCCCCACACCCCGCCACTTAAATATACCAACTCCAAGATCATGCTACAATGATGAGAACCATATTGCTCCTGTTCTGCTTATCATTCTCTTCACTGTAGCTCGATCTCAGAGTTGGTATATTTAAGTAGGGGGTGTGTGGGTGGTGCAGGGAGGCTTGCCCCCTGCAAAAACATTATTTTAGTTGTTTTATTTATTTATTTTTTCACTTTTTAATTTTGAGATTCCAAGATCTCAACTTTCTGGGATCGGTATTTTGAAAATCGAGATTTTGGGCTTTCAAAATTAAAGAGTGGACCCACATATATATATATATATATATATATATATATATATATATATATATATATATATATAAATGGGTATTAGATACCATCCTCAATTATATTACTTATTACCAGTGAGTTTGAGAAGAGTATGTTCCAGTCAGTGTCCAGGGCATTTATGTCCCCGGCAATTAAATCATAGTTATTATAAAAGCCATTCTGAATCTCCTATCCTAGCTTAGAATCCAAATCTGTATTTAGGTATGAGTGACTATAAAAACGTGTATTTTCCTTTACCTAACTTTAACCCGCCCAGTATTGGTTCACAGTCATCCATAGTCAGTACAGTACTGGATATAAATTCAGTAGACACAAGAAAATGAGTATCCCTTCAATTTATCAGATCTGTAGATACAGTGTCGCTTATATCCAGGTAAAATAATTAGTCTGTTCTGCTTGTTAAACCAAGCTTAGTTAATGAGAAAGATGTCCTTCACCTGCTGTCCTAGCCTAAAAATATTCATTTTATGATTTAAACTTCTGGAGTTAGCAATATTTCAGTCTATATTTGAACACCAAGGACTTATTCTTGCCATGGTTCCAATGCTTAAAAAGATTTGGCCAGTTTTCTGGTTATAGATCCAACAAACCGTTTCACTTTGAGACAATACAGGTTATCTTTACAAAAGCACACTATTTTAAACTTAAGTCCTTTCCACACTGTGATGGCCTGCATGGAATTCTGTAGAGTTCTCTAATGATATTAATCATCATTTTAGTCTGCAGTCTCAGTAGTCCAATGTGGCATGTAACAGAGAAGATGTCAAAACACAAGCTTAAAGCCAGCTTCCTTCCTTAGGGAAATTTTAAGTTTAACCTCTGGTAAAAATATCTCTATCAGTATTGCCAACTATCACAGTGATAGTTTCATACATTGTTGGTTCTCTAGTAAGCTTCATAATTGCTTCTGATACTTTACAACCTCTCAGACAGGTGGATCCTAAGCAGTATATATTTCATTCCTTTCACCATTATTGGGTACCCAGTATTCAAACTTTGCTCTGCATTAACTAAATATGTAAATGCAGAAGTGTTTTTCACCTACTTGATACTGTTACAATCCCCCAGAAATGAACTGTATTTACTGACATATCCACTTCAATTACTTTCTTACATGCTTTTCTTTCCACCTGATTAATCTCAACACCATAATCGACAAGTTTGATTTTACCCCATAAAATTGTATGCATTATCTGCTGAGCAATTAGTGTTTGCCATCAAAGGAGCAGAATTCAAAACATCTTTCATGTGAATGAAAAACTAGTGTTATTCAGAACTGAAATAGTAAAACTAATTCTAGATGACTGCTTTCCTGTGTGTTTACAGGAGTGTTTAGAGATTGAGAGGCAACTGTTATTATGGATTGATAAGGTATTATTCTTGATGCAAATCCATCTAAATGTGGCATTTATATGTTTCATGGCAGTAGGAGTCAATAAGTCTACCTGGTTAGATTTTTTTAACTCTATAACTATTCCATTTCCCCTTCCTCTCTGGTTTTCCCTTTGCCCTCTTTCTACCTGTGCCATACCCTCTTGGATGTCTCAGTGGATTTCTTTCAATCCATTAAAGTAGTCCAGCTCATGGGTCCACAACTCTCAGTGAAAAATCACTTTCTAAGATGCAAGGAATAGTTAGGCTCTATAATATTCTGCCTGTTTCTTTCTGTTCCTTCTCCCTGTCTCATTCCAGTTCACAACATTCCCTTCACATCTCTTTATATAATATTGTGCACCACTTCTTGTCTGATTAGCTCTCTCTCCTCTAACTTCTGGTCATATCTCTTCCTATTCATCTCATTGATCTTTTTGTCTACTCAGCTTGGTGGACGTCTTTGAGAAGGCACCAGTGCAAATGATAAAAGCAAAATGATTATCACTGCATACCTTGACCTGGCCAAGGCATTTGGCACAGTAGCCCACTCAAGCATTGTTGATAAACTCAAGAGGTTAGGAATGAACCCTTATGTTGCTCAGCAGATAGCCAGCTGGCACACAGACAGGACCCAGGAAGTTAGAAATGGGGAATTCACCTATACAAGGAGGTCAGCCACAAGTGGAGTCCCCCAGGGATCATAGTAGGGACCACTCATTTCTTGCCTTTACTTTTCTAAAGTCATGGCCCAATGTCAAGGACATATGTCTGACAAAATTTGCAGACGACTGCAAATTAGGAGCAGTTAAAGAATCCCCCACCAACACTGATGATTTCCAGGAAGGGCTGACACAGACAAATAACTTGTGTTAGAATCACAAGCTAAAACTAAATGCCAAGAAATGCATAATAGTAACCTTCATTAAGTCATCCACTCCTGGAAACAATCATACTGACAACACACTCCTAACAATTGACCCAGTAATGAGGGACTTGGGGATACACACATAGACAGTAATCTAGCATTTGACCATAACATGTCTACAGTAGTGTGGAAATCATTGTTGTTGTGCAACTTAGAAGCAAATATATGGTATTTAGGTCTAAGAAGGTTATTGTCCCATCATATTCAGCATTCATCAGACTTATCATTGAGTACAATACCCCTTCATTATTTACTTAACCAGGCACATCCAGCAATTGGAATATGATATGAATAGAACCTGCTGGACAGACAGGTATGTATCCCAGAAAGTATCACTTCTCTGAAACAGGCTCCCCATCCATGTGTAGCAGAGTTCCTCCCTAGACCAATTCAAGTGTAACTTGGACACTTGGATGGGGAACAAGAAATTCATCCCTGGCTTGGCACCTATGTCTTTAATAGACACAGGCAGCCTGCAAATGGTTCTTCCCCAGGCCCCTGCTTGTAAATGTTTCATCTGCCAAGTGCCTGCTTAAACCTATCAATGGTACCAGAACTTGTCAGAGATTTGAAATATGTGGCTAGGCTTAAAAAAGCCCTAGTGGTCATTAGCCTATCCCACACCTATAAAAGTATGGACGTATAGAAGCTTTCCCCTTTATTCTCTCTAGCAGCCTAGTTGTTGTTACTTTATATATGGCCTCAAGAAGTGCATACAATACTCAATGTCTGCTCTATCCTGTAAAGTGAATGCATTATGTCTCTGTTTTTAAAATCTATGCCGCCTGAGAACAAAACACACCCCAGCATTTTGTTTGCTGTTGCCAGTGATCTCTTATAATGCTCCCAGTGGTCCAATCCAGGTGTGGACAACACCCTCAAATCTTTTTCCTGTTCTGCTTCCATAAGTTCAACTCTCTCAAGCTACTATTTCCATCAGACTTGATCTGACCTTTGCTTGCATTGAACCTGCCCACTTCTTCAATCTTCCATAATCATCCACTGCACCCTTCCACCCATCTCCTTTACTGTTGCATCTAGCTTTGCATTACTGGCATTAAGGATGATAATGTTTTCTGTTTTCTCACAAATGTCTGAAACAAACCCATTGAAAAGTATTGGACCTTGGACAAACTCTTTTAGTAGTCTATCCGATGTGCCCTTAACCCCACCCCCCCTAAACAACCCTCTATGCCTCATCATTCCACCAATTTTTTTTTTTTTTTTTTTGCAGAGGCTCTATAAAAGTAATATTCTTTATCCTGTATTCCTTACCTTATTTCTAAAGCACATTGATGGTCTCAGCCAAACTGCAGTTACATATTCAGAACTGTAAATACAGAGGGAAATGCTTTTCTCTACAGTACAACACATCATACTTAACAAACTTCTGCCAAAGAGAAAAGACCAGTACATTTCCATATGTTCTGGTACTAATGGATAGCTATGATTCTGGGAAAATGTACAATAAAATGATCCGGCTAGAATGAATAAACTTGTTATTCAATTTGAATACATTTAAAGTTGCTTCATATATTAGTACCCACTGGCTGAATTCTCACATTTTCTAAATCTCAGCTTTCATTATTGCAAAACTAAGTCAGTCTCACATTTAAAGAACTACACTGGTGAGAATTGCACATAACATGATATCTCTCACTTAAACACCCACACAAATTAACAAGCCAAGGAGTCAAGACAAGCTAAATGGTTTATCATCACTTGAGATGTATTTACTGAAAGTTAAAGATCAGTGAAAAAATTAGAACAATGAAACAGCAGTACTGTAGAATGGTTTGAATAACAATATAGAATTATTTTCTTTTACTTTAGGCTCAATGAAATAATTAGAAAACTGGGATAAAGAGAAAATACTCATAACTTTTACAGAATCAGCTACAATACATTTCATTCTCAAATGATCATAAAGGACTGCATTTGCTAAGTTGCATTTAAATGGTGTTTCCAGTACTTTGTGTTTTCCCAATAACCATAAATCCTAGTAATAGCGAAAGTAACATGCTGTTTTCTCCATTCATAAGACATAATTTTAAGTCACTGTAAAAACTGAATTTTACATTGCATAATACTGATATTTAAAATCCCTATCTGGAAAGCAGCTATATGCATGTTTATTGTGTATGTGCATGTATTTGTGCATGTCTGCCTTTGTGTGTGTGTGTGTGTGTGTGTGTGTGTGTGTGTGTGTGTGTGTGTGTGTGTGTGTGTGTGTGTGTGTGTGTGTGTGTGTGTGCATATATATAGTTATATATATAAATAATATTTGTGACGTGTGCAATAACTTGTCACTGGAGAGATTACACTCTTAGCAAATGGAGAAACTCCAAATTTGATTTCCTGGAATTACATTTTGTGGTATTGTTTTCTCTTTTCTCCACTACTACGCAGAATCAAAGTAGAAATGTAGAATTTGGGGACTGTAGTGGGAGTCCTCCTACAGTATACGGAGGGGGGGTGCAGGAGAGGCTTACCTCCTGCTAAATTCTTTGCACTAACTTTTGCTGAAAATTGTTTTACTGAATCTAATTTGGAGTTTCTGTATTTGCTAGGAATGCTTCCAACCTATCAACATGAATCATGAATCTATATATATATATATATATATATATATATATATATATATATATATATATATATATATATGGTTCTACCTTACATAGTCGACAGTGCAGAACACCGACAACGCAATCATCTACACCACATAATCGACAGTGCATAAACACGACACCTCACATGCCCGACAATGAAATAACCGACGGTTCACAAACACGAAACCTCATACGCTGCACACACCACAATAACAACAATCAACAAACAAAACACATCCCCTGTCCAAAAACCACACACACAACACAAGCACACCAAAATCCTTACAAACCCACACTAAACCTCACATACACAACTATCTACAACCCTAACCCAAACCCTAACACTAAGGTCCGTCACAATCGCACACTCAGCTAACCCGCGCCCTAACCCTAACTCACTTAACCCGCCCCTATCCCAAAGACTTTCACTACCGCACACTTATCAAACCCTCGCCCTAACCCTAACTAACTTAACCCGCCCCTAACCCAAAGACTTTCACTACCGCACACTTACCTAACCCGCGCCCTAACCCTAACTCACTTAACCCACCCCTATCCCCACAGACCGTCAATATCCACACTTATCTTACTCGCACCCTAACGTCCGTCACTTCCGCATACTTACACAGCCTTTTCTCATGTTGGTATCCTCGGCGTCGGTGTTTTCATCCGTCGGTCTTCTGCATTTTCGATCTTCTGGCAATCGTGATTGCATTGTCGATGTTCTGCACTGTCGACTATGTAAGGTAGAACCATATATATATATATATATATGTATATATATATATATATATATATATATATATATATATATATATATATATATTATAGTTTCTCTCTCTCTCTCTCTCTACATATATATATATATATATATATATATATATATATATATACACATAAAATGCTTATAGTTGACAAGATCAAATGTCACATGAGCGAGTGGTTTTTACTACTGTAAAAAAATGAGTGCTCATGTGAGTGTATGTTCTGTTACACTGAGTTTCTGCTTGTGGCCTTTGGCTTTGGATTACATTGCATCATACTGCAGCAGGAAAAGGGAATTTGCCCTTATCACACTGTTGCATAATCTCAGTGTTTGTAAATATAATTATCAGGGGATGCCCCCTGCGTAAAAAATATATTCAGTAAAATGACCACTTTTATTAGCATTTGCAGTTTGCTGATACACTGTGTATATATTTATGTGTGTATATATAAATATACATATATATATATATATATATATATATATATATACATATATATATATATATATATATATATATATATATATATATATATATATATATATATGGATCACTATCACTTCACTTCGCAGACAGTTCAAATCTCCGAAAACAATATGGCCGAGACCATAGCGCTGAAGATTTGAACTGTCGAAAAAGTGATAGAAACAGAACAGCTTACCTGTACGTTTGTGCAAGGGGGCAAGCCCCCCTGCACCTCCCTCACCTCCTACAACTTAAATATACCAACTCCTCGATCACACTATAGTGAGGAAAATGGCAAATCTTGGTTTCCACACTGTACAGCAATCCCAGTACACAATTGTTGGCAATTCAACTCTTCGGTGATATGGTCTCAGCGATATAATCTTCAGAGAGTTGAACTTCAGTATTCCAGTTTGGGTTTGCAGTCCTGCCATAGCTTCAGTACTAGCTTCGTATGCAGTGCCTAGTAGGACAACATGCCTTTTGCTAAGTCTTCCTGTACAGGTCTTTAAGTATAAATTCAAACAGATAACATGCTTCATTGGGTTCAGTTTTTATTATATGATGTACAGTGTTGGACTCGAAAAGGTGTGTACGTGATATTACTCATCCCAAGATCAAGACATCATTAAAGTATTATTCTGCCTTACTGCAAAAATGTTGGAGACAGCAATTATATTTTTAAACAAGGAACAAATGGAATATTGATTGCTTGTGTCTACCTTTACCACTCAGTGCATGACACCCCTAGCATTCACAATGGGGGCTTCCAAGAGCAGTTCTCAGACATATGTTCACTGTAAAACTCCACATCTAGAAAGACAAAAGATGAAGCAGATTGCCTGCCTTCATCTTTCTTTGGTACCATACAGTGAGAGGAGATGTTTTAGTTATGAGCGCGTAATAAATATAACATCCCAATCTTCCTATCCACTACTCAGTACCTTCTTGTTCCTTACAAGAGGTTTTGCCTCACTTTTGTCAACACTAGACTGCCAGTTATTAACACATGTGCATAGGAAAGCCTTTCTTAAACCAAGTGCATAGTGTTTCACCTTTTACTTCTCCTCCATTCCAAGATAGTCCTCAGTTTCTTGGCTGATGACTACATATATTTCTAGTCTGCTCATGTGCCATGGGGCTTTACTCGCTTTATCAGAAATCAGCATTTTATTTCCAATGACTTCCTTTTCATTCTGAGGCCTTGATCTTCCCCATCCTAGCTAGGTCTTCTTGCTATTACCTACAAAACTAACTCACCATATTTTTTTATGAGTCTCAAAATCTGCAAAGAAGTGCTAAGCTCCCCCATCATGTCTTTGCATCCTCACCAGTTGTTGAAAATGAAAGAATATGAAGCATCAGCTCCACAGCAAAAACAAAAATAAAGAAATTAGAAAAATGGCTATCTGCACATATTACTACTTGCTTGACTGTTAGCTTTATAGTGCTCATATCTGTTACACCACAGTGGCTAGTTTCATGTCAACTTGCCCAGCATCCTACCATCATAGGTCTCAACCTCTTAAGAGGCCAATGTGGAACACAGACCTTAACAATGTGTGACAAATGGTCAAAATGTGGAACACCCTATTTTCGTACTGCGCCAAACATGCCATTGCCATGGAGCATGGCAGAACATCTGTAAAATTCAATAAGACACTTCTCAGATCCAAAACCTTTGTTTTATAATCTGCAATACCATATCCACACCATAAGTAAATGAAACAGCACTTTACAAAAATTAAATTCACATTTACTACATTTTCTAAACCGACATTACAAGTCACACAGATTATTTTAGTTAGACCAAGTTAAACAGCATCCTGTCTTCTTTAAAGCATCTCATTACTATAAATAACTCACTTCTGACATCCATCCTGACATACCTCTCAACCTCTTAGTGCAAGAAATCTGGACACAGCCCATTGGGGGACAAGCAGCACAAAACTAGATACTTTAAATATTGCTCTTGTAAACTTAGAAATATTGCTCTGATAAACTCGGAAATATTGCTAGAATAACAGGATCGGTGTGGATATATAACAGACATACCAGGGACAAGCAGCACAAAAATAGAGACACTAAATATTGTTCTTATAAGCTTAGAAAGTTGCTGGCATACAAGTTCTCAAGGATAGACATTCTTGCAGAGGTAACATTGCAGCTACATTTATAAAGCACTTACCTCTGCCTATAATCCACAGACTCATTCTCCACACAGCACGAAATTTAATCCAAAACGATGATCTGATCAGCCCCGGTTGTCCAGCAGGCAGCAACACAAACCTCAGCCTTCTAGTAATCCATCTGACCGATCTTGATCCACGGCTTCCAAGTCCCAGTCCCAACATCTTCAATCTACAGTAGAACATGATTGACCTGTATTGGGGAGCTCTCATTGGCTCCTGTTCTGAAATGCATTACTTAATTGGCTCATACGCCACATTCACGATTGGTGCTAAATGTGGTGTACAAGCCAAGCAAAAAATGTATTACACAGCCAGTGCTGTATAATGTGGAAGGGCAGCACAGCTATTGATTGGTTTGTATACCATGATGCCGATTGGCAGTAATTGCGGTACACAAACCAATCAGAATGCGTGTAGTGGAAGCACAGCTGTTCAATGCGGAACAGCGGAACAGTGGCTTTAGTCGTCATTAAATGCAGAGTGTTCCGCATAATCCGGAGCACTTTGATGCTCAGCCTACCATCCATTACTTTGAGGGACTTTAGTTATTTGAATTCCTGACTATAATACAACCATATTCAAGCAGTCTGGCTTATGATAACAAACTGTAACAACAGCAGAAAAGTTTGTCTTGTCTGCTCATCTATAATCAGGTTTGTAAAATATACATATGTTAAATTTCATTTTTTTCTTTTGTTTTTTACCTTAAATTAGTGCACACTTCTTGACAGGACACATACACCATTATCAAATAATTTCATAACTCTGACCTTGAAGTGAATACCATTAAATTATAGTATATGACCTTTGCCATCTGTTTCAAACTCACAACTAAGTCTTCATCACTTCTTGGATTACCTCATCACTCAAGTCACTAATTACAAATATGTTGTACTATTTTAGAACCGCATATAATATTTCATAACCAGGTTAATGCCAGCACCTCATAACTACTCTTTTATCTCAAACAGGTCTATAAGCTCACTCACATATTAATGACTGACACCATAACCTCCATTACTAAGACTGTTCTAATACCTACACTTGTATATGCTCTAGTCTGTACCCCAGGAAAATCTAAAAAATTAAATGTGAATTCATCATACTAGCTAATCTTTTTACAAATCACTGGACGCTACTTGACTCCAACAGCAACTTACAATGTTACAAAATGCCTTATTTCTTTTACACTATCATTTACAAGTTACCAATTAACAACTTCCCCTCACCAGCATTACAAACTACACCCTCTCCCTTCTCCTATCCTCTCATATTTTAGCCTACTCACTCTTGCCCTAACAATATCCCCATACATCCTGAGTATAACTGAGTGATTTTTCTCTTAGCTTAGCCCTGCAACTCAGAGTACACTTCTTTCCTCCATTAGAGCTACAATTGCTTACTCTTTCTCCAGGGTAACCTTACCTTCCCACTCCTCTGACATTACTCTGTGCAGCTATACTCTCCCAAACAATTCTGATCATCATACGGTCACTTTTATGTCTTCTAGTTAAACCTTCTCTTAATCCACATCTTCTGGTCATTCATGCAACCCTTCCAGCTTATTGTAAATAAACTGCAGATACACCAGTGAAGATACTATGTTTATTGCTTGTATCTAAGAGTCTCTAATACTGTAAATGTAAGCCTAACCTAACCTAACTATACTTACATACCTCTCATTCTGTATTGCAATTTTAATAGAATAGAACCTTAATGACTGTTTGCCCTTATATTCATAATTTTGCTTTATGCAACTTATCTTGCCTTGGCTAGGCCATAACTAACATGAGCCCACTAACTGGTTCACTTACCCTGTTTATAAAGGTAGAATAAAGTAAAAACATGAATAAAGTCTTGAATTCCACATCTCTGACAATGCTGATGTCTCTTGCTGCCATGTCTTACCACTTCAGACAGTGGCTTAACACATTTTGTCTAGTAACTGAAACAAAGATACCTTTCCTGTGAGCATAAGGGGTAAGTGCATTTCAGTGTCTCTCATTTGCACTAGTGGTTCCCAAAACCCTCCTGTATCTCATTTTTATTCTTAAATCATCTCCTTTCTTCATTCATCCTCTGTCTCATTTACCATCACATTAGTTTCTATAAATGCCTGCAGTAAGGTGTCCATTTCTTTCACAGGTAATAATACAAGAGACCCCAACACTACACCTGCATAAAACCCATTGCTGCTTCTTTTCCTTGTTATGGGGAGGCCCATTGACACTCATCTGGATTATTGATCTGAAAATCTGAATCTGTGCCTTCTCTTTGGGGGCTCTTTTACACTCCTCAACTTTTCTGAAATAAACTTCTTAAACATAATGGTGCTGAAGCCTTCTTCTTCTCCTTCTTCTTATGGACACTCTGCTCTACCATGTATTGCCTCGTAGAACTTGCTCATTAGTATTTCCTGATATCTGTAGAGCATCCTGCATGCTAATACCTACAGCCCCCATGATCAACCATAGAATAGCTATTTTCACTAACTCCACTCAAATTATTGCCTCTTCTTGTTAGTCATCACTTTCCCCCAAATTATCTATATGCTACCTACAGTATTGTTGTGGTTACTTTAGTGTTTTCTTACCACATGTCAAGTTACTTCACAGAAAATGTATATTTTTTTCATTATGTCAGTAGTCCCCTTGATTTTTAAAGTATTGATAATCATTTAAATGTACAGACTTTTCATGGATGTTTACTGTCTCACTAGCCAACTACATGTTCTGTACCCCATCAATTAAGAGACACACATATTTATGTTCATTGCAGTATTAGTTGTATTTCCTGCAGAGAGGAGAAATAACTGCATGGTAGGGCAAGGGACTAACCAATACATAAGGACTGATATCCAGCAAGTCCCTGGAGCTGATAGTATATAATAAGCACCATCTGTTTTATTTTCACTTTATTTATCTTTTGTTGACTAGGTTAGTTCCACTAGGTTTGAAGCCTCTGTGAGGTGGTATTTATATTACAAGTAGAAATTTGGCCACAACATCAGGGAACTTACCCTACTCTTTGGAGCTGCTATGTGATGCTGAAGAGCTCCTACAACAGCTATAAAGAGGCCTAAGAGAAGCAGAAGCATGGAGGAGGAGAGAAAAGCTATGGAGAGTGTGGCAGTGAAAAGTAACAATTTGTAGAAAATTTTTTTTAGATATAGAGCTTCAGAGTGTAAATGGAAATTCCTGTATGGTGGATGTTACAAATGAGCAGCATTTAGCTGTTTCCATGGAGAAAGAAGTTTTTGAAATGGAGTAGATAACAGAGCATCAGGAGGGCTTACAGATTATCTTTTAAAAATAATCATGCAGGATGATCCAGATGACAGTTCTGCTGTTTCATGGGGTGAGATGGCAGATGACTTTTTCTGAAGTGCTGAGGACTGTAATGTGAAAAGGAAACAGGCAATGTGGCAGCAGAGAATGCAGCAGTGACAGGAAGCAAAAGAGGAAAGCAACAATAAACTGAGAAGAAGTCAGGTTTTATGGTAACAGATAATGCAGTAACTAAAACATGTAGCAGTGACTTCAGGCCTAAAGGAGAGCAGCAACAATCTTTAAGGAAAACTGTTTTTAAAAAGAAGGGAGAACAACTCAGAATGAGAACAAAAATGACACTGTACTAGATAAATATTATGTATTGGACAATTTGGTAACTGCTCTGTGTTTTAAAGCTCAGGAAATTTGTCTTGTATACATACTGGAACAGAGATGTTTCATGGCTTAACATTTCAAACTGATGGACTGATGATGACATTTCTGGAACTGTGTAATAGAAAGAAGGGCATTTATTCCCAGAACAGTCGTTTTCTGGTAGTAATTTAAATTATAAAAAAAATGTTACTTTGCAGTTTAGGACTGATGAACTGGAAGAAGTTTATGTTAAAAATGAATGCAGGGTCTTTTTGAAACTGTTGATCATCATCTTCATTGGCTGTTCCCGTTATGGGTCGCCACAGCGGATCATCTGTTTCCATTTCTTCCTATCCTCTGCATCTTGCTCTGTCACACTAACCACCTGCATGTCCTCTCTCCCCACATCCATAAACCTTATATTAGGCCTTCCTCTTTTCCTGTTACCTGGTAGCTTCATTCCTAGCATCTTTTTCCCAATATATTCAGCATCCCTCCTCAGCACATGTCCAAACCAACTTAATCTTGCCTCTCTGGCTTTGTCTCCAAACCTTCCAATCTGGGCTGACCCTCTTATATACTTATTCCTAATCCTGTCCAGCCTTGGCACCCCCAGTGCAAATCTTAACATCTTTAACTCTGCCACATCCAGCTCTAACTCCTGCCTTTTTGTCAGTGCCACTGTCTCCAACTCATATAACATAGCTGGTCTCACTACCCTCTTGTAGACCTTCCCTTTCACTCTTACTGGTACTCGTCTGTCACAAATCACTCCTGACACTCTACTCCATGCACTTCATCCTGCCTGTACTCTCTGCTTCACCTCTCTTCCACACTCATCATTACTCTGAACTATTGATCCCAGATATTTAAACTCATCCACCTTTGCCACCTCTACTCCTTGCATCCTCACCATTCCTCTATCCTCCCTCTCATTCACACACATATATTCTGTCTTAGTCCTGCTGACCTTCATTCCTCTTCTCTCTAGAGCATCTCTCCATCTCTCCAGGGTCTCCTCCACCTGTTCCTTACTCTCACTACAGATCACAATGTCATCTGCAAACATCATAGTCCACGGGGACTCCTGTCTGATCTCGTCTGTCAACCTGTCCATTACCATTGCAAATAAGAAAGGTCTCAGAGCTGATCCTTGATGTAATCCCACCTCAACCTTAAATGCATCTGTCACTCCCACAGCAGACCTCACCACTGTCACACTACCCTCGTACATATCCTGTACCACTCTTACATACTTCTCTGACACTCCCGATGTCCTCATACAATACCACAACTCCTCTCTAGACACCCTGTCATATGCTTTCTTTAAGTCTAGAAAAACACAATGCAACTCCTTCTGACCTTCTCTGTACTTCTCCATCAACACTCTCAGAGCAAACATTGCATCTGTAGTGCTCTTTCCTGGCATGAAACCATACTGCTGATCACTAATCATCACCTCCCTACTTAACCTAGCTTCCACTACTCTTTCCCATAACTTCATGTTGTGACTGATCAGTTTAATCACTCTGTAGTTACTACAGCTCTGCACATCAACCTTATTCTTAAAAATCGGTACCAAAACACTTTTTATCCATTCCTCAGGCATCCTCTCACTTTCCAAGATTTCATTAAACAATCTAGTTAAAAACTCCACAGACATTTCACCTAAATACCTCCATGCTTCCACAGGTATGTCATCTGGACCAACAGCCTTTCCGTTCTTCATCCTCTTCATAGCTATCCTTACTTACTCCTTGCTAATCCACTGCATATCATGATTCACTATCCACACATCATCCAACCTTCTCTCCCTCACATTCTCTTCATTCATCAACCCCTCAAAGTACTCTTTCCATCTCCTCAACACACTCTCCTAACTTGTGAGTACGTTTCCCTCATTATCCTTTTATCACCTTTACCTGCTGCACATCTTTCCTAGCTTGGTCCCTCTGTCTAGCCAATTGGTACAGGCCCTTTTCTCCCTCCTTAGTGTCCAACCTTTCATACAACTGTTCATATGCCTTATCCTTAGCCTTCATCACCTCTGTCTTTGCCATGCACCTCATCTAATTATACTCCTGACTACTTTCTTCATCTCTCTGACAATCCCACTTCTTCTTTGCCAACCTCTTTCTCTGTATACTCTCCTATACTTCTTCATTCCACCACCATGTCTCCTTGTTGTCCTTCCTCTGTCCAGATGTCATATCAAGCACCTTTCTAGCCGTCTCCCTTACTAGCTCTGCTGTAGTTACCCAGTTATTTGGTAACTATTCACTGTCACCCAGTGCCTGTCTTAACTCTTCCCTGAACTCCACCTCACAATTACTGTTTTTCAGTTTCCACCATTTGATCCTTGGTGCTGCCCAGACACTCCTCCTACTCTTCTTGATCACCAACATCATCTTACAAACCAATATCCTATGCTGTTTAATTACACTTTCCCCGGTCATCACTTTACAGTCTCCAATCTCCTTCACACCGGCCCTCCTACATAAGATATAATCCACCTGTGTGCATCTTCCTCTACTCTTGTATGTCACCCTATGCTCCTCCCTCTTGTTAAAATACATATTCACCACAGCAATGTCCATCCTTTTTGGAAAATCCACTACCATCTGACCTTCTGCATTCCTTTGTTTAGCACCATCCCTACCCATCACTACCTCATCCCCTCTGTTCCCTTCACCAACATGTCCATTGAAATCTGCTCCAACCACCACTCTCTCACCCTTGGGTACAGTCATCATCACTTCATCCAACTCACTCCAAAATGTTTCTTTCTCGTCCATCGCATACCCAACTTGTGGAGCATATGCACTAACAACATTCATCATTACACCATCAATTTCCAGCTTCATAAGCATCACTCAATCCGACACTCTTTTCACCTCCAAAACACTCTTAGCATACTCTTTCTTCAGGATAACTCCTTCGCCATTTCTACTCCCATCCACACCATGATAAAAAAATTTGAACCCACCTCCGATACACCTAGCCTTACTCCCCTTCCATCTGGTCTCTTGCACACACAATATACAAACCTTCCTTCTGTCCATCATATCGGATAGCTCTCTCCCTATACCAGTCATACTGCCAACATTCAAAGTTCCGACCCTCACTATGACAGCCCTAGCCTTTCTCCTCTCTTCCTGCCTTCAGCCATGCCTTCCCCCTCCTCTCCTCCTTCGGTCTTCCTTTGTGTGAAACTGTTGATAATATTGTGAAAGTCAGAGATGGGAGAAACCTATGGAATGGAGGGTGGAGCTTTGTGGCTGTTGTGAAATGTGAAAAAAATAGTGAAACACTTGCCAAGAGTTATTTTTGTGGCTGGTCATAATGTTTGTTTTGTGGAGAAATTTCATCTAATTAGTGACTGTGACAAGACACAATGTAGCCAACGTGGGAAGGAAGGACATACAGCAAGAATGTGTTTGCCTGAATCCAGGTTGTGTAAGAAGCAGCACTTTTGTATGGATTGTCAAGAGCAAACAGTAATTCATGAAAAAGAAGGAGAAAGGGACGAAAACATAAATAAGGAAGAAAAACAAGAGGTTGTGAGAGAGTGTGAACAAGGTCAAGACGTAACTGTAAAAGAAGAAAAATATACGGAGAGGAAAGTGAGGATAGAGAGAGAGAGAGTGCATGCAGGATGAAGGTCAGGAGAAGGGACTGATACTAATATTTTTTTTGAAGTTCTAGCCAGTGAAAAATCCAATTCTGAGGATCAAGCATGATTTGTACATAAACCCCAGGGGAAAAAATATTCAATTTGGGAAAGAGTAAACATAAGCAAACAAAAAGTTAAAAATATTTCCCCTAAACTTAAAAAGAAGGAAAAGCAACAATTTTAGAGTACTTTCAGTAAATGTGAACAGGATTTTTAACACTGTAAGAAGGATAGGGATATTGGTGTGCTGAAATTTGCTATGGATATTACCCTGTTAGAGGATGTAGTATTCCTGACAAGTGAAGAAAGACTGCATACAGAAAAATTGTGGCGTGGAAAACTAATATGGAACTTAGGAAGAGAATGCTGTTCTGGAGAGGCTGTGCTGGGTAAAAAAACATAGTGAAAATACTACTTGTACCGTTGGTAAGGATGGAAAGGTTAACTGCTGCAGATGTGAAGGTGAGGCAACATGTTTATAGAATTATAGCACTATATGCATATAAAATTAGCAAGGAAAGAGGGAATCTGTTTCATCAGATATTAAGGCTATGTGGTGGTTAACATGAAAATTATAATTGCAAGGGACCTTAATTGTGATTTGAGGGGAAATATAAAAAGAAAGGGAAATATATTAATAATACAGGAAGTAATAAAATGTGGTAAACTAGCAGTGTGGAATAAAAGTCAATTGACCACTAGAGGGGGGCGCTTGGATCTGAAATTAATTATTTTGTATTATTGGAAGACTTGGGGTAGCAGATTGTGATACAGTTGTGACAGTTTTAATAATTAATTAATTAATATATGTATTAAAGGGAAGGATGTCAAGAATAGTTAATGGCTTTAAGAGACATTGTGGATATTATAAGTAAAAAGGAGGATGTGAAACTTATGGTAGGTGATAACAAGACATTTGATATAGTAAGAGCACTTGTTTGCACACTGCTCAGCTCATCTAAGCGGGGGGGGGGGGTGTCCAGCGCTGCTAAGCTTTGTTTAACTGTGTGGCACGTGTTTTAGCTGGTTTAAGCTATGGTGAGCGTGCATTACTGATAAGCACTGTTCTACTGAAACTAGGCTATTCAAAACCCTCAATGATATACCTGACATGTGGAATGCATCATAGTCACACCATTCATACCAATCACACAGACAGCATCTGCAGCACACAACTATAGAGTATGCATACACCCTACAGTCTTATTTTTCCCACATACTCTGCACCACTGGAGTACAAACTTTGGAATTTTAACTGACAGAATGATAGGGGCTGCTGCTGCTCTGCTACATCTGTATGTGCTAGAGACTGAGGGCAGTGCTGATGCTGATGCTGACAATAGGCCTAGACTGAGAAGGACAAGAGTGTTCAGGCCCAGGTTAACCTTCCAGGAGCTACATGAGCTGCTACAGGGTGGACAGGGACATACTACAAAAATTCACTCACTCTGCCACCCTCTACTCAGTCCCAGAGCCAACAGAGAGGAACCTATCCCAGTGGAAAGAAAGGTATGTGTAGCCCTTAAAATACTACCTGCAGGTACATTTCAAAGACATCTGGGGGCATGATGGGGGTCTCACAGGCATCTGCATCCAGGGTACTCCACCAGTTCCTGGTTGCCATGCAAACACATGCCAGTGAGCGCATTTATTTATCCTGCACCCCTGAGGAGAGGGCCAGCAGTATGCATCTCTTCCACCATGTAGCACACTACTCTGAGGTACTGAATGCCATAGACTGCACTCATGTACAGATCAAAGCACAGCCCGGTGAGGAGAGCAGAGTCTACATCACCCGCAAGGGGTATCACTACATCAACTGTCAGGTCATGTGCAATGCCCGGGGCATTATCATGAGTGTGTGTGCCAGCAGCCCCGGCAGTTATCACAACATCCATATCTTGCACAAATCACAGCTGTACCAGATGTTTGTCAGGGAGGACATCCCATATGGCCATCTACTGGGGGATACTGGCTATGCACTGGAACCACATGGATGATGACACCCATTAGAAATGCATACATACCTACTGAAGAATGCAATAATGAGGCACATGCACAAACTAGGAACATCATAGAACATGTGTTTAGGCTGTTCAAGTCACAGTTCCACTGTTTCTATATATCTGGTGGAGCCCTGCAGTACTCTCCAGCTACATGTGCACAGATGTTCACAGTATGTGTCATGCTACACAATATGATCATGCAGAAACAGCTGTAGCAGGATCATCACAGGGAAGGGCACACAGCCCCCCACCAGTGCCAAGGTCCCCCCAGCCATACCCACAGGGGGACTTGGAGGAGGAAACCCCTAAGCCTATCCCTATAGGCAGATGCAGGCATGGGCAGTATGCCCTGGCCTTGGCAAAGAGGCAATGCATAGCACATGCACTGACAACCTAGGGTTCTGGGGACTGGAACCTCATTCCAACTCACATACATAGTAAAAAGGATGCCAGCTACACCACACAACCTGTACCTATCCATGTATTGGCTGTGTACTGCGTGCATCAGACAGGGTAAGCCCTGAAGCAATATTATCTCAACTGTTGCATTCACAAGGTAAGTCACTCTTCTTTACAACAAATGTATGGGGTACTAGACTATGGTAGCATATGTATGAACCTGCTGCATGTGTGCAAGGGAATAGAGTGGGCTACTGGGCTATCTGCATAGAACTAACAGTGATGTGGGACAACAGGAACTCACTGTCCAATACTAGCTGCCCCATAATATGCAGTATTCCACAAGGCAGCAAAACCCACTGCAGTATGTGAGGGAAATGACAAACAGCAGGGTCATAAGATAGACACATGACTGTCAATGCTAGAGTCACTTACCCCAACACAGATGAATTCCCATACAACTGCTGTTACAGTATGTTTGCAGGGTTATAGCAGCAAACCATACAGTCCCAGGACTGTCCCAAACAACCTGGCAACATGCTCTACTTCCTCAATATGCAAGGGTCAAAGTGTATGTCTGTCTGCTGTTGATAGTGTCAGGAATTAAACTTCACTTTCCTGTGGCTGGTGTGGTTCAGTGGGCTAAGTACAATAATATGATTGATGGTGTTCGTGGTTCAAATTTGGTTTAACCTACAATTTTGCATGTGAGGTACTCCTATGGTAGGGTTTCCACAGACTGTCAATATGTCTATATTTATTAATGCAAGAAAGAAGGACAAAGCCAGAGACAATGGAGGGAAAGGGGGCCACAACTATGGACATTACACATGCTCTGAGTAACCTAGAAAGTGGCTAGTATAACAGCAGGTTGTAACAAGTTAGAGTAGCAGCAGGATTTAAAGGCCATGATGTAACTGTGTCAGTACCTACAAGAAGTCAGTGGGCACCATGTAGTAGTATATTACCAAAATAAACACAACTGTCTGAGGAGCAGAGCAGACATATGGAGCAGAATACTGGACATCCTGCACAACATGTAATGTCAGAGGTGTGAAGTCTGTAACCCTGTCTGTGGTGTTACATCATGTACCCCAGGCACAGCATACCTACAACTACTTAGAGCAGGAAAAATGGACAAAGCCGTGAACAGTGGTGTGACAAAGGCCCACATATAAGGAGAAGGGTTAACTAGTGGCCAGACAAATTTAGAAAGTGCAGAGAATAACAGATCGTGCAGTAGCATGGGTTCCGTGCTATGTATGGAGTCAGTAACTCAACTATCTTCCATTCTTAACATCAGTCTATAAAGATCTGCCACTGATGTGCCAGAAAATCACAATGCTATGTAGAACATAGTAGACATATTTTGCAAAACCCTGTACACTCTATTACAATCTCTACACACCCTAGGTATGACTCAGATACTATGTGCAGCTCACAGCTGGGGAATCCTTTGGACATAATATCAGGGAGGTGCTAAACTGTTGAATCAGATGCAGCAGTCAATTGGTTGCATCACATAAAATCCCGGACTGGAGTACAGGTATGTCTGGCCTGAGGTCACTGTGGAAGTACTGACAGTCACACTGGGCATGCTCCTACACTTAGCTAATATGTGAATATATCTCTGTGCATACAGACAGCTATGTATATGTATCTGTCTCTCCCTATCCCCCTTACCCTTATTATCTTTATCTATCAGTATGTGGTATGCACACACACACACACACACACACACACACACACACACACATATATATATATATATATATATACAATATATATACATATGTATGTGTGTGTATGTATGTATGTATGTATGTGTGTATATATATATATATATAAATATAGATATATATATATATATATATATATATATATATATATATATATATATATATATGTGTGTGTGTGTGTGTGTGTGTGTGTATAGCCAAATAAAGGTAAAGAGTGATGTACTGCTGCAGCCACGTGTGTACCAAATGTAACCGGTGGCACGTGCAACTAGTACTGTGAGCTGTAGTGTGCAATAGTAGGTAGGTATGGATTTTAATCTCACACCAGCCACAGTGTGTGTGTATGTACATATTCCCCATACAGACATGCCTATCAGACCTATGTCTGTGCAATGGTCAATCACTTTATGGCCCTGCGACTAGCGTCCTCCACAACAGTGGCCGTCCTGTCAACAGCTGCTGATGTCATCCACCTTAACAACACTGAGAGATGCTCTCAAAATATATAAGCTCTGTGGTGCATGAAATAAGTGCATAGTACTATAATATAAACTAGTAGATAGCTAGGGGTTCTAATCCCAAAAAGGGCAACTCTGCAAGTGTGTGTGCCTGTGTAAATATACCCCTTGCAGCAGTGTGTGTCTGTTTCACCTGCTCTTTTTTTTTCAAAAAAATACAGTATTTAAATTGATTTTAACTGTGTGGAAGGAATATTTACTGAACTGGGAGTTTTCACTCTGCTCTTCAGTTAGTCCCACCCACTCTCCTTGTTTTTGTTTTGGTGTTAATCTTAGTGGCCTTGCAACTGCCCGCCCCTCTTGTAAATTTGTGTTTGGATACTCCTTCTGGGCCCATCTCATTTGCTCACTCAACTGAGTGCAGTGAGATCATATTCTGATTTCAGGCACTCCTACTGTGTACAAAGAGAGCATCTGGGAAACAGAAAAAAAAATGTAAGCTTGTTTCCTGTTAAGTGGTATAGACTATTTGTAGGCTTCTGAGCCCCCAAGCCCTTCTGTGTTGGAGGGAAGCCTTCCAGCTTAGTTTTTTTTTCTTATAACTAGCCAGTTTTCTAGTTTCAGCACTCAAATCTGTTTCTTTGATCTCAGCACTTGTTCAGAAAAAAAAAAAATTCATCTGCTTTTACTGTACTTGTGTTTCTACCTACTTTTTTACTTTTGCATCATCTTAAAAGTATTCAATTGTATTTATTACTGCTTGGTGTAACTCATTCTAAGCCTTTTGGTTTAAACACTTGGGCTTCGGACCAGTTGTTTTGCACTGAGAGGGTTTGTGGTCTGCACTGTAGTGGCAGAACAGGTAGCTTACATCCTTCTAGGTTGGGAACTGCTGATTGAGGGCTCAGTGTCTGTTATTCTAAAAGTGTATTAATTCTTGGTTTAAGCACTTGGGCTTTCAGGCCAGTTATTTTACATTAAAAGGGTTCGTGGTCTGCACTCTTGTGGGAGGAGAGGCTGGACTCTGCCCTTCTGAGCTGGGAATTTCTGGTTGAAGGCTTATAGTGCATGCATATCTGAACTGCTTCTTACTGAAGTTGGTGCACCTTGTTTGCTGTGGCATAGACTGGATTCGGGCCTGCTGGATCTAGCTTTGTTTGTGTAACTTGAGCACTAATCCAGGCATTCTCTAAAGTATTCAATTGTATTTATTACTGCTTGGTAGTAACTTGATTAAAGTGTAGCTATCATTCTAAGTCTTTTGGATTAAGCACTTGGGCTTCAGACCAGTTGTTTTACATTAGGAAGGTTTGTGGCATGCACTGTGGTGGCAGGGCAGGTAGCTTTCATCCTTCTAAGTTGGGAACTGCTGATTGAGAGCCCAGTGTCTGTTATTCTTAAAGTGTATTAGTTCTGGTTTAAGCACTTGGGCTTCCGGCCAGTTATTTTACATTAAGAAGGTTTGTGGTCTGCACTCTTGTGGGAGAAGAGGCTGGACTCTGCCCTTCTGAGCTGGGAATTTCTGGTTAAAGGTTTATAGTGCCTGAATATTTGAACTGTATCTTACTGAAATTGGTACACCTTGTTTGCTGTAGCATAGACTAGATCCAGGCCTGCTGAATCTAGCTTTGTTTATATGCTTGTTGTTTGTTTGCTTGTTATTTCCCTGGAATGCTAATTCCACCTAATACGCGGCTTCTCAGCGCTTCTGTGGATCACTAGTGATATCTGCATTGCTTACTGTACTTATTTTCTTGTTTCACTTGAAAGAAAGTTACTGTTTGTCGTTTTTGCATTTAAGTTACCTGTAACACATTGCACTTAAGTTACCTGGCACTTGCTCACTAAAGCAATTATATAAGTCAGCACTAAAAAATAAAAGCACTACACCCTCACTCCCCACTGACCCTGGTTCTCAATTATTAAGGAATTCCCAATACTATTCTAGCATGTCCAAAGGTCAGTTGTCAATCTCCTCTCCGGTCCAGCTGGTGAATCTGGGAATCTTGAGGCAATGTTACAACTGCCTCATGTACACAGAGGGTTGTCTGTGTACATGAGGCAATGTTACAACTGCCTCATGTACACAGACAACCCTCTCCTCCTCCCAACAAATTCCAAAACATGTGAGAGATGGAACCATATAGCCAAACTGGAGGCTAAGCTCTCTCAACTCAGTACTGGCATAACCAGTCAGGAGGAGAAGGAAACCACACTCACTACAATTCCAGTCTCACATAGACCTACCACGACAGCAAACCAAACACATAATCACACAAAAACATACGCGGAGGCTCTAAATAAAGATCTGCTGAAGCAGCAGAGACCTGCAAAGCAGACACCCAAGCAGCTGCTACCCCAAAACAAAACACGTGCAACACATATCTCACAAAGCCAGTGTGCCAAACAGTCACAGCCCTTAAGACTAAACAACACACCTGATACACTTGTAATAGGTGACTCTATTGTCAGGCACACTGACGTCCCGCTCACCAGGCTGATCAAGGAGAGGGTCACGGTGAGCAGCCTGTCAGGTGCTAGGATCCGCCACATAACACAAGAACTCAGGTCACTCCAAGGCAAGTACAAATATGACTCAGTCATTGTCCATGCTGGTGTGAATGACCTGAGACGTACCTCCCTGGACTACATGAAAAGAGACATAAAGGAGCTCTCTGAGCATGTAGCCCAGGCCAGTATGACCCTGACCTTGAGTAGCATCTTACCCTCACCAAGAATGATGCCACAATATGAAGACAAGATGATCAATTTCAACAATTGGCTTAAGTACTGGTGTCATTCAAAGGGGATCCAATGCCTGTCAGCTTGGGATGACATGCTCGACAAGCCACGATGCTTCGCTAGGGACGGCTTGCACCTGTCACCCCTGGGCTTTCGGATATTGGCAAAGGCTCTTGCTACCCCCATAGTGCCTTTTTTAGGCAAGGCTCAAAAGACAAACCCACCTCCATAGGTATCACAAGGGATAAGAAACTAAGAGTAATGCTACTCAATGCCAGAAGTCTAAACCTCAAGATGCACGCACTCGAAACTCTCCTTAGCATGGAGAACATCGATATCTGTGCAGTAACAGAAACCTTGTTCAGGGTTCCCGAGAGCACCCAAGCATTACCAGGTTATACCTCATACCATGCTTTTCGGCCCCAAAACTTGGACTGAACCACAAAAGGAGGGGGAGTATCGATATTCATCAAAGATACCCACACCTCCAGGTTGGTGGCAAAGCACGAAGCATCAGAGACTATCCATGTGCAATTAACAGTGGGTAAAACTGCCTTCCAGTTTATAGCCTGCTACAGACCACCCTCCCAAACCCAGGAACCCCACTCGGCCTTCCTGAGAACACTGGAAAATATGAAGGTCTCTCCAAACACCATTATATTGGGCGACTTCAACTACCCAAACATAGACTGGGAGCATTACTCTAGCTCCAACACCCTAGCCCAAAGGTTCCTAGAATTTATAAACTCAAATGCTATGGAACAACTTGTTACCACTCCCACAAGAGGGGAAAACATACTGGACCTGATCATCACCAACATGGGGACTCTATGCTCCAGACTAGAAGTGTATCCCTCACTGGTAAGATCAGACCATAAACTAATCTCACTGGATATTCACATCCCGACCCCACCCCCTGCCCAGAAAACCACAGTGAAAAACTTCTCTAAAGCAAATTTCACACTCCTCAAAACTGAGGTGGAATCCTTCAAAGCCCCCGGGCCTGTGGAAAATATGGCCCAGACCGCAGAATCCTTTATAAACGCATTCTATGAACACCTTCCGGAATGCATAGATCATGCAATCCCAAATAAAACCAAGACCCAATCCTCCAAAGGCAGACGTCCTGTCTGGTGGACCCCAGCCATAAACAAACTATACAATAGAAGGAGGAAGCTACTAAATGATAGAGCAAAATCCCAAAAAGGGAAGGCATCACTGATCAGTATTAGCAAAAAACTACGGGCACACATAAAATTGTCTAAGGCCAGCTTCGAGAGAAAAATTGCACAGGACACTAAGGATAATCACAAGGCTTTCTTTAGTTATGTTAGGAACCTGGGTGGTAATTCCCAGATATGCTCAGAATTAGTCCAAAATGACAAAAAATACACCGAACCCACAGACATTGCCAACATCCTAGCTGACAGGTTCAGCACAAACTCCCCCACCAAAAGGGCAAATATCTATCCCAGCAGAGTGCTGCCCCCCTGACATCTCAGATGCTCAGGTAAGAGCCGCCCTCTCCAAAGCAAAAAACATAGCATCAATGGGACCAGATGGTGTCCCGGGCTGCGTCCTACATGAACTCCAAGAAGAGCTAAACCCAAACATAAAACTACTGTTCACTCTCAGCCTTACTACAGGATATGTGCCCAAAGAGTGGCGTACAGCAACAGTGGTCCCTCTCCATAAAGGTGGTGCCTCAATGGATCCTGCAAACTATCGCCCCATAAGCCTGACTAGCTTGGTCTGCAAAGCTATGGAAAGGATCATCATGGACCTCATAAATAAAGATATTGGGGACCTACAAACACTGGATCCTACCCAGTTTGGCTTTGTTAAGGGCAGATCCTGCCTCTTAAACCTGGTTGATTTCTTTGAAACAGTCACCATGGCCATTGACGAGGGGAAGGTGGTCCACACAGCCTACCTGGACCTCGAAAAAGCCTTCGATACAATACCCCACTCGGGCATTATAGAGTAGTTCACCAGCTTAAATATAAACCCCTATGTCACTAGATGGATTGCAAACTGGCTCAAGGACAGAACCCACATGGTTAGAATTGCTGGAGCCATGTCAGACTCCAAACCAGTTACAAGTGGCGTCCCACAAGGCTCAGTCCTGGGACCTCTCTTGTTCGGTATATATTTCTCGGAGGTACAGGCCAACATGGAAGGACTGTGGCTGACCAAGTTCGCAGATGACTGCAAACTGGGCACCATAATCAACTCTCCAGCCGACACAAGCATCATCCAAAAGGGCCTCATAGAAACAGACAACTGGTGCCAGAGCCATGGCTTCAAGCTAAATGCCAAAAACGGTATAGTCATCCCCTTTGGCAAAAACAAAGTGCCCACAAATTACCACATAGGTGGTAATCCATTAAGTACAGAAGAAGTAATTAGGGACCTGGGGATCCAAGTTGATAGCAATCTCTCATTTGACAACCACGTGGCCAAAGTGGTTAGAAAAACATTTTATATAGCCCACCTAATCATGAAGGGATTCACATCTAGATCAGGGGAGGTCATCGTGCCTCTTTACTCATCCCTCATCAGGCCCATAATTGAGTACAATGCCCCTTTTGGGATGTACCTTACCAGACACCTGCAGCAACTGGAAAGACCCCAAAAGTACCTCACCAAGAGGATCAAAGGGCTCAAACAGATACCATATGCTGCCCGGTTAAAGAAACTCCAGCTCTACTCAGTGGCATACTGCCTGTTCAGAGGCGATCTGTGCCTGATGTATAAAGCCATGTCCAACCCGGAATTAATGGACATGCTGCACCTCAGAAAATCCAAATCCCATCGAGCTACGCTCGAGACTTGAACCTCAGCACTGAAATAAATAGGACATGCTGGAGGGACAGATTCATAACCCAGAGGCTCCCTTCACTCTGGAATAAAATCCCAGTCCAGGTTAGGCAGAGTCCCTCATTGACTCTCTTCAAGAGGAATCTTGATGAGTGGATGGGAGATCATAGGTTTACCCCGGTTATCACTTCTGTGTCACTGTTAGACAGAGGCACAGTATACTAACCTCGAAAAAGGGCATAGCAAAATAAATTTAAAATGGGTGGCGAAAGCCAAACACATTCTGGCTAGGCTTATAAATGCCCTAGGGCAGATAGCCTAGTATGAACCTATGAACCTATCTGTGTGCAATGGTTATACATTTTCAGGCCCTGTCAACCCCCCACTGGCCTCTTTTACAGGGCCTGCTGATGTCATCCACCCCAGCAGAAGTGGCAAACACTCTCAAAGCACATAAAATTTGTGGCGCATGTGATAAATATGCAGTACCATGATATATACTACTACATTGGTAGGGGTTCTAATCCCAAAAAGGGCAACTTTGTAAGTGGGTGTGAAAGTAAGTGTACACCTTTGCAGCAGTGTGTCTGTCTTGTCCATTTGTATGCAATAGTTATACATTTTAATCCCCTGTGAGTAGCTGCTGGCCCTAAATAACCCACATCTACCTAGGCATAAATGCTATCTGTCACTACCTACATTTGTAGTACAGAACATGCAGGTGACATGTATCAAGGATAGCATGCCTTGTCATGGGGTATGCATGCAGGATTACACTGTCGGCCCCCATTGTCCCTGACACACTATTCTACACATATGCACCTAGGTACCCATGCACATATATAGCCGTACCTTGCTGATGTCATATTTCTGCTTTGCTACCATGCCATCCTGTGCTGCTGTATTGCCACCAAGTCTCCACGGTATAACCACTCAGACTCCTGCAACATAAGCATACAAAATTCTGAGAGACACCTGTCAATCTGCAACAACACCGCCAATTTAACATCACAGAACTGTCATGGCATGACACTACCGCACTACAAAATATCATGTAATGTATTATAGTCACCCTGTAAATCAGACACATATTTGTATGTCCCTGCATCGATGGTATGGATGGCAGGAATGTGGTACAGGTATCATCACATGCACAGGGTGTGGTGTGAGGGTGCCAGAGGTCTAGGCTGTGCCAAACTGTGGACATCGCATGTGTAAGTCAGGAAGGGGTGCTGGTCAGCTTGGCCATGGAGAGGTGCTGTGTATGTCTGTTGGTGACCTGCACGTGACAGTGATGTATGAGTGTGTGTGCGTACACAGCCAAATCATGAGCTAGCCCTACATGTGGGTATGTTGGACAGCTGTGGACTGTAAATGGCATAATGGACATTTCACCATCTCCTGCCACAAACATTGGATCTGGCTCTGCCAGGAGTGGCACTGGCACCACTATTCCCAGGGTCAGATGTGGTACTAGTCGCTGATGGTCACTGGTGTCTGCTGGGCCCATGTCCCTTACGGGACCACACAGGATCATGTGCCCATGACCTGCCACATAGTGGTGTGGACAGCACCCTTTCTTCTGTTGTGCTGGAGGTACTGCCATTACAGGAGTGTGAGTGTGCATGGCCATGTGGACTTTCGGCGGATGTTGTTGCTGACCTACGGCCACGTGTCTGATGCCCTATTCCCACCACATGTTCTAGCACAGACAATGTGCGGTCACAGACTGACAGTGTCTCACCCCACCATCTGTCCACTGCATTAGTGAAATGATGCATGGTATCACCAATGTGGTGGAGGGAGTCACAAATGTCAGACAGTAATGTTTTCATGATCCTGAGCATCCATCTGGTGTTGCATTTGGAATGTGCCTGTGCTTCCATAATGGACCAAAACATGCATCGAGTGACTCATGATGTGACATCTGTATCAGGTGGTGGATGGGCAGCAGTCCTCCTTTGAGCACCCCTGTCGATCTGCCTGTGTGGCACCTTGTCGGTTCTTTGGCTATTGCTACTGTCTACACTCACTGATGCCATTATTGCCACACTCTTCTGTTCGATGCTGCCACACTCTGTCTGATATCTGTTGCCACAGGGGACTGGGTATGTGTGGGCATACTGAATGTGTGTGGGAACAATGGGGGAGGAAGTGGGATGTCAACCCATGGGACTGATTTAACCCCCAACCAACCCCACCTGGGACTCACTCTGGCCACCATCATCATCAGAGTCTGATGAGACACTGACATCAAGTTGTGAGGGGGCACACTCCAACCTCCACTGTCACTTGTGAGGAGGAAGACAAAATAAGTACATTACTACCTGCACTATTTTGTATGGTGGCCCACACATACAGGCGAGTTGCCACAACTGCATTACACATACCACATCTTATTTCTGATCCCATACACAACACACAAGCAGACTACAACATACACAGACAAGACAGGCCAATTAAACCACATGCACTGCAGCTACATCTGGTAAATGTTGCCACTACTATACACTTGTGAGTTAGGCAATATGTCAGTGTATGTAGTAGACCTACACCTAAAACACAGTGCACCCATCTTGAGCATACTATTGCCCATGTATAGCAGACTGCATAGACCTTCACAAAAATAAGTGCAAATATGTTATAGCTTCTGCACATACACTATTGTGCTTACCAATTCAATGAACATCTTTTACCCTCTGAAAATGAACATACAAGCATATCAGTTGTGTCTACAGCAAAATGGCAGCCCTCAACATTCTTAGGGTATATATGATCCATACAAAAACAGTATCACACTCACTGAGTGCAGGACGTTGGACTCCAACCACACCTGATGTACCTATGGCAATGTGAGGAAAGGCATTGTCAGCAATACCAAATGTGGTAGTGTTACAGGATAATATGTACATATATCAACATGTACAGTAGGTACTGTGATACTCTACATTGCTGACATTCTGATCATATGTGCACAAGTGTGCATTACAAACACCCGCCCCAATACAGATTGACCTGACATGTGTGTACTGGTATGCAGAGGCTGTCACAATTACTGTTACAGTATTACATTAATGAACACAGGAGGCTTACCTGAACAGTCCTCTGCTGTGGATGCTGTGGCACCCAGCTCCATGATATATGGGGTGAGGGATGCTTGGGAGCTGGTGGTTGATCCCAGGTTCACCAGGAATTCCTCTGTGGCTGAGAGTGGTTCTACTGCTGCAGGCCCTCCACCTGTGGCAGCACGGTCCCTGGCCACAGCAGTGGCCCTTTCATGTGCAGCATTTACCATATCTGTCATCCAGTGTCAGACCTACTTGTAGCTTCTGTCCTGTAATCCTACAAGACTGACTGTTGTAATGAGATCAGCCCACAGTACTGCACATTGCTCATGATTCTGGTAAGTCCTGGACAGCAGAATGTTGTGATGCAGTCTGAGGCTATCTAGGATAACATCATTTTCTGCAGCTGAAAAAGGCAGGTGCCTCCATCTATACATCCTTTCTGAAAGACAAGAATAGGGGAACACATCACAAGACCACATACACTGCTATCCATTATGTGCAGACCCTGCATGTCCAAATTGGCCTGCACTATCCACTGCTGCCTCACATGTCATACCCCACCATCTATCAACACAGTATGTATGTGGCTATCAGCAACATAATAGAAATACCAGTTATGTCCCTGTGTGCTGTGACAGAGTGTGCTGTCTATTGTGGTGTGTCCCCTATGGACAACATCCCAGTAACATGTCAGACAGCCACTGTTTGACAAATAGGTGTGTGTCATTACAAGTATATGGGGACAGTCCAGCAGGTGCCCTACATCTCCAGTACACAGATGTTTGTGGAATGTGTACATGGACCTGATATAAGTGGTCCCTTTGCCAGACACATATGGATATCTGGCAAATGGTTGGACAATAATTGTTGGTTGTTCTTAGAATGTGGAGAATCTGGCTGTCACATGCCAGAACCTTCGGGCAGTAGTTATGCCACAGTAATATCTGTTACTGTATTCATACCTTAACTTTGTATGAGCAATATGTACACTCTGTCACTGAGGTTGGGCCTGTGTCCCTCCACTACTAATGGCTATGACCTGAAGTCCTGCTGTACAGGGTTGCCAGGAATGCTAGCCATATCTCTCAAGTGATGAGATACGAATGTTGACAAAACAGTGACCTAGCCAGAGTACATCAGGGACAGTCAGGGACATCTGCACAATGTTTGAACTATTCTTGTGTGACATTCACAGACTGAGAGGAGCTGAACAACTGTACATCATGTGATATGCCAGCTGTGTCCTCCATTACATACTGTTACTATTGTCTAACACACAATCCAGTACCATTTGTACAGCAGCCGACCATTGTAGAAGGAAGTAAGAGGGCCAGAGCTTTGATCTAAGTTACAGCTGGCAGAGTTGAAAGGCATGACTTTGGGTGGTGGACAGCAGACTATTGCCAACATGTCATTCCCAGAAATGTACTACAGGCCTACTGTTGTAATCCCAACTCCCCATAACTGCAGCCTCCCATATGCATCCCATTACTTGTGTTATATACTTGGTAAAGTCGTGTAATCCTTTTTGTGCAGAAATCCTGAAGAAAAATGCTTCTGAAATCACAGTCTGTCTTGGTAAAGCAAGTTACAGACCTGTTTACAATAGGCAGCTGCTTGCCTTTTGTAGGTAATGCTCAATAACAGGTGATTGCCTGTGCACCAATCCATGGTGCAGCCTTGCTATTTGCATCCAGAACAGTCATGTTGCACTTTCATTAGCTAATGGCATGGCACAACTGTGTTATATTTAAGACCTTCATGTAGACCTTGGCCCCTTTTCTAGTCTGTGAGATGGACATTAATGAGGTGTGGAGACTACAGCATTGTAGATGGTAAGTACAAATACTGTTCACTGTTGCGATTTATGTGGTATGTTCACAGTTTTGCATGCTATGTTTGGCCATTGTGAAATGACTTTCTGATTATGTGGCAGTTCAGTGTTAAACAATGTGGTCACTAAGGGGGAAGACAGATGTGAGTGTCATATGTCATACACATCAGAATATGCATGCTGCTGCAGTAGCTGCTGGTCTATCAGCTGTGTATACTTGTAGGAGCAGACTGTGACACATGTCCCTATCGCTTGACCTTTGCACTCCCACAACTTTATGTATGGTTGTTGCATGGATCCCTTGTTCTAGGGGTTGTGAGGTATGGTAGGTCTATAGCAGGTATCTGAAGATACTGCTGCATATGTTGCAAGCTGCAGCTGTTGCATTTTGCCCAGGAATCATACTGGGGAGTGTGAACACATTGGAGGATAGCAAGCTGTATGTCTCAGTGAGGAAGCAGTGTCAGATTTGTCATTACAGCAGACACAGGGTGAGGTTACCCATAACAGTCTAGGTGAGCCATGTGCTTATGGTACATATTATGTAACAAACAGTGCCATTCAGAATGTGGTAGGTGACATTTAGGTAGCCTATACATATGTGTGCACTGTGTTCCCTACCTACAGGCTTTTAATGTGCTAACATGGGTAGCAGTGAATGCAGTAGCAGCAACCTGTTCTGCTTAAAATTGCAGGACTCAGTCATTATTTGTTGTATTCACAAGCATGTTATTGAAGTGCAACATGCTGGATTCGAACCCAGGACTGTGGGTGGCAAAATGTACAACTGCTAGGAATTTAGCAGTCTGAGCTGCTACTGAATCAATACTAAAGTAGATGTATTTGCCAGATATGTGTGCATTAATACAGTTTGTTACACAGGATTCACATTAGCATGTTTGTACGGATGGGTATGAAGTGTGACACTGAACTGTCTGTCATGATTTTCTAACTTCAATCTGTATTGACTTGCCAGTATTTCAGCACACAGCATAGGTTTTGTGAAAACCTTGCCAAAAGTAGTTGGCAGAACTGTGGGCATTCTGCAACATTCTGTGCAGTTGACAGCTAAACCTGCTATCCCAGGTCTCATGTACACCCATCATTATTTATTTGGCTGTGTACTGGTTTGGTGTCTGCATCACAGTCCCAAGTGTGTCATTGGCAATAAATATATGATCATGGAAAAACCTGTTTTTTCTTCAGAGCTAAGTGGCCTAGTGGGCTAATGTAATATGCTGTAGTTGACGGGGACATGGGTTCAAGACTTGGTAGGAGTGATTATTTTGTAGGTGTGCCTAACAGTGTCAGAAACACAGACAGTAATTAAGACACTTGTAAGCAGTTTTAAGTGGGTTTGCATGGATTTGTGTGGCATACTGCACCACTTAGTTCTGCTTAAACCCATGCTAATTTTAAAAAAAGAAAAGAAAAAAGGGGTGATACAAAAATGGTGAAATGGGGGCAAGCAGGGGGAAAACATACTGAAAGGCAGGTAGAGATGTGCATGACAGGTGTAGGAAAGGACCATAGCTTTCCATTTTTTGCACAGCAACAGCTGTGCATGTTGTAGATAATATGGAATTTGGAGCCTCACATCCCAGAGAGAGGGGCGAGGGCAACATAACTGTGTTGATTAATTCATGTAATAATTAAGTGTGTCCAGTGGATGCAGGTGAGAAATGGAGAGCTATGTGTGAGGTGATTTCTTTTTTGTGGGACAGGTGCCTTTTTTTAAGGTGAGAGTGTAATGCTGGGGAAGGGTTATAGGTACGTGTGGGGAGGTAAGTTGGGTAGGAGACATTGCATTTGCAGACAGACAAGACAAACAAGACAGCATACAGGGGCAGTGTGTGTCATATGAGGGGGGTAAACACCTTGGATGTGGAGGGTGTTGTGGAATTGGAAAGCCATGTGCCTATAGATGGCAGCAGTGAGACTGATGTCCCCATCCATGGGCAGTCAACACTGCTCCTTCACTGGCCCAAAGGTGGCTGTGCTGGAGGCTGCGCGCTGGGGCCACCTTGCCTTTCCAGGTTGGTGAGTCTGCCCTCAATCTGGTGCAGGTGATTCTTGTAGCCACAATGCATGATCCTGTGCACCATCACTGGTAGCTGATCCTGGGTGACCACCCTCCTTCTAACCTCACTCCTGGGGGGGTATTGGACCTGTCCCCTGATGCAGTTCCACCTGTAGGTGTTGCAGGGCCAGCAGAAGCAGCACCACTAGCTAGGGTCTCAGATGTTCTGGGACCTGATGCCACAGCCGGCTGAGGTAGGGTAGGTCCGATCGCCTGGAACCAGCCTACCCAGTCGAGCTATGGTGTTGAGGTATTTCAAAGTGTATAGGTTAGTAATGAACAGAAAATTTAGTTAGTTATAGCAGCATGCCAGAACATTGCAAATAGCCCAGTAACATAACATTGCATAGTATATGGAACACAACAATAAGTGAGATAACAGTCAGTATAGTAACAGCGTGCCAGTGGCAGTTACGGCATAAGGCCAACAACATAGGTAATTCAACAAGGTATGTTAGTATGCAACCATTGTAATACATAACAATAATAAAACACAAGGCCCAACATAAAGTTTTGAGAACAACATATGTTAATAGTAAACCATAACAGATGTATAACAATAATAAATTATGATGTAGATAAGGGGTGGAGGGAGAGTGAAATACAGTCCATTAATGCCAGTATAGGCTATACTGTTTGCAACAGTACACTTATATGCTGAAGTGCCCCTACTTCAGCCCCAGTGCTGCATACAAGTGCCCTATAGCTTTTGTAGCACATATATACCTCTCAAACTATCCACATGGGACAGTATGGGCCAACCTGTAACACCTACAGGTACACAACTACAGAGGACTATTACATGTCAGTTAGGACATATATGACTACCAAGGTGTACTGTGGACTGCTATAGTGTGACTGTTCTATTGACATAAATAATGTCAATAATAGATCTGTGACAGAGGGATTAGGCAACAATGACCACAGTCTGTGACAGCATGACACTTGAAAGACATGTAGCGTGCACATTACAGAGAGTTTATGACTATCGTGCCATCCTTAGCAGGCATGGGATTAGACTTTCAGCAGACATTCACAGATACACCAGGCATAGCCATATCAAGATTACACACTGTATTTATTGTATTCACTTTTATTAGTATTGTACTTGTTGCCTTTATTTTCTGATGTCTTATCGCATTCCTGAGCAATGCTGTTAACACTGTGGTACATCTGAACACACAAACTATTAGCCCATTCTAATGGCTACTATAGCCATTTATTTATATGTAATTCCTGTGTGGAGAACATCTGTTAACAATACATAACTGATTGAATAATATTTAGTAGTACTAGTTAAGAAGGGAGGTGATGATTAGTGATCAGCAGTATGGTTTCATGGGAGGAAAGAGAGCTACAGATACGATGTTTGTTCTGAGAGTGTTGATGGATAAGTATAGAGAAGGTCAGAAGGAGTTGCATTGTGTCTTTGTAGACTTAGAGAAAGGATATGACAGGGTGCCTAGAGAGGAGTTGTGGTATTGTATGAGGAAGTCGGGAGTGGCAGAGAGGTATGTAAGCATGGTACAGGATATGTACGAGGGTAGTGGGACAGCGTTGTGATCTGTAGTGGAAGTGACAGATGCATTTAAGTTGGAGGTGGTATTACATCAAAGATCAGCTCTTACCCTTTCTTATTTGCAGTGGTGATGGACAGGTTGACAGACGAGATCAGACAGGAGTTCCAGTGGACTATGATGTTTGCAGATGACATTGTGATATGTAGTGAGAGTAGGGAACCGGTTGAGGAGACCCTGGAGAGGTGGACATATGCTCTAGAGGGGAGAGGATTGAAGGTCAGCTGGACTAATACAGAATATATGCGTGTGAATGAGAGGGAGGATAAAATAATGGTGAGGATGTAGGGAGTAGAGTTGGTGAAGATGGATGAGTTTAAATACTTGGGATCAACAGTTCAGAGTAATGGCGACTGTTGAAGAGAGGTGAAGAAGAGAGTACAGGCAGGGTGGAGTGCATGGAGAAGAGTGCCAGGAGTGATTTGTGACAGACGAGTACCAGTAAGAGTGAAAGGGAAGGTCTACAAGAGGGTAGTTAGACCAGCTATGTTATATGGGTTGGAGACAGTGGCATTGACAAAAAGGCAGGAGTCAGAGCTGGATGTGGCAGAGTTAAAGATGTTAAGAATTGCACTGGGTGTGACAAGGGTAGATAGGATTAGAAATAAGTATATTAGGGGGTCAGCCCAGGTAGGACGGTTTGGAGACAAAGCCAGAGAGGCAAGCTGGCATTTGTTTGGACATGTGCTGAGGAGGGATGCTGGGTATATTGGGAAAATAATGCTGAGGATGAAGCTGCCAGGTAAGAGGAAAAGAGGAAGGTCTAAGATAAGGTTTATGGATGTGGTGAGAGAGGACATGCAGGTTGTTGGTGTGACAGAGCAAAATGCAGAGGACAGGAAGAAATGGAAACAGATGATCCACTGTGGTGACCCCTAATGGGAGCAGCTAAAAGAAAAAGAAAAGAAGAATACTTATCACTGTTTCGAACCCTGGTCTGTGTGTGACAAGATGTACATCAGCTGTAGCATTTATTAAACTGAGCTACTGAGCCACTGCTCATAGAATACAATCATAGATTAGTACTAGGCTAACTGCCCTTGTGGGCCATTTTAAGCCTAGCCAATTATCCCTTGTGAGAGTCAAACCCTGTACCCTGTGTTTGTAAGGCAAACACCTTAACCATTAGGCCACCCTCCCAACCCCATTTTGATTGATTCATATTTGCCTGGAGCTCATCTGATAACAAAATATGACCTGGTAATAGAGTATTATACAAGACTGCAGTGACACTTGAACACACATGCATCAGATTCATACATGACAGACATAGTAAGTGAACTGTGCATTAATACATGGGATGCAGGTGTAGACAATATACCCCTAGTGGGTTGAAATATCTGTGATGTGTACAAACCATATCCGAGTGCTGGGTTGGCTATCTTACCCATATACAGTTGCAGATCATATATTTGCAGTCTACAGCTATTGCAGTTTCATACTTGCTTGCAGCAGTGTACCTAAGAGCAGGAATGCATATAGCTGAAATGCAATGGTTAACACAAGACAATCCTGATATACACAATATATCTTGGGCATTCCTATTATTGCTTCAGATTTTAGCACATAATAAATATCTAATGCATTATATCTTGCAGTACCGCTCCACATCTACAGCTTAGCAGGACACTCTTTATTAATTAACCTTCAGCCACTTAGTGGTATTCTTTGTGTTTTTAGCTCACAGCAGATATAATACTCTAGTTCATGACCAACAGCTCAAAATACACACATATAGCACATCAAAGCTTTATTAGGGGTGACTTCATGCAGTGACTGGTATATTTTTCCAGTCTTTATTGATGAACAGTTCATATAGTGCAGGCATTGTAAAACAGCTGTAATTCCACAATTAATGCAGTAGAAACTTTATTTCCTTAACATTATCAGGTTTCATGCTTTCATCTTTATTGAACTGTATGTGGCATTATTCACTTATTTCAGTTCAGGTCTATGACTACATTCATTGCAGTACAATCAAAACTGAACATACCCAGTGCCAGTTACTAATTTACTCTTTCTTGTTTATATAACTATAGCTTGCAAGATACATCTGTACTCACCACACTCACAGTGCAACCTGACCAGGCACCCTGCATGGACATCTAGGTTGGGAGGTCTCTCCTCTGCAGCTGTGGGGAGAGAAACACATCATTATGTATACTTGTCTATCAAACATTCAGATTAGGTTTTAGTAAAACAATGCTAACGATACTTACTTACTTATTCATGGGGCATTCCCATCCCAAGCATCTTGGACCCAGGTGGCAAGAGATCCCTCTTCTGACACTTCAGATCATCATAATGATGACACACCTGCTTCTCTGTGTTGGGGACACCAGTTGCACTGGCGAGATCACATGCCAGCTGGTCCCAGGGCTCTGACTTTAGGTCCGATCCCTGGTACTGACCTTGCAGCAGCTGGACATCATGGTATTTAACAAAGAGTTCAACCATGACCCTGGACTCCAGAATGACCCAAGACTGCGCCCAGAAGCATGCATCCTCTCTAACATCTACCATAGCTCCTGCCAAGTTCAAACTCCAACTGATTCTGCTGTATTCCCATCTGTTGCACTTAAATAAGCCCATTTTCCCACCCTTTACTGCTATTGGGCAATTTTTAAAAATGTGGCACATTACTTAGCACCAAACAAACCTGCTGAGCTCAGCTGAGCAGTGCTTAAACTGGCAATGCTTGGCAATGCTTAGCAGGGAGCAAACCAGCTTAGCTGAGCTGAGCAATGCTTAAACTTGCATTGTTTAGCAGTGTTTTTCACTACATAGCAATGAGCAAACCAGCTAAGCACTGCTAAAAATTTCTTGTTTTAGCAGTGCTTGGCAAGACTTAGCTGTGCTTATTGGAGCTTAGCTGAGTGCAGCAAAGCAGGATTTAAAAATACATCTCATAATGTGTATTTGCAACCTACATGCATAACAACATGTATGTGCATACATACAATATTCAATCAAGGGTTTAAACATAGTTCTCATATTGTGTATTTGCAACATAAATGCTTAATAACCTGTCTGTGTATTCATATAAAATTCAATCAAGGTTTAGTAGTATTTCTTATAAATGTGTATTTGCAAAATAAATTTAATAACCTGTCTGTGTAATAATACCAAATGTAATTGGATTTAACATAATTCTCATAATATGCATTTACAAAATAACCTGTCTCTGTATTAGAACCCTGCACCTACTGCACATAAGGCTGTTACTCTAACCATTTGGCTGCATGGCAGTGTGGAATGCTACTATACTTTTACATACATCTCTCCACTACGTTTAAGTACCTCTGAGCACCATGGCACACCACACAAATCCACTCAGCTATGCTTAAACTTCACCTTTGCTTTCATAATTAAATATATCCAGTTTATATTTTTAAATGTCCTGCACATGCCCATTGCAGCCCGCCATGCTGTGCAAACACACACAAAAAAATGAAAACAAATAAACTCTTTATTACATATGCATACATTGATATCCAGCAATTTGACACTGCAGGGGGTGTGTTACTCATCTCCGGATACAGTAACACACTCCTTACACTGATTCAATAACCACGTGACACAGCTCTCCCTCAGTAATGCACCTTCATTAATATGCATGGCATGCTATATGGTCACAGTACCTTCTGTGTAGGCTTTACACTATGCCTACACGTATTTTATTAAATCCCCAGGAATATTATTATGTAAATCCATTGAGAAATTACCAGAAGAAGTGATTAAAGCCACTAAAGTAAAGAAAAAGTGGAGCACCAACAGAGCAGAGTGCCAGGATTTCCTATGGAAACTGATAATAAATAGGTTACCATTAAAGGGGAATATGCCATATAAAAAGAAAGTTGAAAGAGCATATTTTGTGGATGGAAGAGACAACAGAGCATGTTTTTTTTAAATGTAATACAGTGGTGAAACTCTGAAAAAAGCAGTGTGAAGAAAAAAGTTTTGAGGATAGTGATGACATAAATAATACTGATATGAATACAATTATTTATGGATATCATAAGGACAAGAATAAAGAACATGTGGGAAGGGTAGGTAAGAATTTATTTTATATTTGGTCTCATGATTTACTTTCCTTTGGGGTGGCTCATGACAGCTAATAGAGGTATGGGTAGAGTGCCCAAAATATTGGAGAAATTTAATAAGGAAGTATTGAGTAGCTTGGGAGCACTTATAGGGCTATTGCACATAGGAATTTGCAATAATCATGTAAATAACATTCAGAGTATGCCTTTTTTCAGGAATTAGTACAATAGAGGGATTAAGTTTGAAGGAGACTTATTTCATCTACATAAGGATGGAACTGTTACGTTTAGGGACTGGACCTCCTTTAGCATCATTATAATTTGCTGAAAAGGGAATCTTACATACAAACAACTTATTCAAGCAGTGAAGGAATTGGGAATAGGTATGGGCTCAGAAGAACTCCTCACAGAGTTAGATCACTGTGGGGAAATACAGTTACCTTGGGTGATAACAAGGAAAATGGTAAGCTTACATGTGGTAGGCATTATAGATTTTTTATTTTTTCACAAATTTGGGTGTAAGAAATCAAATGAGAGCACTGTGCTTTCAGCAACCAAATCAAATAGTTTTATTAGGATAGCCAGGCTGAAAGACCACCCCATCCTATGGAATCATTACATGAGATTGCTTCATGGATGGTATAGAATCCCTATGCAGATCTGCATTAGTATGGGGAATGGATTAGGTACATATTGGAGATTAGGTGTAAGAGAGGCTGGTATTTTGCACATGTTTTGCATCTGTCCCTGAATTAAAAGGTTGTGGGATGCCGATGTATTAGAATAGGACTAGAGTTTTGGAAAGTTAGGTCCTTACTAAAACTGTATGCCAAGAAATGCATTATAGTGCCATTTGGAAAACTGCCACCCAAGTTAATTACTGCATCGATAAGACAACCCTAAGAGTTGACCTGGTACTCAAGGATCTGGGAATATATGTAGACAGTAATCTGACCTTAGACCAACATGTGGCCAAGTTAGTAAGAAAATCATTCTATGTCACCCAACTTATAAGCAAGGTATCCAGGTCCAAATAAGTCATAGTGCCACTTTATCTGTCCGTTACCAGAAAAAATAATTGAGTATAATCCATCCTTTGACATATGCCTGACCAGACATATATGCAACAGTTAGAATGCCCACAAAGGTTACTTACCACAGGAATTCAAGCTATAAACACATTGGCCTATATGGATAACCTTAAAGCCCTATCTTTATTCTCTGTCTCCTATAGGTTACTGATGGGTAGTCTATGCCTGATATACAATGTATCCTTGGATCCAGCTGGTAGACTTCTATGAGAGTACTATTAAACTACTAAACTACTATTAAACCAGCTCTAGTTTTGAACTGCAAGGCTGTACTGAGTTCCTTTTCTATGTTACCTGACTTTGTCTTGGTTTAAAGTTTATTTGCTTGGTGCCAGTTTGAGTTTCTTGAAGACTTCTGTGAGAGTGTCAGCAAATCCATGGATGAAGGTAAGACAGTACATACAACCTACCTTAAACTTGTCAAGGCTTTCAACACAATCCCCCACTCTGGCATCATTGAGAAACTCTCCCAGCAGGGGATTAACCCTTACATTACTAGATGGGTAGCCAATTGGCTAGCCAACAGTACACACTCTGTCAAAATTCATGACTCACCTCCAGCAGTAAACCCATCACCAGTGGAGAGCCATTAGGGTCTGTGCTGGGCCCATTACTATTTGGCATCTATTTCTCAGAAGTCCAGGCCAAAGTAGATAGCCTCTGGCTCACCAAGTTCACTGATGACTGCAAACTTGGAGCAATCATTGAGTCCCCCAATGATGTCAACATATTACAAGAAGGGCTAATACAAATGAATGATTGGTGCCAAAGTCATGGTCTAAAATTCAATGAAAAATAATGCATTATTATTCCCTTTGGCAAAACAGAATTACCTACAAATTACAATATTTACAGCAACCGCCTGAGTTCCAACCCAGTGATGCGAGTCTTGGGAACACTGATTGATAGCAATCTGGCCTTCGACCACCAACTTTTCACAGTAGTAAGGAAAGCCTTCTGTGTAGCACACCTCATACACAAGGGCATAGCATCCAGGTTGAGGGATGTTATAACTACACTGTCACTAATAGAGTATAATGCACCCTTTTGAATGTACCTCACCAGACAATTGCAGCAGCTGGAGAGACCTCAGAGGTTTCTTGCTAAGAAAATACAAGGACTTCAAATCATGACTTATGTTGATGGGCTAAAAGGCCTGCCACTTTACTCTGTATCTTATAGGCTGCTGACAGGCAACTTGTGCCTGGTCTATAGTGCAGTCTCCAATGCTGCCCTAATGGAAATGATGCACATCCCCAAGTCAAACAGCACAAGAGTCACTCATTCTAAGGATCTCAACCTAGCCTGTGACATTAACAGAACATGCTGGAGAGACAGATATGTCTCCCAGAGACTGATGCTTCTCTGGACTAGACTATTCATGTACAGCAGAGCTCCTCACTGACCACATTCAAATGCAACCTAGATGATTGGATGGGAGACTGCAAATTTGCCCCTGGGATGGCACCCATGTCTCTCATGGACAGGGGTAGCTGGTATTAATCACAGACCCTATCCTTTCAAAAATTTGTTCTGCGAACTACCTAAAAGGAACAAATGAGGATACTTGGGAATAACATGGCTAGTCATGTAAAGGCTCTATGACCGATAGCCTAGTAACCTCCTATGAACCTATGAAGTGTAACCCTGACCAGTGGATGGGAAATCATAAATTTACCCATGTTCTGGCCACACTGACTCTCATAGACAGAGACAGACAGCAATGGCCAAACTGATGTTACGCCCCCCCCCCACATAACCCCTAGAAACTTCCTAACTAACATACCTCTTCCTAATAAATGCCCATGATACATAGGGACAAATTTGTTTTTGATTCATGGTTTAATGGGACATGGATGTTGTTAGATACATTGTGAAAAAATAGATTATGGTTGTGGAAGAAGGAGGGGTGTAAGTTATGGGAGAAAAAATATTGAGGATGCTATAAGAAAAAATTATAAATAGTAAAGAAAAACTAGAAATGTGTTATATTTTCCTGCAAATATGTAGATTTTGTATTTTTTAATGTTGACCTAAATACAAGACTGCTACTTTTTGTTAGGATATTTTACATCCATTTGAACTACCACCAAATCAATGAGATGGGATTTTAGTTTAATGTCTCATCCAAAGAAAAGCATATGCAGGAGTGTAGTACTCCCCTTATGCTGCACTGCATTTTCAGCAATTAATGTACCAGGTGTGGGAATAGTACCCACAGCTTTTTGAAACAAAGGCAAGTATGCCACCCAGTGCACGACTGATACTGTATTGCTTTTGCTAATCACACCAGTTGCATAATGAACAACTGGAGATTACTTTAATCATGAGAACCCTGCTCTGAAATGAGGACTGCTATCCATTCACTGCAGAAATGCTAATCACTGAGCCACCATTCCACCCTCTCTGACATAGATACACAAACATCATATGTCTTGCTTAATGAGTTATAATCACAGCTGCCAAACTATGGTTGGTAGTCAAAGTCTAAACAGAGCAATACATCATTATGATCATATTCAAACAATTACATTTTCATTCCATTTCCGTTTAATTATTTTGTCTCTTAGTTTATGGCATTTCATAGTTGCTCTTATGTTATGACTTAAATAAAAAAATTATTCAGTACCAAAATGTGTATAATTTGACAATACCTACCCCCTACCCCAACATGGTTATGACACCAGTTTCATGGTTTTTAAATACTCAGGCTTCAGATCAAATATCCTGAATCAACACATCAGTTTATATTTCTATTAATTTTGCCCCCCCTTCTTAATTCTTAGCTGGGAGGTGGTTGGGTTGGCACTGAACCCTTTACAAACATAGAGTTTGCCAATATCGATTCCTGTAATGCAAATGAAACTGAAAATATACTATGTGTTGCAGGGAAGGATGCAGTAAAATAAAACTCTCACTTCATTTTTACACTAGCAGTAATTAACAAATAATGGTTTAATTACTGAACATTATTTGAAGTGAGCATGTCAATCTGGTATAACTTAAGTTGCACAAATTCTTCTAGGAAGTAGCTGTTACAAAAATAAAGAAATAAATAAAGAAATAATAAAAAAAAATAAACTTTGCCTCCAAAATGTTCCTTAAACTGTAATAGGCCGGCAGCAAAGGGTGAAGTTTGTATAATTTTTAAATATGCATAAAATATATATTTCTTTTGACACGTGCTTAATATTTGAATATCCATATAATACATATTAATAAGCAAGACAAAGTTTGATATTTTAAGAATCCTTACTAATAAATAGCAAAACCACTACAACGTACACTTTATATTTAATTACGTATTTAGTTACATATGTTAGTATTTTATTTGGGCCTGAAATGTTTGAGTGTATATGCTTCTTCAAAAATGATGCTCTCTTTTCCAGTCTTAATGTGAGATCAGGACCAGCCTTATGCATAGGTGAATTAGGTAGACACCTAGGTTGCTGTACTTTCAGGGGTTCTCTTTCTCCATTTATTTATTTATTTTTAGAGCAATGAGAAATAAAGAAAGCTCCCTAGCAGAAGGAGCATGCACCAGAGACCCAGTGCACTACCCAAGGGGATGGTGCCCCTTGATTTGATAACATTCACATCACCTTGCATTACCATTAAACATTGTGAGGTCACAGGATTAAAGGCTTTTCCGTGTTCAAAGGTAAGCTCAAAGCTGGCTGAAATAGTTCTTTTTTTTCTTTAACTTACAGAACAAGATACTTTCTGCAGAGGACTGGACACAGATGCCAGGAATGGCTCAGTGACTTAAGTGTCATTATTATTTTCATGCCAACAGTGATCAACAAGATAGTTTTACCAATATTTCTGACTTTCTGCAGTATTCAGTAAAATCTGTGTGGGCTCCATGTAGAGCCAGAGCCTACATGGAATGTACCTGTGTGCAAAGCCACGGTTCCTCCTCAACAGTGAGCCATACATATTAATTATGACAGGCTGCCGAGGGAGATCAGAGTTACACAGATATTGAATCAATACAAGCAGCAATGTAGAGATTTTCCCATAGTTGTGGACTGTCCAGAAAACATCTCAGCAGGTGTTATGCACAGGACAAATTATATGTGCTGTTTGCATGGTGTGGTGCTATGCTTAGCTATACAAAGCTACGCTTATACACATACACCTGACATCTGCTGTATATCTAAAAATAGAATCCAGGTGTAATTAACTGGATATTTTGTTCCTATCTCTCCCTGTTTGCACGGAGTGGTGTGGTGCTTAGAAACATTGTCTGATATCTAAAAATAGAAACTAGATGTATTTAATTGTCGTAGTTATGTGGTGCTATGCTTAGCTATGCCGAGCTACGCTTATACATATGCACCTGACATCTGCTGTATATCTAAAAATAGAATCCAGATGTAATTAACTAAATATTTTTTCCTATCTCTCCCTGTTTGCACAGAGTGGCGTGGTGCTTAGCAACATTGGCTGATATCTAAAAATAAAAACTAGATGTATTTAATTGTTGTACTTCTGTGGTGCTTAACAACATGCAAACTCATGCAGCTTCACTGTGCAACACTAACAGGTAGTTTAGTAGTATATGTGAAGATATACTGCTTCCTTGTACTATCCAAGAGGCTAGATAGGTTGAGTAATGACCTACAGTGTAGTAGATTCTGGGTTTGGCTCCTGAGCAGTTATATGTTTGCATTTATTGCTTTGAACATGAGTCAGATGACTGAAACATCAGTGTAATTTAAAATTAAAACATTGCTACAGTTAGCAAAGCTGCATGGTGCTAAGCTCTGCTTAAACATGTCCAATGTTCTACTTTGTGCATTGCTAAGCTACTCTTGAACATGGCCTGTGCAAGTTTGCGTGATGCTAAGCTTCTCTTAAATGGTTTGTGTGAGTCTGCTTGATCCTAAGTGAAATGCCACATTTTTTAAAGTTGCACTATGAAGTGTAAGGGCAGGAATACACCCTATATAATGGCCAATAGGTGGGAGTTTGAAACCATTCATTGGAGTTCTCACTTAGTTGATGATATGCCTGGTGGTGATGGTGAGGGAGCGTGTTTTTGGATGCAGAGATGGGATGTGCAAGAGTCCAAAGTGTTTGTTGGACTCCTGGTCAAGAAATATGAACCTTGGCTGCTGCAGGGTGATTACCAGGGCACCGAGTATACATCTGAGGCCTGGGGATATTTGGCTAGGGAACTTACCAGTGCTATTGGTTTCGCCCATACTCATGAGCAGTGTCATCACCGCTACGATGACCTAAAGCATAGAAAGAGGGGAACCTTGGATACCTAATATTACCTGTGAGGTCACTAATGGTATGTTTTTCTCTCTCTTCCCACCCCTTATCTTCTCTAATTTATTATTATGAAATTTATTAATTTATTAATTTATTACTGTTATTTATTATTATGGTTTGATATTAATATATTATTTTAAACAAACTGTTATGTTGGCCTTATGGGTTATATCATACTGGTTTGCTGTTAACATGCTTACTGTTATGTTATTTATTGTTGTTTTCATTATAATATATCTTAATATGTATTTGCATTAATCAATATTATGTTATATTATGTTAATACTAACGTTGGATTGGTTATTACTAATCTTACCCTATGTTTATATCTAATTTACTACAGCATGATAAGGTAGGTCAATTCCATGTGATCCACCTACCTTGCCTCTACCGGCTGTGGCACATGGGCCCTGCACATCTGGGACCCAGCCTGGTGGTGCCACCTCTGCTGCCCCTGCACTACCTGTGGTGTTGGGTAGTTCCACCCCAGGAGCTGGGGCTGGGTCTCCATCTGGGACCAGAGATGGAAGGGATGATTTTGTCACCTGTCAAGAACTGCCAGGAATGGTGAGTAGGGTGGAGAACATGCTTGCCATTCTGGTGGGGCAGCCTCACCCTGGACACCAGCTTTAACCACTGCCACCACAGGCCCAGTGAAGGAACAGTACTGACAGTCACATGGGTGAGGACTTGAGTCACACTGCTGCAGTGTGGATGCTCATGGGAGTGAGACTCCACGATACCCTGCCCATCCAAGGTATTTAGCCTCTCTTTTGTCATACGCCAACCCTGTCTGCTGTTTTATCCATCTTGTCTGTCTGCAAAAGCTTCCTCACCTTCCCACCTTACCTCCCCTGAATGTACCTATGTCCCTTCCCCAACATTCCACTCTCACCTTAAAAAAATGGGCACCTATCCCCCCAAAAAAATATCATCCCATACATAGCTCTCCATTTCATACACATGTCCACTGGACACACTTAATTTGATCCAATTGGCTTGACAATGCAGTTAGGTTGTCTGTAGAGGTGATAGTCCAAATTCAGCTAAATAATCTGTCACAGTGCACAGTTGTTCATGAAGAAATGGACAGCTATGGTTCTTTCCTACACCCGTCCTGCACATCCCTACCTGCCTTTCACTATTTTTTCCCCCTGCTTGCACCCCTTTTGATCACTGTCCTATCTAACCATTTTTCTTTTCTTTAAAGATTTTTTGTGTGACACAGCACTGCACTCCACATCGCTTAGCTATGCTAAATAGTAATATACTCATATACATTTGGAACAATATTAATCACATTCAAAAAGTATACCTGCACTCTTTTCTGAGCCCATGACAATCACAACTGCAGAGCAGAGGATCATCCCACCAAATCACACAGCTGCTAATGAAAACAGGTGTTTTAAGTAAAACATACCAATGCTGAACTTCCCCTCATTAAGCATGTTTAAATGGTGTTGTGCATTGCTCCACACCACACTAATCAGCTAAGAGAATTATGTAAAAATGGTACTGTAGTACACAAATGCATAGTACACTATAAAGGCACTTGCATAAGCTTATACATAAGTGAGTTATCTGATGGCAGGTGACCCTGCAATTATGTCTACAACATGTAAGAACACACTTGATAACACATTAATGGAAAAGAGGATTTTAACTGATACTTTGGAATACAACTTCAGCACTCAAAATCCATACACATAATAATAGATATAAGTGTGGTATTTAACAGCAGGTAACTGTGGAATGAAACCTACAACATGTAAAAATGTACCTGCTATGATGGTGACTCTGTAATTCAGTTTGTAAATGCATTGACAATATCACTGTTTGGTACACAAGGTCCTGGGTTCAAGTACATCTGTGTCTACCAATGAAAATACATGCATGAGGCCATCAGTATTATAAAGTGTGATATGTATGTCTGTCTCATCACCTATGTAGCCACCCAAAGCAGTACAGTGGAAACGACTGCATCTATATAATATAGGGCAAAGGTGTGCAGATAGGACCACTCTCATCTACTCCTAGTATAACACTATAAAGTGCACAGAATGTCATGTAATGCAATAACCTGATTTCCTAGAGGATGTTGTATTGTGTACTGAAATTGTAGCCCAGTACTGTCACACTGAAGCCCACAATATTTTGCTGGTGATATCACAGACAACCACAGCTGCACAAGTAACATACATATATGGAGGTTGAGCTAGATGCAAGGGTCGCCAGCACACACTCAACAGGGGACTACCATGACATAACATGTGACTCAGTAGTTGTCCAACTGTCTGACATTATGGGTAATGCACACCTATCTGTTTTCTAGGACACACCAAGCATTTTGCCTTGCATTTTCTTACTGATACCATAGGCTGACAGACTTACCTGAGACACACATATCTTACTTCATAGTAGGGTGGGTACTTTCAAGCTGGCCCTACCTAGACAACAAGGCTGTCACAGGTCCCACACTTACTCTTAAATTCTGTTGTCTTGCAAAGTGTTCACCCTGTCTGCCTATGTCTATTGCCTGCAGCATCACATTCAGCTTCAGCCTGCAGCACACACATCTGTATATAAATAGTAGTTACTACAGGCAATCTCTCTGCCATGATATAGAATCTGTCCCCCACTATTTTCCAACCCAGCATATGAGAAAGGAAAGGGGTTGCAATCTATATCGAGGCCTTATATTTTGTTCAGTGTTTGCATGGGATTGGCTGATTATACTATAAATCAGCTGTGTTGGCTGCAATTAGCATTTCAGAATCCCAGACTGGTTCAGAGGCAATCATTTGCTATTAGAGAACCATGTTAAAAAGGCAAACAGCTCGCTAGTGGAAACATTGTGAATGAGAGTTACTTTGCATGGTCAACTTGGCACAACATTTATATATTTCTGTACTGTTCAACAGAGGAGTATTGTACTCCATCAGGTATGTAACCTTTATTTTCCAACATGATGCATATGTGCCCATATACTTAGTGGGAATGGGGATTACAGCAGTAAGCCTTGCTTGAAACTGTACTGATGACATGTCATTCATCTGCAGATGTGTTACACCTGCCGAGGACCTAGAGTACAGTATTGTTAGAATGCTCTGTGTTAATTAAGTATATCACTCTCCTGGAAATTTCCTGCTGACAGCAGTGGTAATACCACACTGCTATTTGTATGGTGCTACTGGTTTTAAATATTATAAGGGGGTTTACACATACAGGCCACAACTTAATGGACTGCTGTGGTGGGTGTGTGATCATACAACAGTATTTGTCAAGGCTCCAGCAGGAATAGATGACTACTGCTACTATTCTATCCACAACCTTACTATGTTTACATGGTGTTGAATATGAGATGTGTCACCAAATAGTGCCTACTGGTAGCCATCTGTTATTGCTTTATCTCTGCATACTATACCCCCACGTATGTGATCCTGGCATATGTTCCCATTTTGTTGTCTGTCAGGGAATATGCATCCCTGGTGTTGGGGCCCATTTACAGAGGCAGGAAACAATACTATCCTGGAAGCCCTGCATCAACACCACCATCTTCTGCTGTCCAGGGGCAGAACAAACAGGGAAGAGAGGGCAGCACTGTGTGTCTACCATGTCTGACACTGTGCAACTGACATGATAAACACTGACCACAGAAGAGCAGCAGATGTGGCCAGGGATTGTGTTCTCACCAGTGGAGGGCCTGCAGTGGAGCATCCACTGTCAGCCACTGAGATATTTCTGGTGAATCTAGGAAAAAAGGACAGATCCCAGGCATCAATCACATGGTATGTTGTGGATGTGAATGCCAACATTTCCATGCAAGAGGAGCATCCAGGTATGCTTACTTGTATCAGCATTGCAATACTGTAGCATGCAGTATGTCAGGGTGTACATAGTTTTACATGTCTGGAAGGAATTTTCATGTGGGGGGAGGATAGTCGAAGTGTGAATCTCATGCTGAGATTGTGAATAACAGTCCAAGTAACATAATATGTACTGTAAATGTGAATTATCTGGACATAGTAGCCTGTCATAGTGCAACATGGGCTGCTGTTTACATTACCCCTTCCTCAAATTTTCACAGGACCATCAGGAATCAGGCACAGGCATGCTCCTGCTCCTGGTAAGCATAACACTGTTGTCTTTTACAGCTGTAGATTTAGTGCATAGTATTCACTACAGCTTCATCCCAGGCCTGCCAGCAGGATTGATGTACTATCAGTATAATTGCCAACCTCACAGATTTGTACCAGTGGTACATGATTTACAGTTATACTTATGCCTCGTAGTTGTGACCACCCTGATAGATTTGCAGTATTTGTAGGAAAGTACAGAATGCCTTATGTGTCAACTGCGCAGAGTTTTGACAAATGTCAACAGTGTGCATCACTGTTGCTCATGAGATTCTTAATTAAGGAGCTTATTCTTTACAAGTAACTGAAGAAGTTTGTTAGAAAATGATGCCCTTAGGCCCTGGTATATTAGGGGTGGGTATTAAACAAGTCTGCAATACTGTCAGCATTTTATATAGCTTAACATATTTTGCAAGATAGTACTGTAGAGCATAGTAGTGCATGTATTAATGTACAGCTTTTCCTTTTTTATCACAGGTGACCATGGGGGTTGGTCTCTGTCCCCTTTACAACCTGATTTCAGGGTCCCTTTAGACTCTGATGATGATGGTGGCAAAAGTGAGGCACAGGTAAGAGTTGCAGGGGCTGAAACTGTCACAGAGGTTGACATCCATCTTCTTCCCTCATTATCACTGTACACAGTCAGTATGCCTATGCATACCTAGTCCCCTGAGGCCATAGATATTGGGCAGTCAGAAGGTGGGGACATTGAACAGAAAAGTGTGGCTATTACAGCTGCAGTAAGTGTTGATACTGCTCATAGCCAAAGACATTGTGAGAGTCGATATAGGCAGATTGATAGGGGTGCTTGCAGGAGGCCTGCTGTCCTTCCACCACCTATTGCAGGTGTCTCATCATGTGTCACTCATTGTATGTTTAGGGCCATCATGGAGGTACAGGCACATTCTGAAAGGACCCCAGATAAATACCCAGGGTTATGGATGCAGCACAGTCTGACATCTGCGACTGCCTCCACTGCATTGCTGATTCCCTGGATCAGTTGACAGATGCAGTGGAAAGACAGTTGTCTGAGAGAGATCACAGAATATCTCTCTTGGAATGATCATTGTCATGGAACATCTGGTTGGAGGTGAGCGTCAGACTCATAGATGTAGGTCAGCAGCTACATCTGCTGAGAGTCCACGTGGCCATGCTCAATCACACTGCTGTAGTGGCAGTACATCCAGTGCCCCAGAGGCGAGTGTGTTGTTCACACCAATATGTGGCAGGCCATGGGCCCATGGTCCTGGGTGCTCCTGTGGGGGACACAGTCCCAGCAGACAGCACTCAGCCTCAGAAAGTAGCGCTTCTTGGGCATGGAAGTGCCAGTGCAACTCCTGGCAGAGCCAGTTCCCATGTTCGTGGACAGAGATGGTGAACTTTCAGTTCTACCATACTCAGTTCAAAGCTGTCCAACATACAGTCACATAGGGATAGCACTGAGCTTGACTGTGTTTACACAGAGACACACACTACTATCACAATCAGGTCACCTGCAGACACACATGGCACATACCATAGACCATCTTGCCTGCTTCCCTTCCTGACTCACACACACATACTTGTCAACCTATTGGGTTAACCTAGGTCTCCTGCACTACCACACAACACCCTGTACAGGTGATGATATCTGTGCCACATCCCAGTCATCTTTGTCATCAGTGCAGAGACTTGAAGGTATGTGTCTGATGCAGATGGAAACTATCTAAATTACTATGTATTTTTTAACCCACTGTTGCCTTTCACATGCCATTTGTACTGGTCACTGCCAGATATTGTCTGCTGCCAGTTGTAATGAGTAAACAACATTGTGTTGTGTACATTAAGTTGGATGATGTTGTGATGGCTATATACTTACACAATGGATGGTGTCTCATTGATATGTTTCAGGTGCAGAATTGCTTGGGACACACCTAGGGTACACTGCTACAATAAACCTATATATGTCAGAGGACAGGAAAGAATGTCAGCACAGAAGCAAAATGTCTTCCCAAAGGTAAAGTGGAATAGGTGCATGGCACAATAGGCTCATATGTGTATCACAGGCTAACAGAGACAATGGCTTCTTGCAGCCTACTCATGTATCTATAATCTCTGATATGGTATGGTACCCTTGATAAATGTAAGCAGGGTCTGGGAACTGTCCATGATTTTCCTACACCAGTTATGATTGCCTTGTTCCCCATCCCCTTGTGTAGCTTGCACATGATGTGCATTACAGCAGGAGTGTGCGTCACATGGATGGGGAGACTGTTACATATAGTGTGTAGTGTCAGGGTTACATACCTGTCTCAGCAGCAAGTCCTATGTATATCACAGTCAAGGTGCAACTGTGTAGAACAAGTATATCTCATGCTAGTCCTTTCTTTGATGTGCAAATGGTACAAGGTGATATCTGACATGTCTCTGTATGGCAGACATACACCTCTCCTCCAAAGCAAGTAGGAGACAGAATACACAGTTATGGCATTGACACAGTCTGCATTGGACATGTAATGTACACTGTGTATTGGGTTACTGTGGGACCTTTCTGGCTGTTACAGGTGTCCGATATGCCTATGTACTTACATACCAAAAGCGGTGTGGCCCTCAATGGTAGGTGCAATGAGTGACACATACAGTGTAACAATAACTTTATTGGGTTTACATGCCACACCTTTCTCTATAGGTTATGCAACAGTACATGAAACCCCCACATCTTAACGACCAGTGAGAGTCAAAGGATAGATCAATCTCTGTGTCCAAAAGTCCCTGACAAATGGGTTAACTGTTGGAGATATGTGGACAATATGATATTTTCCAAGGGGTGGATGAGTGACAAAAGGATAATATTGTGCATTCCATGGCATGTATTATTTGTCAATGACTCTGACAACAACTGACTGTGTGTGTCAACCCATCCTTGGTAACTGTTGGTTCTGTGTGGGAAACACACTGACAGTTCCTTATTTGCAATTATCTGCAAATGTAGTCAGTCTACGGTCAATGATAGTGGCCTTAACTGCAGAGAATGGAATGTCTAGGAAGGGTAGTCCCAAGAATGATGTCTGTGTGTGTGTGTGTGTGTGTGTGTGTGTGTGTGTGTGTGTGTGTGTGTGTAGTCCACTGGTGACTGGCTACAATGTAGTACTGGCCTATACAATCCTATCTTCCCAGATAATGACTGTCAGACACTTGGATATCCAGTGACTGACATACACGTTTGTAAATAACCTCTACATTGTGTCCAGAATGCCTGATGGCATAATCTTGTCAAATGCCTTCTCAGGCTATGGTAGGTGGAGTGAGTCATTTACTCCTCATCCATCGCATACTGTAACAATCAATTAGGTCCAATGCTTAGGGTAGGTATGATTTGGCCATGGGAAAAACAAAGTGGGTTCAGGGCAGTCTCTGTAGGTGTACTAAAATTTAACTGATCATTTCCATGATAAGTCCTTTCATGGCTGTAAATGCGACACTACTGAGACATCTGGGGACACCACTTGTCAGTGCATGCTACTTGCCCTGTGTTCAAGTTTGTATTGACTTTAATTCCATCATGGCTACCAAGAAGGAGGTCAGCCAACATGTCTATGTCTGTATAGACCATAGGCAAGCAGTGGTGGTAGGAATCATATGTACATCCTGTGAAAGGTAAGGAGGGAGTGTTTACTCAGTTATCCTGCAGTTGCACAACACACCAGCAGTGTGTACCATGATGACACAATAACCTTGTGAGGAATGCTGACAAGAGGGGAGTCCCTTGAATTGCCGGTGCTTGGCTACTACAACTGCCCTTCTCAGCACAAGCACTGTCTCTTGGGATACTGTGCTCCTACACTTTCTCTCTCACCAAAAGCAAAACATTAGTACTAAGCTCTTCATGAGGAGCAGGCCACAGTCTCTTTGCTCATCCCCATAGCTGTCCCATGTCATGCAAGGCTCTGTAGGCCTGACGTACCCTTTTCTAGGTGGATGCCTTGAGTAGCAATCAGACCACTCATTACAATGTAGCATGTATTATGCCTACTATTCCAGGGTTTATAGGATATCAGAAGGATAATGAGCAGATGGTGAGTCAGAGCACAGCTGCAATTTCACAATATTATGTACAATGTCCGGTGACATACATGTGCAAGGTTGCTCAAGCAAGCACCACAGTAGAGGTGATCCCTATTAGGTCACAATTTTGCAGTAATTCATGCAGCCTGACCTTCAACAGCTTCATGGTGCATGTCTGCATGCCATGGATTTGAGGCCTACTGCAGAGGAGTGGCCACATTTGGCCAAAGTTTGTGCACCCACACATGCCCTATGTATGTTATATTGTACATTTATGTAACTGGAACACATGTCTGTGTTCCCACATCATGTCACAAAACATCCAGTGTACTGTGTGGTTGCTTGACAGGCAGTGTACACTAGCAAGGCCAGAGTAATGACTGCAAAGTTGATAAAGCTCTCTGTGCATGCACATACATCCACATCTTCACTGCAAGGAGTACCTACAGACAGTGTGTTTGAGGGTGTCAACCCCAAGGGTGTAGCAGCATGACCCTCTCTTTGCTGGAGTTGTATATTGTCTCATTTGTAGGTATGCTATTATGACCATGCCTAATCATGGGAATATGGTTGCTGCAATGGCCACATGCCTGGTAAAGCATTGTACCCACTCAACCATGTCATGTGACACTGTCAGGTGCTGCGTTACCTTAGGTGAATTATATAAAGGTGATATCATGTTACATTGCAGCATCTGTCAGGCCAATGCCTAACAAAGGCCTGCTGTGATGTATACACAAGCAAGAATCTATTGCCAATGGCAGTAGCAGTGACCACTGTGGAGATGTGGACAGTGTCCCAAACCCTATACTGCTATGCCAAACCAAACATGTGACAGATGTGATTATATAGCAAACCTTGATTCCATGCCACCCCACACACTGGTCATTACATTAGGCAATGGCCACTTTGACAACATGCACACCTCACCATGTACTCCATCCACACCAATATCACACACAACAGCATGTGTGGAGCTCCTTACCAGACACATATACAAAGGACAGACACATCAGTAACTCAATTACAAGTTCAATGCACATACACATACCTCTGCAGAATACAGTACACATAATAGCTCATGCACCACTGTCTCACCGGTCAAACACCTGAGGCAAAACACAAACACAACTACATTACTCATAGGTGATTATTATCATGTGACACATTGATGCCCCTGTCACTAGGCTGCACATGGGGAAGCTCACAGATAGCTGTCTGTGAGGTGCCAGGATATGCCATAACACACATGCATGCAGGTCTATCAACATCAGGTGACATTATGACAATGTCATCATTCCTGTTGGTGTGTACAACTTGAGACATACCACAATGGACTGTATGTAGACACATGAATGAGCTTACAGACTCTGTTTCCAGTGGGCATGCTCCTACCCTTCAGCTGCATTACAGCTTCACCTAGGATGATGGCTCAATACACACAGAAAATGACTGATGTCAATAATTGGCTTATTGTGTGGTGTCATTTTAAGGAGACTCAGTAAATGACTGCCTGTGATGACTTGTTCAACAGACCTCGATGCTTTGCCACAGATGGTGTTCATCTGTCACCCCTGGCAGTTTGTGTAATTGACAAGGCTGCTGACATCACCATAGTGCATCTCATAGGTGGTGTTTCATGGCAAAATATTCAATACATGAAACACCATCCTCAAATAACATCACAGTTATGCTAGTTCATGCTTGGAATGCTACCACTAAACTCCACTCACTGGATGATGTCCTCACCTTGGAAGATGCAGACTTCTGCGCAGTCACGCACACACATGGTTTAGGTCTGTGGACAGCATCATAACCATTCCAGGCTAAACATCCTTCCACATGTTGAGAACCCACAGTGAAAGTGTGTCAGTTAATGCAAGTGGTGTATCCATAGTCATTACAGATAGATACACATCCAGATTGGCTAAACAGTGTGATTCCCTGGAGACAATGCAGGTGTTATTCAGTGCTGGTAGGCCACTGAATGAAGACATTTCCAACTATGGGGCAACTCCATGATTCACAACACCTGCTGTGTGTACTTGAATCTACCAGTGTCCATCAAGCTACATCACAACACCATGGTGTGGGGTGACTATCACTAAACACCAACTGTTTTGGTTACTCATGCTCAAACTGACTTGGGCAAAGGTTATTCCATGTCCTTAAATATAATGCCCTGAACCAGTGGAATGACATTCCCAAAAGGGAAACCAACATTCTGCATCAGGTGCTTACCAATAAGGGTAACCACTGTAGCACATGCACTGTGAGATCCTCCATGGTAAGACCTGACCACAACGCAATGTTACATGTAAGACTCATACCTGAACCTCCCCTTCACCAAACACAGGTGTAAACTTCAACAAAGCAAAGGATAACCTCCTATGGAATGGTATAACTTGTGTGACTGCACCACCAACCTCAGATAGGCAGGCAAATATTGCAGCCTTTACAACAATGCTTTATGCAAACACCTGTATAACTGCATATACTCAGCTGTAGCTGACAGGAGGACAAAAAGCACCTCATGGCATAGTAAACT